>NC_053036.3:309017280-309320311 GCF_002575655.3 Aegilops tauschii subsp. strangulata
GTTCAACCCCTCTGGCATCACGCCATCCTTAAAGAATTCCTGAACTGCTTTCACCACATCAGATTTTAGTACACCCCAGTTTCTCTGAAAAAGGCGAGCATGAAAGCCATCCGGCCCCGGAGCTTTGAGTGGGCCAATTTGGAATAGGGCATCGCTGATTTCTTTCTCCGTAAAAGCCATTTCAAGCTTCTCATTTGTCTCTTGGCTGACCACTTGTGAAAACAGGCCCAGCAGGTCATGCGGCACAACATTCTTATCCTCTGTAAACAGCTCCTTGAAGAAATATGTGGACAGCCTTTGGAGGTCTTCTTTCCCTTCAACCCATTGACCCCGCCCGTCCTTCAGCTTCATTATTTAGTTTTGCTTTCTCCTCCATGTGGCCTGATGATGGAACCAGTCGGTATTTCTGTCTCCCTCTCGTATATATGTTGCTCTCGATCTCTGTCGCCACATGATTTCCTCTCTGAGTAGCATTTCATCGAGTTCAATTGATATCCTCCTAATCTCTCTGTCATTTTCCTCCGACACTGGCTCATTCATTAGTGTATGTAGCCTCTGACGAAGACTACTAGTCTGTCGATTGATCGAACCAATTTTTGCTGTACTCCATTGGCCCAACTCTTTCTGCATGATATTGATCTTCTTTTGGATCTCCTGTAGGGTTGTGGCCGCTCCCGTACTATTCCAGCATCCTTCCACCGTGGGTTGTAGGATCGGCTCCCTCTCCCACAAGGCTTCGTATCGGAAGTCTTTTTTCCTTCTGTATTCCATCCTTCTACCGAATTGCAGCAGTAGTGGCAGGTGGTCAGACCTGGTAGAGCAGATGTGCTCGACTTGGGCATTCTGAAATCTCCTAGTCCATTCCGATGTGGCTACCCCTCTGTCCAATCTTGCCTTCACATTGCCTCTTCCCACCTGCTTGTTATCGTATGTCCAATCTGGCCCGCGGTATCCAAGGTCATGGAGGTCACACCAGTCAAGTGCCTCTCTAAAATCAGCCATGTGCCGCTCTGACCTTCTTGAACTCGAGAAGTGTTCACTTTGCCATGTCGTTTCATTGAAGTCTCCGATCACCATCCATGGCGATCCAGAGTTATGCTTAAGTCTCTTAAGCAAGTTCCACATATGTACTCTATCATGTGCTTTAGGTTCACCATACACAAAGGTGCCCCTCCACCACTGTTCATTGGGATTACTGCGAATCAACACATCTAAATAGCGCGGACCAACTGAGAGCTTTTTTATTTCAACAGACTCGTCCCAGTACAAGGCGATGCCTGCCCCTTTCCTAACTCCATCATGCAGCAGACAGTTTTTGAGGCTGAGCCTCCACCTAAGATTGCTAACCCTCTCTTTATTTTGCCTAGTCTCTGAGAGGAACACGATGGACGGGCGATGTGTGCTTACCAGGCACACCAACTCTTGAACTGTCCGGGGTTGCCCTATTCCCCGGCAGTTCCAGCTTAAGATCCTCATGGCTCTTGACGGACGCTACCATTCGCGCCCGTCAGTTTACCGGGAGCCCCTGGCCCGGTTGCTTCCTGTGCTTCCCCTTTCCTTTCATCCGCCAGCCTCTCTGTAGCATCAGTCCCCTTCTGCTTCTTGTGTTGTTCTTCCCCTGGATCCTCAACATCCGCTTCTGTATCTGCACCGATGCCCAACTTGCGCTCCCCTCTCTTGCCAAGGACCGAAGCACCCTATTCCTCTGGCTTTCTGTTGGTTTTCCTGCCTGCATTCTTCTTCACACACCCAGGTGTGATCCCAGCTACAGCTTGCTTCATGATGTCGCTACCTTCCTGCTTCTCCTGGCCCCCTAGCCCTCGAGTATCAGCTTCCCTGTTCCCGCTCCTATCGGGTTTCCCTGGTTCGTACTAGGGTCCCCTCTCATCAAAACTCTTACATCCCCTGATATCTTCACTCCTGCCTCACCTGCATTACCTTCCACCACCTTGGCGTCCATGGCTTGCAGGTTGGTTCCCACAATATTGGCCGGCTCGAACCCTGGGGGATACTCAAGGCTCTGGCCGCAGTTCTCCCACTCATGACCCAGGCCTGGGGTATTGTTGCTGTCTCCCCCTTCCCCAGCCGGTTTGTTGTCCAGCGCCATCAGCCCATCAACATCTGTTCCTGGATCTTGCTTGTTTTTGTTATCTGTCACCGGTCCCAGCCTGATTGCCTGCACCGGAGCGATCGCCTCTTGCACCAGTGGATCCGCCAGAACATCATCAGGAACCCCTCTGGTGTTCACTGCAGCCAGTGTTGTTGGTGCTGATCTCGCCTTGCTCGGACCTTCTGGTTCAAAGTTGAGGAATCTCCTGGCACTGGCTGTCTCTGGAACCACGAATCCACCTCTACTACTACTCCTCTTAAAAGGGGAGGCGCGCAGCGCTGCCGAAAACCTCATCTTTTGGAGGTTTGACGGTAGCTTACATTCGCGTTGGCCATGCCCTAGGTATCCACAGAAGCTACAGAAGCGGGGGAGTCGCTCATATTTTACATTCAGGCGGCACACAACATCTTCTGCATAGTCATGGAATTCTAGCTTGCTACTGAGTGGCTCATCCACGTCATGGTTGATCCTAATTCTGATGGACTCTCCCCAAATTCTACCCTCTCTGTCCGCATCAACCTCAATCACTTTCCCGAGCTCACTCCCGATTACACGCGCGACCTGCTCGAAGAACATGATGGGTGGAGCGTCAAAGATACGCGCCCAGATCGGCATGTGGGCAACTTCAACATCTCCTGGTCTTGCGCCGCCATCCACCGCCACCATCAGGAAAGGATCACCCCGGTGAGTCCAGGGCCCATTGTTGGGGATGAACCGGAGATCACCTTCCCTCTCAAACTCAAGCATGAATCTGTTGTTCTTCAAGGGGGAGTAATTGAGTCGCCCCCTCCAACCCCACTTGTTCTTCAGTTCTTCGAACAGCCCTCCCACTCCGAAGAGCTGGACTAAGAAGGAAAGGCCGATGGCGATCCAGTGTGAACGCATGGCCGCCCTCTCCCTTGACAGATCCAGGGCAACCACGCGGTCCTCCTGCCATCCCATAACGGGGATTACAGGTGCAATCACATGTCCCTGGCCGCCGTCGACAGCCCCCTGGCCTGCCTGCATCCCCTGTGCAGGGGTGCGGTACTGGTCCCCGCAATCGCGGGATGAGCCGCCGTGCTCCAGTGCTCTGACGCCCAGGCCACTCTTGTCGGCCGGAGCCCTCACATCTCCTTCAACCTGCATCGCCTTCTTGCCAGCGTTCTGGTTCTCCATGGCCGCTCTGCTCTTGTTTGGTGTGAATTGAGATTGTATCTGTGGGTTACCAGCTCTCTCCCTTTGGATCTTTATATCCCCATCCATCACTCTGCATAATGGTGATTCTCCATTTGTTTTTGGAAGGATCAGATTCTCTGCCATCTCTTGCAATTTCAAATCCTCCCCTTTTGGCCTTGATCCTCCTCTGTCGTCAGGTGGATCCGATAGTTGTATCACCTTGTAATTCCCTTCCTTTCCTGTTTGATTTACTGCCTTTGGTCTGTTGAGCAGATCCTCTCTCATATTTTTCATCTTTCCTCTGATCCTTGACATGCGCTGGTCCATTTCCTCCTTCCATGGCCTTACTTGATATCTTTTGCTCTTCTTCCTTTCCGTCGCGTATCTCTGAATCGCTTCCCTTGTTTTGATCCATGAGTCTCTCAGTCCCAGGAGATCTCCTCCTACTCTCAGCTCTGATCCGATCCTGTTACCGCGCCTTCGCTCTTGATTCGTCGGGGGGATCTTTGGCTCACCGGATCCGATCTCCGGCCGCCTCTGTGTCGCCTCGGTGGGGGCTCCGTGATTACCGCTTGCCATTTGTTGCAGGGAGTTTTCGATCGGGAATCTCTCTTTTTCTTCCTCTGTGTACCTCGACGTACAACGGGACCACTTCTGAATTCCGGGTTATGTTTCTCAAATTGCGTTTAAATTTGTGTCTTTTGATGTTTCAATTGACACAACTTTGTGATAGCACCGAATTAATTTCCTCTGTGTTTCATGCTTTAGTTTTCCTATATATATGTATATGGGTGATCCACGAGTACGGCTAAGTACCAACAGCTGTTGCACATTACTGTACCCGGTTACTATTATCTCTAATGCATTATTTGGTGGTTTTACAAAAATACAATCAAATCCATTTGAAACAGACTAATTGGGTGTCTATGGCATATTTCTAGAGGCAAATATTGACTGATTTTGCAGTTCGTTTTCTTCCATTTTTGTTGCTAGATAGCAACACTAATTATATCTATTTCGCAAAAGACTCTAATTGTATCCCCGGTTTTCTCCCCACCCCAGACACCATTTAGGGGGACTCTGTTGAGTATATTGTGTACGTGTATATTGTGTATTGGGCCCACCTCCTGTTTCCTTTGTATAGTCGAGGTTGTGGCTCCCCTCTGTACTCATATATATGTGCCTGGTGCACCAATCAATGCATTGTGATTGCACATCCCGTACTTGTCCTTCTACATGGTATTAGAGAAGGTCTTTCTGCCGCCTAACCCTAGCTGCCGCCGCCATCCCTCGCCGCCGCCACCCGCCGACGTCGCTGCCACGCGCCCCCGCGCTGCTGCCACTGCCGCCGGTCGCCGCCGCCTTGCTCTCCCCCTACAGCCGCCACCCGCCGCTGTCGCCGCAGCGCACCTCCTGTGCCGCCGCCACCCGCAGCCGGTCGCCGTTGTCCCACTTCCGCCTCTACTCCTCCTCCTCCCTACACCCGCACCCAATCCCTCCCCCACCCGCGCCGCTCCCCTCCCACCCGAGTCGCGCCACACCCGAGCCGTCGCCCCTCACCCGAGCCGCCGCCCCGAAACCCTAACTCCCCCACCCGCATCATGAGCTCCTCCTTCTCCACCGTCTCCAACCCCTTCGCTGGTCCCGATGTCACCCTCGTCCGCGACCTCAACATCCATGAGCGTATCCCGGTGAAGCTTGATCAATCCACCCCCTCCTACTCCACTTGGAAGCGGTATTTTTCGCTGGTGTTCCACGAGTACCTCCTTCATGGCCACGTCGACGGTACAGTGGACTCGGCCCTCATGATCAACGAGGAGGAGTGGATGATCCTCGAGGCCACCATCATCCGCTGGTTCTACCTCACCATCTCCAGCGACCTCTTCCACACCGTGGTGGATTACGACGACGACGCCTACGCCATTTGGACCAAGCTCAACGGCCTCTTCACCGACAACAACTTGCAGCGCAAGGTCCTTCTCCACGGCGAGTTTTACGGGTGTCAGCAGCTTGACTCGTCCATCGATGATTTTTGCATGCGCCTCAAAAAGCTTGCCGATGAGCTCCGCGATCTCGGGGGGACGGTTGGCGACGAGCTCCTCACCAGCACCCTCACCGCCGGCCTCAACGAGGATTTTGGGAACGCCGCCTCCAACCTCACCCTCATCCCGGAGCCTACCTTCGCTAAGGTGGTGGCATACCTCAAGCTGGAGGAGCGCCGAATGAGGATGTCCCAGACTCGGTCGACCCATACCACCCTCGTCGCCGGCACCCACGGGGGCCAGGCCCCGCCGCCGCTGCGCCCCGTGCCGGTCCAGCAGCCGGCGCCCATCTACCCGCTCGCCCCGGTCGCCCCCTTCCCGCCACCCCAGCCGACCGCCAATGGGAGAGGGCGTCGTGGCGGTCGCCGCGGAGGCCGCAAGCAGCAGGGGGCGCGAGCGCTCAGGGAGGAGCAGCCCACCCGCCGCAGCAGCCCTACCAGCCGGCCCCGTGGTACACCGGCCAGAACCCATGGACCGGCGTCATGCACGCCTACTCCATGCCGGTTCCCCGTGCCCCTGCCCCGGGTATTCTCGGCGCCCGGCCACCGTCTCACTAGGCGTTCTACGCCGCGCCGCAGCCTTACGCGGCGCCCTACGGGCCTCTCTCCTATGACCAGCAGCCGCAGCCAGGCGGGCTGCCGCTGCTGCCCCTGACGGCACCGCCGCAACAGCATGCTCTCCTGCCGGCGCCGTGGGACCCGGCTCTTCTGGCGGCTCTTCACACCACCCCCTCACCGTCCATCTACACCGGCGGCGGCGATTGGTATATGGACACTGGAGCTACCGCGCATATGGCCGCTTATCCTGGTAACCTCCACACTTCCTATCCCGTCCACACTTTCGCTCGCATCACCGTCAGTGACGGTTCCTCCCTTCCCATTACTCACATAGGACATGCATCTTTTCCGTCTAATATTACTCCATTACCACTGTCTAACGTCTTAGTTTCTCCTGATCTTATCAAAAATCCTGTTTTTGTTCATTCTTTTACACGTGAAAATCCTGTTACCGTTGAGTCTGACGAGTGTGGTTTTTCTGTTAAGGACGCTCGCACCCGGATGATACTCCACCGATTTGACAGCCCCGACGAGCTCTACCTGGTTCACTCTGCCACCTCCACCACTTCCGCCACCCCTATCGCTCTCGCCATCGATGTGGATCTTTGGCACGCTCGCTTGGGTCATCCCAACCCCGCCACCCTTCGTCATATACTTTGGAGTTTTTCTTTCACGTGTAATAAGAACGAGGATCACTCATGTCATGCATGTCGCCTCGGCAAACATGCTCGTCTCCCGTTTAGGGCATCTTCTCATGTTGCATCGTACCCGTTTGAGTTAATTCATAGTGATGCTTGGACCTCTCCTGTTGCAAGCAATACGGGCTATCTTTATTATCTTGTCATACTTGAAGATTGTTTGCATTATGTGTGGACCTTCCCGTTGCGTCGCAAGTCGGATGTTATATCCACTCTCGCCGCCTTCTACTTTTATGTTCTCACGCAGTTTGGTCATCCCATTCTTGCGTTCCAGACAGATAACGGGAAGGAGTTCCACAACCCAGCTGTTCGTACTCTCCTCACCACACATGCCACGACTTTTCATCTCACCCGCCCGTACACTTCGCAGCAGAACGGTCGCGCTGAGTGTGTCCTCCGCACTCTTAACGACTATGTTCGGACTCTCCTCTTTCACGCCAATGTGCCTCCGCGCTTTTGGCCTGACGCTCTCGCCACCGCATCACTCCTCATTAACATTCGTCCATGTCGCCCTCGCGGGAACTTTGCACCTCATCACCTCCTCTTCGGTGCACCGCCCTCTTATGATGAGCTTCGCAACTTCGGCTGTCTCGGCTATCCTAGCATCGCCGCCACTGCGCCTCATAATCTTGCACCCCGCTCCGTCGCCTGCATCTTTCTCGGCTACCCACCTAACACTAGGGGCTACCGCTGCTATGATCTCGTCTCCCATCGTGTTTTCACCTCCCGACACGTTTACTTTGATGAGAAGGTGTTTCCGTTTCAGCAACATGTACCCCTCGTCGCCTCGTCGCCGCCGGCCACCGGCGGCCCTTTGGCGACTCTGTCAGGTGGACGGCCCTGGTCGGCTCTCGGACTGCCTCCGGGCTTTGGCGGTCCTCGCGTCGTGGTACGAGCTACGCCTCGCGCCCCCACGTCCGCGCCCGCCTCTTCGGCCTCCTCGGCTGACCCCGACGCCTCGGCCGGCGCCCCCTCATCACCCGCCACCCCCGCTTCGGGCGCCGCGAGCTCGGGCGCCGAGGGCTCGGCTGCCGCCTCCTCCCCGGCCGCATCGCCGGAGGTCTCGCCGGCTGCCTCGCCGGCCGCCTCGCCGCTGGCCGCCTCTCCGGCTGCTTCACCGGCCGTCTCGCCGCCTGCCTCGCCGGACATTCCAACGTTGCCGTCTCGTCCCTCACATGGGCCCGAGCTGGCGTTCACCGTCCGAGTCTGCGGTACTCGAGCGATGAGTACCTCCTCGCCGCCTCCACCGTGGAGCCGTCCCCTCTTCCTACGTCCGCTCGTGCAGCCCTTCATGATCCTCACTGGCTTGCCGCGATGCAGGAAGAGTTCGACGCTCTTCAGCGGAACCGCACCTAGACACTGGTTCCCCGGCCTCCTCGCGCCAACGTCATCAGCGGCAACTGGTTCTTTCGCCACAAGACCCGCTCGGATGGTACACTTGAGTGATACAAGGCTCGCTGGGTGGTTCGTGGTTTTCGACAGCGCGTTGGAGTTGACTTCACTGAGGCGTTTGCATCGGTTGTCAAATCGGGCACAATCTGCACCGTCCTCCAGCTTGCAATGCCCCGAGGCTGGCCAGTTCATCAGATGGATGTCTCCAAGGCCTTCCTCCACGACCATCTTGAGGAGCAGGTTTATTGTGAGAAGCCCACCATTTTCTTCGACGCATCTCTTCCTGGCCATGTGTGTTTGCTATCCCGGTCTCTCTACGGGCTCAAGCAAGCACCTCGCGCCTGGTACCAATGGATCGCCGGGTTTCTTCAGACACTCGGCTTCAGCGTCACTCACTCGGACGCCTCACTGTTTGTCTATCAGCACGGTGACACGACTGCATATTTGCTCCTCTACGTCGACGACATCATCCTGACGCCCTCCTCCGCAACTCTTCTTCAGCAGATTACTCTCCGGCTGCATGACGAGTTCGCCATTAAGGACTTGGGTGCTCTACATTATTTCCTTGGCATTGAGGTCGTTCGGAGACCGGACGGCTTCTTTCTTCATCAGCAGAAGTATGCGCACGAGCTCCTTGAGCGTGCTGGCATGCTCAACTGTCACCCTGTTGCTACTCCTATTGACACGAAGGCTAAGGTTTCTGCTCTTGAGGGCTCGCCAGCGTCGGATGCTCCCTTCTACCAGTCCATTGTCGGTGCTCATCAGTATCTGACTCTCACCCGACCGGATCTTCAGTATGCTGTTCAGCAGGTGTGTCTCCACATGCACGCCCCTCGTGACTCCCATTGGACTCTCGTGAAGCGGATCCTCCGTTACATTCGCGGCACGATGGCTCTTGGGCTCACCCTCATGGCGTCCACTTCTCTGGAGATGGTGGCCTACTCCGACGCGGACTGGGCTGGCTGCCCCGACACCCGTCGATCCACCTCTGGCTACTGCGTTTACCTCGGTCCTTCACTCGTCTCGTGGTCTTCCAAGCAACAACCCACGGTTTCGCGCTCCAGCGCAGAGGCTGAGTACTGAGCTGTGGCTAACACTGTTGCTGAGTGCACCTGGCTACGGCAGTTACTTCAGGAGCTGCATCACGATGTTTCCCAGGCTACGGTTTTCTACTGCGACAACGTCTCTGCGGTGTACCTCTCTGCCAACCCTGTTCATCATCGCCGGACTAAGCACATTGAGCTGGACATTAACTTTGTGGGCGAGCAGGTGGCCCTTGGACGTATTTGAGTCTTCCATGTTCCGACTACACAACAATTCACCGATGTGATGACGAAGGGACTGCCGACTTCCACCTTCGAGGAGTTTCGTTCCAGTCTCTGCGTCACTGGCGCCGCTTCGACTGCGCGCGGGGGGGGGGGGTGTTGAGTATATTGTGTGTTGGGCCCACCTCCTGTTTCCTCCGTATAGTCGAGGTTGTGCCCCCCTCTGTACTCATATATACGTGCCTGGTGAACCGATCAATGCATTGCGATTGCACATCCCATACTTGTCCTTCTGCAGACTCCCTGCTACAAGGCACTTTTTTTACCACTAAACCGTAGAACAATAGTTTTACGGTATATTTTCATTAAATAAAATATTTACAGAAAGTAAAAAATTACAATCAGGCTAAAAAGCCTCAGCCAATACCAGTGGGTTCCAACATACAGAAAAATCACATGTTACTTTCCATCCAGGACTGGATCTTGTTTGCTTTAGCTGTCTTAGCTCTCAACAACCATTTTAAGGCCTTCTCTCATATAGAATTTCCAACACAGAGGGTGGGCAACTGCTTGCTTGAAAATCTTGTCATTACAAACAGACCATATACTCCAGCAACCAGCAATGATAATGTCCACCGCTAAATCCTTTGGATGGACTGAAATGGCCAGGAAGATCTCATCAAAGCTTGATATTCCTCTTCTTATTGTGGGCATGATTATATTCCAACAATGGATGGAGAAAGGACAATCCCATAACAAGTGCATGGATGTTTCTTCAGTCTTTTCATCGCACAATACACAGCCATACAAATCAAGAAACATGGATTTTCTTCTCAGTAGATTCTTGGTGTTTACTCTGCTACGAGGCACTTGATTTTTCGTTGGCACACAAAATCGTATCTCCTATTTCCTCTCACTATTATTTCTTATTCTTTTTTCACATGCAAAGAAACAAAAAGTGCACATCTGTGGATGGTGGCCGGAGGAAAAATAATTTGACCCCGGAACCATAGAACAACTGTTCTATGGTAAATTTCTATTATTAAGATATAGTACAATTATATACAAAATATAGTCCATTGAAAAAGCATTGAAAGTTATCCAATTCCAATTGTTGGCCACAACGAGAGTATGATTAGTGCAGGGGGTTGTGAGTGTCCTAGAACAAGGGTGGCATATTAACTGCAATCTAGTGATTCATCTGTTGGGTAACGTTGCATTGAAAACAAAAAATTTCTACGCACACGCAATGATCTATCCATGGAGATGCATAGCAACGAGGGGAAGAGTGTGTCTACTTACCCTCGTAGACCGAAAGCGGAAGCGTTTTGACAACGCGGTTGATGTAGTCAAACTTCTTCTAGCTCCGACCGATCAAGCACCGAACGTACGGCACCTCCGAGTTCTGCACACGTTCAGCTTGGTGACGTCCCTCGCCTTCTTGATCCCACAAGGTGTCGAGGTAGTAGATTAGTTACTTCATCACGACGGCGTGGTGATGGTGATGGTGAAGTGATCTATGCAGGGCTTCGCCTAAGCACCACGAGAATATGACCGGGGGTGTAAAGTGTGGAGGGGGGCGCCGCACATGGCTAACAATTGATGTTGTGTGTTCTAGGCGCCCCCCTCCCCACATATGTATAGGTGGGAGGGGAGGGGAGAGGCCAGGAAGCGCCCAAGGGCTGGCCGCCAGCCCCCTTAGGGCTTCCTTGCCCTACGCCCCCTGCCATATTTGACGGAGGGGGAAGGAAAGAGGGGGGAGAGAGAGAAGGAAGTGGGAATACTAATCCACACTTGCCTTTCTCGCTTCCCCTTTCCTTCTCCATCCTTGGCTGGCCCATATGTGGGGCGCACCAGCCCCTTGTGGCTGGTGTGTTCCCCTCTTGGCCCATAAGGCCCATATCTTTTGTCGGGGTGCTCGAAACCCCTTCCGGTGACCCGATAAGTACTCGGTACCCCCCGAACACTTCCGGTGTCCGAATACTTTCGTCCTATACATCAATATTTACCTCTCGACCATTTTGAGACTCATCTTCATGTCTGTGATCTCATCCGGGACTCCGAACAACATTCGGTCACCAAATCACATAACTCATATAATATTAAATCATCATCGAATGTTAAGCGTGCGGACCCTACGGGTTCGAGAACTATGTAGACATGACCGAGACACCTCTCCGGTCAATAAACAATAACGGAACCTGGATGCTCATATTGGATCCTACATATTCTACAAAGATATTTATCGGTCGAACCGTTATGACAACATACGTTATTCCCTTTGTCTATCGGTATGTTACTTGCCTGAGATTCGATCGTCGGTATCTTCATACCTAGTTCAATCTCGTTACCAGCAAGTCTCTTTACTAGTTCCATAATACATCATCCTGTAACTAACTCATTAGTCATTTTGCTTGCAAGGCTTCTTATGATGTGCATTACCGAGAGGGCCAGAGATACCTCTTAGATACTCGGAGTGACAAATCCTAATCTCGATCTATGCCAACTCAACAAACACCTTCGGAGATACCTGTAGAGCATCTTTATAATCACCCAATTATGTTGTGACCTTTGATAGCACACAAGGCATTCCTCCGGTATCCGGGAGTTGCATAATCTCACAGTCGAAGGAATATGTATTTGACATGAAGAAAGCAATAGCAATAAAACTGAACGATCATTATGCTAAGCTAACGGGTGGGTCTTGTCCATCACATCATTCTCCTAATGATGTGATCCCGTTATCAAATGAAAACTCATGTCCATGGTCAGGAAAGCTTAACCATCTTTGATCAACGATCTAGTCAAGTAGAGGCTCACTAGGGACACAGTGTTTGTCTATGTATTCACACATGTATTTAGGTTTTTGATCTGTTGGGGATATAACTGCTAGGTATGACCCGCCCAGGAAGGGCCGGGTCATGCCATTGGCGGCGTAAAGATGAAGGGGCCCGATAAGGTCCAAGAAGACATGAAGATGGCGGTTCATGGAGCAACCCTATTGAAGGCCCAAGACCCGGAGGCGACTTGACGCCCAAAGGGATGAGCCACCATATGTTAAACTTGTTTTGTAAGGCAAGCTTAGTTAGAAACCGAGCCGGACACGTTTGTGTTTGCCGGCCGGGACTCTATAAGCCGTCGGACATCAACCTGTACATAAAGGGGTGAGTTGGCGGCGGGTTAACTCAAGAAGCAGTCGATCGAGAACTAGGCCAAGTGTATTCGCTCCCTGGTAATCGAAACCCAAGCAATACAACCTAAAGCAAGAGTAGCCTTTTACCTCGTTGAGAGGAGCCGAACCTGGGTAAACTCTCTGTGTCCTTTGTCCCGTTCAACCCCTTCAAGTTAGCCTACTTGCGATGGATCCACACCTAAGTCCTTTTGCTAGGGCATCTGCCGTGTTAAGTCCACGACAGTTGGCACCCACCATGGGGCCAGCGCATGGTGGTTTCGAGTTATTGAAGGGAAGCTTCTTAGGGATGAAGGGATATGTCTATTGGGGAATGCAGTATTTCAAAAAAATTCCTACGATCACGCAAGATCTATCTAAGAGATGCATAGCAACGAACGGGGAGAGTGTGTCCACGTACCCTCGTAGACCGAAAGCGGAAGCGTTAAGTAATGCGGTTGATGTAGTCGAATGTCTTCGCGATCCAACCGATCAAGTACCGAACGCATGACACCTCTGCGATCTGCACACGTTCAGCTCGGTGACGTCCCTCGAACCCTAGATCCAGCTGAGGCCGAGGGAGAGTTTCGTCAACACAACGGCGTGGTGACTGTGATGATGAAGTTACCGACGCAGCGCTTCGCCTAAGCACTACGACAATATGACTGAGGTGGAAATCTGTGGAGGGGGGCACCGCACACGGCTAAGATCAACTTGTGTGTCTATGGGGTGCCCCCTGCCCTCGTATATAAAGGAGCAAGGGGGAGGCCGGCCGGCCCTCATAGGGCGTGCCCAAGGGGGGCAATCCTACTCCAAGTAGGAGTTGGATCCCCCCTTTCCTAGTCCAACTAGGAGAAGAAGGAAGGAGATGAGAAAGAGAAGGAAGGAGGGGGCGCCGCCCCTCCCCTTAGTCAAATTCGTACTAGGCCCATGGGGGGCATGCGGCCAGCCCTTGGCTGCCCCTCTCTCTCCCCCTAGGCCCAACAAGGCACATTACTTCTCTGGTAGTTCCGATAACCCTTCCGGCACTCCGATATTTATCCGGTGACCCCCGGAACTCATCAGGTGTCCGAATAACATCGTCCAATATATCATTTTTTTATTTCTAGACCATTTTGAGACTCCTCATCATGTCCGTGATCACATCTGGGACTCCGAACAACCTTCGGTACATCAAATCACAAAACTCATAATACATATTGTCATCGAACGTTAAGCGTGCTGACCCTACGGGTTCGAGAACTATGTACACATGACTGAGACACATCTCCGGTCAATAACCAATAGCGGAACTTGGATGCTGATATTAGCTCCTACAATTCTACGAAGATCTTTATCAGGCAAATCGCATAACAACATACGTTGTTCCTTTTGTCATCGGTATGTTACTTGCCCGAGATCCGATTGTCGGTATCAGCATACCTAGTTCAATCTTGTTACCGGCAAGTCTCTTTACTCGTTCTGTAATGCATCATCCCGCAACTAACTCATTAGTCACATTGCTTGCAAGGCTCATAGTGATATGCATTACCGAGAGGGCCCAAAGATACCTGTCCGATACACGGAGTGACAAATACTAATTTCGATCTATGCCAACTCAACAAACACCATCGGAGACACCTATAGAGCATCTTTATAATCACCCAGTTACGTTGTGACGTTTGATAGCACACAAGGTGTTCCTCCGGCATTCGGGAGTTGCATAATCTCATAGTCAGAGGAACATGTATAAGTCATGATGAAAGCAATAGCAATAAAACTAAATGATCATTTATGCTAAGATAACGGATGGGTCTTGTCCATCACATCATTCTCTAATGATGTGATCACGTTCATCAAATGACAACACATGTCTATGGCTAGGAAACTTAACCATCTTTGATTAACGAGCTAGTCTAGTAGAGCCATACTAGGGACACTTTGTTTGTCTATGTATTCACACATGTACTAAGTTTCCGGTTAATACAATTCTAGCATGAATAATAAACATTTATGATGATATAAGGAAATATAAATAACAACTTTATTATTGCCTCTAGGGCATATTTCCTTCAGTCTCCCACTTGCACTAGAGTCAATAATCTAGTTCACATCGCCATGTGATTTAACACCAATAGTTCACATCTTTATGTGATTAACACCCATAGTTCACATCGCCATGTGACCAACACTCAAAAGGTTTACTAGAGTAAAAATCTAGTTCACATCGCTATGTGATTAACACCCAAGAGTAATAAGGTATGAACATGTTTTGCCTATGAGAGAAATTTTAGTCTACGGGTCTGCCACATTCAGATCCGTAAGTATTTTGCAAATTTCTATGTCTACAATGCTCTGCACGGAGCTACTCTAGCTAATTTCTCCCACTTTCAATATGTATCCAGATTGAGACGCAGAGTCATCTGGATTGGTGTAAAAGCTTGCATCGAGGTAACTCCTTACGACGAACTCTTTGTCACCTCCATAACCGAGAAATATTTCCTTAGTCCTCTAAGAATAATTTTGACCGCTGTCCAGTGATCTACTCCTAGATCACTATATTGTACTCCCTTGCCAAAATCATGCTAAGGTATACAATAGGTCTGGTACAGAGCATAGCATACTTTATAGAACCTATGACTGAGGCATAGGGAATGACTTTTCATTCTCTTTCTATTTTTGCCGTGGTCGGATTTTGAGTCTTTATTCAACTTCACACCTTGCAACATAGGCAAGAACTCCTTCTTTGACTGTTCCATTTTGAACTACTTCAAAACTTGTCAAGGTATGTACTCATTGAAAAAACTTATCAAGCGTCTTGATCTATCTCTATAGATCTTGATGCTCAATATGTAAGCAGCTTCACCGAGGTCTTTCTTTGAAAAACTCCTTTCAAACACTCCTTTATGCTTTCCAGAAAATTCTACATCATTTCCGATCAACAATATGTCATTCACATATACTTATCAGAAAGGTTGTAGTGCCCCCACTCACTTTCTTGTATATACAGGCTTAACCGCAAGTCTCTATAAAACTATATGCTTTGATCAACTCATCAAAGCGTATATTCCAACTCTGAGATGCTTGCACCAGTCCATAAATGGATCGCTGGAGCTTGCACACTTTGTTAGCACCTTTTGGATCGACAAAACCTTCTGGTTGCATCATATACAACTCTTCTTTAAGATATCCATTAAGGAATGCAGTTTTGACATCCATTTGCCAAATTTCATAATCATAAAATGTGGCAATTGCTAACATGATTCGGACAGACTTAAACATCGATACGAGTGAGAAAATCTCATCGTAGTCAACATCTTGAACTTGTCAAAAACCCTTTTTGACAAGTCGAGCTTTGTAGATAGTAACACTACTATCAGCGTCCGTCTTCCTCTTGAAGATCCATTTATTCTCAATGGCTTGCTGATCATCGGGCAAGTCCACCAAAGTCCACACTTTGTTCTCATACATGGATTCTATCTCAGATTTCATGGCCTCAAGCCATCTGTCGGAATCTGGGCTCATCATCTTTTCCTCATAGTTCGTAGGTTCATCATGGTCTAGTAACATGACTTCCAGAACAGGATTACCGTACCACTCTGGTGCGGATCGTACTCTAGTTGACCTACGAGGTTCGGTAGTAACTTGATATGAAGTTTCATGATCATCATCATTAACTTCCTCACTAATTGGTGTAGGCATCACTGGAACTGATTTCAGTGATGAGCTACTTTCCAATTCGAGAGAAGGTACAATTACCTCATCAAGTTCTACTTTCCTCCCACTCACTTCTTTCGAGAGAAACTCCTTCTCTAGAAAGGATCCATTCTTAGTAACAAAGATCTTGCCTTCGGATTTGTGATAGAAGGTGTACCCAACAGTCCCCTTTGGGTATCCTATGAAGATGCATTTCTCCGATTTGGGTTCGAGCTTAACAGGTTGAAACTTTTTCACATAAGCATCGCAACCCTAAACTTTAAGAA
The DNA here is from genome assembly GCF_002575655.3 of Aegilops tauschii subsp. strangulata. NCBI lineage: Eukaryota > Viridiplantae > Streptophyta > Magnoliopsida > Poales > Poaceae > Aegilops > Aegilops tauschii. Next base: position 309,033,634 of record NC_053036.3, read on the forward strand.
ATGGCAGCTTAGGTTTCTTGCCAAACCAAAGTTCATATGGTGTCATCTCAACTGATTTATATGGTGCCCTATTTAACGTGAATGCAGTTGTCTCTAATGCATAACCCCAAAATGATAGTGATAAATCGGTAAGAGACATCATAGATCGCACCATATCTAATAAAGTATGGTTATGACGTTCGGACACACCATTACGCTGTGGTGTTCCAGGTGGCGTGAGTTGTGAAACTATTCCACATCATTTCAAATGAAGACCAAACTCGTAACTCAAATATACGTCTCCCGATCAGATCGTAGAAACATTATTTTCTTGTTACGATGATTTTCCACTTCACTCTGAAATTCTTTGAACTTTTCAAATGTTTCAGACTTATGTTCATCAAGTAGATATACCCATATCTGCTCAAATCATCTGTGAAGGTCAGAAAATAACGATACCCGCCGCGAGCCTCAACACTTATCCGATCGCATACATCAGTATGTATTATTTCCAATAAGTCAGTTGCTCGCTCCATTGTTCCGGAGAACGGAGTCTTAGTCATCTTGCCCATGAGGCATGGTTCGCAAGCATCAAGTGATTCCAAAAATCCATCAGCATGGAGTTTTTCATGCGCTTTACACCAATATGACCTAAACGGCAGTGCCACATATAAGTTGCACTATCATTATTAACTTTGAATCTTTTGGCTTCAATATTATGAATATGTGTATCACTACGATCGAGATTCAATAAACCATTTATATTGAGTGTATGACCATACAAGGTTTTATTCATTCAAATAGAACAACAATTATTCTTTGACTTAAATGAATAACCGTATTGCAATAAACATGATCCAATCATATTTATGCTCAACGCAAACACCAAATAACATTTATTTTAGGTTCAACACTAATCCCGAAGGTAAAGGGAGTGTGCGATGGTGATCTTATCAACCTTGGAATCAATTCCAACACACATCGTCACCTCGCCCTTAACTAGTCTTTGTTCATTTTGTAACTCCTGTTTCAAGTTACTAATCATAGCAACTGAACCAGTATCAAATACCTAGGGGTTACTATGAACACTAGTAAAGTACACATCAATAACATGTATATCATATATACTTTTGTTCACTTTGCCATCCTTCTTATCCGCCAAATACTTGGGGCAGCACCGCTTCCAGTGACCAGTCCCTTTGTAGTAGAAGCACTCAGTCTCAGGTTTAGGTCTATCTTTGGGCTTCTTCACGGGAGTGTGTCGGATGTGGGGTTCCGGCAAACCCTTAAGGTTCGAACACTGGGGTGCGCACGAAGTCTTTCCCTCCTACTGATCTACGCCCTAGCTCGCTAAGATCTCGCGGACGAACTCGACGAACTCGCAACATAGAAAGACACGAGGTTTATACTGGTTCGGGCCACCATTGTGGTGTAATACCCTACTCTAGTGTGGTGGTGGTGGATTGCCTCTAGGGCTGATGATGAACAGTACAAGAGAAGAACAGCCTCCTGAGGTTGAGGTGTTCTTGTGGGTAGGCTCTCGATCGGGTTGGATCAAGCTAAGATGAGATGAGATCAGATCAGATCAGATGCCTCTACTATGGTGGCTAGCCCTACTTATATAGGCCCTGGTCCTCTTCCCAAATATCGAGCGGGAAGGGAGCCAACAACAGCGGGCAAATTTGAAAGGGGACAGCTAGTACAAGCTATCCTGACAAAAGCGGTCTTCGCCTGCGAAAAGCTCTGGTGGTGACGCCGTCTTGGGCTCCACGATGACATCCGTCTTGCCATCCTCCTGGTCTTGGTCTCGTTGCACAAATATAGCAACCTTTGCCTAATGCCTCGGTACTCTTCGCCTGCGCTGGCCTCCTTAGCACCAAAGAGGAAATAACGACGTTGCGCGCGCTGTCGCCCGCCTGGTGTCGTTAGTCATGGCTCACGTCACGAGAGCCTCGTGAGGTTTGCCCTGCCTTGATATCTCCGCTCCTCGTGAGCCTGCCTGGCTAGGCCACTCCAGAGGAGGTCTCACGAGGGTCTTGGATGCCTTGTTGATGAAGATGGGCCGTATGGCCTGCCTGCTTAGCCACACTGTGGGCCGCAGGCAGGCAAGTCTGGGGACCCCCGTTCCCAGAACGCCGACAGTAGCCCCCGGGCCCAAGGTGCGCTCGGGCTTGGCTTCGCGGCGAAGCCAAGGGTCAAATTCGGAGCACCGTGGGCCCCAAAAGCCTGTGGCCTCGGTTGACGTGTGGCGGTTGATTGGACGTGGGCGTCTCCGCTTCCCCACGCTGCCTCGGCAACTGCACAACTTGACAAGTCCCTGCGACATGCAAGGAAAACCATCATTACCTGCGATCGTGGGAGACGCCGGTTGGCCTTCTCTTGCTATAAATGGGGAGGGGGCGGAGCCCCCGTCGCCCATCTCTTCCTCGCTTGCTTGCTTCTTCCTCCCCGCTCCACTGCTGACAACAATGGCGCCTATCAGAAGGTTTTCTGCCGAAGAGAAAGGAAAGGCTCCCTGTGATGATCCGGGGCCACTTTCGCCGAAGAAGAGGTCGATCCATCACCGTGATGAAGCGGCGATGCAGGTGGTGTCGAGGCCTTTGTGCGAGCGGCCTCCTCCGGGGTACCCGCTACCCTTGTACGTCCGAGCCGAGGGCTCGGGAGGACGGAGTGAAGAGCAACGCCGCCCGCACCGTGTCCGGGGTCGCCGCGCCATGGCTACGCGTGCCGCTACCCCTGGGATCCACGCCGCAGACTCCTCGCGCGAGTTGGTGCTGTGGGCGCCGATGCCTCAAAGCTCCTGGATCCGCTTCCCGCGGTTCTTTTCCAACGTGATGCCCCCGAGGGGGCCTCTCGAGCTCTGGTTGCAGCATGCCGACTGCAGCGCTCCGGCGACCGGAGCGGACATCGAAGCGGTTCCCACCGGTAAGATCTTCATTACCCGCGGCTGGGGGGAGATCGCACGGGTCTGCCGTGCGAGGGGCGCCCTTGTGATCCACTTCGAGTACGACGGTGCTTCCACGCTCTTCTTCAAGGTCTTCGACGCCGAGGGCCGCCGTCTGGAGTGCTGCTCCGGAGAGGAGCGCCAAACTGATGCGCGCTCCGCTCGCGGCTACTCCAGCAGCAGCAGCCCTTGGGAGTCCAGCAGCTCTCCTGAGCTTTACGAGACTCCGGATATGAGTGACGACAGCTACGTGCCCCCGAGCTCTCGCCGCGCTCGGAGTAGAGCCGCGGCGTCCGGCCGTCGCCGCCGCTGATCTGGATGGGGTTGGCGCCGGCCCTCCATGGCCCACTGTTGATGATGGCGTCTGCCACGGAAGGGTGTAGATAGGATTCCCCTTAGTATCAGCTTTTGTTTCCTGCGAAGAATCATGAATCACCCCGTGGGGGCATGTAAGGGTCTGTAATGTCTTTTGTACCTATCTTCCTTGTTATGAAAACTTACCGAATGTGTGTCCCGTTAAGGCTCAGTCCCCCCTTTCTTCCCCCGCGACGGCTTGTTGCTCTGCGCTGACAGGTCCCGGTCCCCAGACGGCTACAGCCGTCGCTGGTATGCCAGGTCGCGTGCCGTGGTCAAGGCTAGGAGGTGTGCGGCCCGAGGTCCAGTAAGAGCCCCTGAGACGCGATGCTCAGGAGGTCCCCCTTAGTGCTCAAGCAGCCATGGTAAGGCAAGAGAGGGAGTTGATGTGGCCGCAACGAGGTCGCGCCAAGGCGAGGGTGACCATCAGGCCCCAATATTTGGCCGATCCGAGAGCGGGAATTATCTTGTCGACTTCGCGGCGACTCCTGACGCTGCGTTGGAGCTGCGCGCCTACTTGTGCGGCATAGCTAGGCCGGCCCGTATGAGTTTCCCTCCCCTCATGCTCTCCTTAGTGCTCTACATCCTCAGGTCCCGGCCCTCGAGCGAGCTCAGCCACCGCTGGTATGCCAGGTCGCGATGCCGTGGTCAAGGCCAGGGGGTGAGGGCTGGAGAGCCAGTAAGACCTCCTGAGTCGCGATGCACAGGAGCCCCCCTTTTAACGTGCAAGCGAATTGCATGAGAGAAAAGGAGACTCGCGGTGCCGCCTGCTATCCTTCTCACGGGATCCCTGTGAACTGGTACTTGAAGAAACACGGTTTGCCGTTACAGCTGTCAGCCTGCCGCTGGTTGCTCTGGATGAGGTGAAGGCACTGAGGGCCTGGTGAGGTGACGTGCGCGGGGCGTGCCGCGAGCCAGAGCTCGACCGCTCAGGTTTGTCGACGTGACAGGGACGGACCCATGCACCAGCGTCGTGCCTGTGTGGAGGCCCCAGGGGAGGCGATGATCGAGTAGGCGATAGCCGTGGGCAGGCTAAGCATGGAGAGCAGATCAACTTGGATAAATGCAGGAAGATACATGCCACCGGGTCCGGCCCGAGCGGCTTGAGGATGATGCAGCCCGAGGGGCGCCCCCAGCAAGGTAAGCTAAAGACATAAGCAAAAGGGATACATGCCACAGGGACGGACCCATGCGGCCTGGGAATAATGCAGCCCGAGGGGCGCTCCCAGCTAAACGAACTTGGAAGATGTCACCTGGTTCTGTAGACGAAGTAGAGTTGGTGGAGCTAAAGGCATGCGTTGAAGAAATGGCCCCTCATGAGCCGCCGGAGCCCTGAGCCTCGGGAGGCTCTGGGGGCTCGGGAGGTTCCCTGAAGACCGTCTCCATCTCCTCCAAAACGGTGTGGTACTTGGCCTCCTGAGCCGCCAGGACACGCCGCATGTTGCGCTGATAGACCGATGCCATGCTCGGCAAGCCAAAGGGCATACGAATGTAGCTGTGCGGCGGGCCCTCGCAGCGGCCCACACGCGAAGGCCAGAAACGCTCCTGAGATGCGGCCCTATTGAGCCCTGGGACGTCGACGCAGACACGCAGCCCGGCATCCTCGCCTAGATGGGGAGCTGCGCCCTGTGAGCGGTTGTCGTCGCGCATGGCTGTTGCGTCTTGCAGTTCCTGTGTGGTCTTGGCAATGAATTCCTGGGTGGTGGGCACTCCTTGCCCTGTGCTCTCCTGAGGGACACGTGTCGCGAAGCACGCCTCCAAGTGGTGCCCAAGCGCCTCCCTCGTGAGGTTGGCAAGGTCTGAGGCCCTCGTAAGAGAGCCCCCGAGCCCTGCCCGGGGAGGGCGCCGGGCGCGCTTTCCTATGCGACGGAGGAAGGTGCCCCTGGGACGGGCGCTGATCCTGATGAGACTCCTGCCATGATGCCATCCTCCTGAGGTCCTGCGCGGCGCAGCTGCTTCTTCTTGGGGATGGCCTCCGGAGGGCCCTCGCTTCTGTTGTCGGGGTCGTCGATTGCTGCAGCTTGGAAGGCGCGCTCGAGGGAGCACACCGCATCCCTCTCTTCACATGGGACCGTGATGATCCCTCCGCTTCCTGGCATCTTGAGAACGTTGTAGCCGTGATGGGTGACTGCCATGAACTTGGCCAGGGCTGGATACCCGAGGATAGCATTGTACGGCAGGCGGATGTGCGTGACGTCGAAGTCGATGAGCTCGGTGCAGTAGTTCTTGCGCTCCCCGAAGGTGACAGGCACACGGACCTGCCCTATCGGTGTGGTGGAACCATCGGTCACTCCTGAGAAAGGCTTGGTGGGCTGGAGCTGTTCATATGGCACTTGGAGGTTGTCAAACGTGTCGACGGACAGGACGTTGAGCCCTGCGCCGCCGTCGATGAGGGTCTTGGTAACCTGCACATTGCTGATGACTGGGGAACACAGCATAGGGAGGGCGCCAGCGGTGGCTGCGCACTTGAGCTGATCTGCCGAGTTGAAAGTGATGGCGCATTGGGACCACTTGAGCGGGCGCATGGCCTCGAGCTTGGGGAGCACCACGTTCACCTCACGAGCGAACTGTTTGAAGATGCGCTGAGAAGCTGGGGCCTGGGCGCCGCCCAAGATGCAGGCGATCACACACGGCTCCTGGAGGCCCCCAGCCCCCTCGTCCTGGTGGTGGTCGTCGTTCCTTCTTGGCGGCGGCAGCGGAGGAAGACCGATGTTGCCTTGGGGGTGATCCTCACGAGGCGGGTCCCTCCAGGCGCCCTCGCGAGGTTTGTCCTGCCAGCGGTCCTCACGAGGCAGTCGCGCCACTCCTGGCACGGGCCACGGTCGTCAAAGCATCCGCCTGCACGTCCTCCTCCGCGGTCGTAGCCCCGGTCACTGCGCTCGGGGCGTCGACCGAAGCGTCCTTCTCGTATGGCTCTGGGCTCTTGACAGTCGCTGGTGTTGTGGGTGTTCAGGTTGTGGAAGGCGCAGAACGGCCGATTGTTCTTGGAAGACTCGGGCTGATCTCTGCCCCGCTTGGTGTCGGGCTCCGCTGCGAGCACAGTTGCCTCCTTGCGCTTCACGTCCTTGGCCTTGGTTTTCTTTTCCTCCACGCCCACGGCTGGCTGCTCAAGGAGAGAGAGGCGCCCCTCCTCAGCTCTTGCGCACTTGGTCGCCAGGTTGAACAACTCCTGAGAGGTGCAGAGCTCCTCGTGAATGGCGAGCTCTTCCTTCATCTTGACGTCACGGACACCGTCTGAGAACGCGGAGATGATGGCTTCGTCCGTGACCTTGGGGATCTTGAGGCGGGTGTTGTTGAAGCGCTGGATGTACTTATGGAGGGTCTCTCCTGGTTGTTGCTTGATGCGCCGTAGATCACCCGTGGCCAGCGGGCGGTCGCGAGTGCCCTGGAAGTTGGCGACGAAGCGGTCATGCATTTCGTCCCAAGAGGAGATCGAGCCGTGCTGCAGGTTCAGGAGCCAGGAGCGGGCTCCATCCTTGAGAGCCATGGGAAACCAGTTCGCCATGACTTTTTCGTCGCCATTGGCCGCTTCGATGCTCAGCTCATAGAGCTGCAAGAACTCCGCGGGGTCGGCGGTGCCGTCGTAGCGAGAAGGCAGGCCCGGCTTGAACTTGCCTGGCCAGGCGACGCTACGCAGCTCGGGGGTGAAGGCACGGCAGCCAGCCGTGGTTGCCGGGGCTCGCTTCGGAGGTGGAGCTTGGTCTTGACGAGGTCCGCGCTGCACCGCTCCGGGCGGTGCGCGCTCTTGACGAGGTGTTCAAAACATTTTGAAGTCCCGGTTCTAAGCCGTAAACCATGGTGCACTAAACTATCAAGTAGTCATCATACCGAGCTTTGCCAAACGTTCATAACGTCTGCATATGCTCCTGCAATAGGTTCGTCACCTAGCGGTGCATCAAGGACATAATTCTTCTGTGCAGCAATGAGGGTAATCCTCAGACCACGGACCTAGTCCGCATCATTGCTACTATCATATTTCAACATAGTTTTTCTCTAGGAACATATCAAAAATAAACGGGGAGCTACATCGCGAGCTATTGATCTACAACATAGTTATGCAAATACTATCAGGACTAAGTTTATGATAAATTAAAGTTCAATTAATCATATTACTTAAGAACTCCCACTTAGATAGACATCCCTCTAATCATCTAAGTGATCACGTGATCCATATCAACTAAACCATGTTCGATCATCACGTGAGATGGAGTAGTTTTCAATGGTGAACATCACTATGTTGATCATATCTACTATATGATTCACGCTCAACCTTTCGGTCTCAGTGTTCCGAGGCCATATCTGCATATGCTAGGCTCGTGAAGTTTAACCCGAGTATTCTATGTGTGCAAAACTGGCTTGCACCCGTTGTATGTGAACATAGAGCTTATCACACCTGGTCATCACGTGGTGTCTCGGCATGACGAACTGTCGCAACGGTGCATACTCAGGGAGAACACTTATACCTTGAAATTTAGTAAGAGATCATCTTATAATGCTACCGCCGTACTAAGCAAAATAAGATGCATAAAAGATAAACATCACATGCAATCAAAATAAGTGATATGACATGGCCATCATCATCTTGTACCTTTGATCTCCATCTCCAAAGCGCCGTCATGATCACCAACGTCGCCGGCTTGACACCTTTATCTCCATCGAAGCATCGTTGTCGTCGCACAGACTATTGCTTCTACAACTATCGCTACTGCTTAGTGATAAAGTAAAGCAATTACATGGCGATTGCATTTCATACAATAAAGCGACAACCATATGGCTCCTGCTAGTTGCCGATAACTGTTACAGAACATGATCATCTCATACAACAATTTATATATCATCACGTCTTGACCATATCACATCACAGCAAGCCCTGCAAAAACAAGTTACACGTCCTCTACTTTTTTGCAAATTTTACGTGGCTGCTACAGGCTTAGCAAGAACCGTTCTTACATACGCATCAAAACCACAACGATTTTTCGTCAAGTGTGTCGTTTTAACCTTCAACAAGGACCGGGCGTAGTCACACTCGATTCAACTAAAGCTGGAGAAACAGACACCCACTAGCCACCTGTGTGCACAGCACGGCAGTAGAACCAGTGTCATGAACGCGGTCATGTAATGTCGGTCTGGGCCGCTTCATCCAACAATACCGCCAAATCAAAGTATGACATGCTGGTAAGCAGTATGACTATTATCACCCACAACTCTTTGTGTTCTACTCGTGCATATAACATCTACACATAGACCTGGCTCGGATGCCACTGTTGGGGAATGCAGTATTTAAAAAAAATCCTATGATCATGCAAGATCTATCTAGGAGATGCATAGCAATGAACGGGGAGAGTGTGTCCACGTACCCTCGTAGACCGAAAGCAGAAGCGTTAAGTAACGTGGTTGATGTAGTCGAACGTCTTCGTGATCCAACCGATCAAGTACCAAACACACGGTACCTCCGCGGTCTGCACACGTTCAGCTCGGTGACGTCCCTCGAACTCTAGATCCAGCTGAGGCCGAGGGAGAGTTTCGTTAGCACGACGGCGTGGTGACGGTGATGATGAAGTTACTGACGCAAGGCTTTGCCTAAGCACTATGACAATATGACCGAGGTGGAAATCTGTGGAGGGGGGCACCGCACACGGCTAAGATCAACTTGTGTGTCTATGGGGTGCCCCTGCCCCCGTATATAAAGGAGCAAGGGGGAGGCCGGCCGGCCCTCATAGGGCGCGCCCAAGGGGGGCAATCCTACTCCATGTAGGAGTTGGATCCCCCCTTTCCTAGTCCAACAAGGAGAAGAAGGAAGGAGAGGGGAAAGAGAAGGAAGGAGGGGGCACCGCCCCTCCCCTTAGTCCAATTCGGACTAGGCCCATGGGGGGGCGCGGCCAGCCCCTGGCTGCCCCTCTCTCTCCCCTAGCCCAAAAAGGCCCATTACTTCTCCGGTAGTTCCGATAACCCTTCCGGCACTCCCATATTTATCCGGTGACCCCTGGAACTCATTCGGTGTCCGAATAACATGGTCCAATATATCATTCTTTATGTATCAACCATTTCGAGACTCCTCGTCATGTCCGTGATCACATCCGGGACTCCGAACAACCTTCGGTACATCAAATCACAAAACTCATAATACATATCGTCATCGAACGTTAAGCGTGCAGACCCTACGGGTTTGAGAACTATGTAGACATGACCGAGACACATCTCTGGTCAATAACCAATAGCGGAACCTGGATGCTCATATTGGCTCCTACATATTCTACGAAGATCTTTATCAGTCAAACCGCATAACAACATACGTTGTTCCCTTTTGTCATCGGTATGTTACTTGCCCGAGATTCGATCGTCGGTATCATCATACCTAGTTCAATCTCATTACCGTCAAGTCTCTTTACTCGTTCCGTAATGCATCATCCCGCAACTAACTCATTAGTCACATTGCTTGCAAGGCTCATAGTGATGTGCATTACCGAGAGGGCCCAAAGATCCCTGTCCGATACACGGAGTGACCAATCCTAATCTCGATCTATGCCAACTCAACAAACACCATTGGAGACACCTGTAGAGCATCTTTATAATCACCCAGTTACATTGTGACCTTTGATAGCACACAAGGTGTTCCTCCGGCATTCGGGAGTTGCATAATCTCATAGTCAGAGGAACATGTATAAGTCATGATGAAAGCAATAGCAATAAAACTAAACGGTCATTTATGTTAAGCTAACGGATGGGTCTTGTCCATCACATCATTCTCTAATGATGTGATCTCATTCATCAAATGACAACACATGTCTATGGCTAGGATACTTAACCATCTTTGATTAACGAGCTAGTCTAGTAGAGGCATACTAGGGACACTCTGTTTTTCTATGTATTCACACGTGTACTAAGTTTCCGGTTAATACAATTATAGCATGAATAATAAACATTTGTCATGATATAAGGAAATATAAATAACAGCTTTATTATTGCCTCTAGGGCATATTTCCTTCAATGTCGTGGGCCGGATGACCAAGAGTCGCTGCGGTAAAATCTACATCGACGACGCAGGCTCGGGTCCCAAGGCTGATTCAATCGAATACGGGTACCAGATCCCCTTCGGCGGAATCCACGTCTTCATCAGCAAGATCTGCAAGCCGGAGCCGGAGCCGGACACCTGCACCGACATCATTGATACGTCTCCAACGTATCTATAATTTTTTTATTATTCCATGCTATTATATTATCCATCTTGGATGTTTATATGCATTTATATGCTATTTTATATGATTTTTGGGACTAACCTATTAACCTAGAGCCCAGTGCCAGTTTATGTTTTTCCTTGTTTTTGAGTTTTATAGAAAAGGAATACCAAACGGAGTCCAATTGACGTGCCAATTTTTGATGATTTTTATGGACCAAAAGAAGCCCCCGGAGTAAAATAGTTGGGCCAGAAGAGTCACGAGCCGTCCACAAGGGTGGAGGGCACGCCCTACCCCCTGGGCGTGCCCCCTGCCTCGTGGACGACTCAGAGACCCCCTGACGTGAGACCAATGCCAAAAATTCCTATAAATACATAAACCCCCGAAAAGAAACCTAGATCGGGAGTTTCGCCGCCGCAAGCCTCTGTAGCCACCAAAAACCAATCGGGACCCTGTTCTGGCACCCTGCCGGAGGGGGATCCATCACTGGTGGCCATTTTCATCATCCTGGTGCTCTCCATGACGAGGAGGGAGTAGTTCACCCTCGGGGCTGAGGGTACGTACTAGTAGCTATGTGTTTGATCTCTCTCTCTCTCGTGTTCTTGATATGGCATGATCTTGATGTACCACGAGCTTTGCTATTATAGATGGATCTTATGATGTTTCTCCCCCTCTACTCTCTTGTAATGGATTGAGTTTTCCCTTTGAAGTTATCTTATCGGATTGAGTCTTTAAGGATTTGAGAACACTTGATATATGTCTTGCATGTGCTTATCTGTGGTGACAATGGGATATTCACGTGATCTAATTGATGTATGTTTTGGTGATCAACTTGCGGGTTCAGTGACCTTGTGAACTTATGCATAGGGGTTGGCACACGTTTTCGTTTTGACTCTCCGGTAGAAACTTTGGGGCACTCTTTGAAGTTCTTTGTGTTGGTTGAATAGATGAATCTGAGATTGTGTGATGCATATCGTATAATCATACCCACGGATACTTGAGGTGACATTCGAGTATCTAGGTGACATTAGGGTTTTGGTTGATTTGTGTCTTAAGGTTTTATTTTACTACGAACTCTAGGGCTGTTTGTGAAACTTATAGGAATAGCCCAATGGATTGATCGGAAAGAATAACTTTGAGGTGGTTTCGTACCCTACAATAATCTCTTCGTTTGTTCTCCGCTATTAGTGACTTTGGAGTGACTCTTTGTTGCATGTTGAGGGATAGTTATATGATCTAATTATGTTATCCTTGTTGAGAGAACTTGAACTAGTGAAAGTATGAACCCTAGGCCTTGTTTCAACGCATTGCAATACCGTTTTCGCTCAATTTTATCATTAGTTACCTTGCTGTTTTTATATTTTCAGATTACAAAAACCTATATCTACCATCCATATTGCACTTGTATCACCATCTCTTCGCCGAACTAGTGCACCTATACAATTTACCATTGTATTGGGTGTGTTGGGGACACAAGAGACTCTTTGCTATTTGGTTGCTGGGTTGTTTGAGAGAAACCATCTTCATCCTACGCCTCCCACGGATTGATAAACCTTAGGTCGTCCACTTGAGGGAAATTTGCTACTGTCCTACAAACCTCTGCACTTGGAGGCCCAACAACGTCTACAAGAAGAAGGTTGTGTAGTAGACATCAATCATCGAGACGGCTCGGTGCACGTGACCCGCCAAGGTTCAAACCGCCGTGGATCATGCTTTTGTGGGCTTTACTCACGGAGCGGATCTTGAGGAGGGATCTGTGTCCGGTGGAGGGACAGCCATCTACTTTGATGATGAGTCCTCAACCGGTGAGACGAATTCAATGTATCAACTGCAAGACAACGGGCTTGGGGGCTGTTCCAATGGCGACAGTATTCCGAACCCCTATGAGCCACCGAACAGAGTTGCGATCTTCATGGTCGGCACACAACTGGTGCTCAATTCATCAACTGCTGCGGCTATGACTTCTGGTTCAACAGCCGAGGCGAGGGCCGGAGCAAGCGGCTCTGCGCACCCGCCGACTCAGGTTTTGTTCGAGCTTTGGATGCCTTGGCAACTTCAATGGAGGCAGAGGTAACCCGGCAACTCAAGCACAGCATAAGGTGGACGTTGCGAAACTACAAGTTGAGATAGCTCAAGCCAAGGCAGAGCTTAATGCTGAGAACGCTAGGATGGCAACAGAGCGAGCCGCCCTGGATGCACAATCACAACGGATTCAAGCTGAGCCTTTCCGGTTAAGTTTGGATCAGACTACATCTAACGCCTTTCTGCGAAGGAGGCATCAGAGTCGTCTACCTTTGGAATACGATGCAAGGAATCTTTTCAATACCCCTAGGGCAGGACCAAGTAATCCTCCCGAGGTAACCCGGGTTGTCGAAGCGCCCGTGACGGGGGCGACGGCTCAACCACGTGTTGTAGACCTGCCTCATGTAAATTAACCCCCGCCTCAGCGAGTGTCAACACCACCGGGTCATTTTTCTAACCCTCTGGATGATATGATTGATGCGGCCTCGCGGCTGGTGGCTCTTCCAGTGCAAGGTGAGTCTCCTGCAGCGGTTGAAGCCCGGAAGGCCGTGGAGCTTCTTCAGAAGGCGGTGGCTCAGCAGGCGGCTTATTCGTACAGCCGCGAACGGATTCATTCGACTCCATGCCATAGTTGGAGTTACAGTCGACGTATTGAGTCGCCGGCAGTATCGAGCAGTGAGCGGCACCGTAACCAACCCCGTGGGCATGACACGCCGCGTGCTGATAACGAGGCTCATGCTTTGGTGGATCAGGCCAGGGCACGTCGAGAGGCTGAGCTGGCCGCTCAGCTGGCGGCTTATCAGCAGCCTCAGCGTAACCCGTCGATATCTGTAGAGGCTGGGATGACCTCTAGGACCGTGGGTGTGCCGTGTCTAGTGCCGGCTTTGCGCAATGAGCCCCTACCCAAGGATTTCAAGGGCCCCCGCAAGGTGCCCAATTACACAGCGGATCAACCCTCGGGGGCTTGGATTGAGAGCTATGAGCTGGCCATGGAGATGTTGGATGTCAATGACGCTGTTTGCGCTAAGTATTTCACCATGATGTTGGATGGGCCGGCTCACACCTGGCTAAAAGGACTGCCCCCTCACTCCATCAGATCATGGGCTGAATTGAAGACGCGCTTTATTCAGAATTTGAAGGACACATGCAAGCAGCCTCTTTCGATTCTTGATTTAGACACTTGTATCCAGAGTGAGGGCGAGTCAACTGCCCATTGGGTACGCCATATCACGGCTATTGTCCACTCCTCGGACAGTATTAATTTCTCGGCCACCCGTCCTGGATTTGGAGAAGAATTGCCGGTTCCTTCCCCTCAAACAGAAGCTGGGGCAGCTTAAGAGCCACTGCAATGATATGGGGGAGCTCATGGCGGCTCTCATCAAATATGCTGACTCCGATAACACTAAGGACTCTGAGTCTGACGAGGAGAAGGCTGGCAAGGGGAAGAAGAACGGCAATGCAAAGGGACAGCAGCACAATGCGTTAACTATAAGCGCAAGCAAGTCGACGGCGGTTCAGACTTTGTGGATAATACCAACACGCAGAATAATAATCAGCGTCATAAGGGGAAATCGTCAATGCCCCGGTTTGGCGGGCCCAAGTTTAATCTTGAGGCGATAATGAATCAGCCTTGCCCAAAGCACGGTTCTCAAGGCAAACTGGCCACTCATCTATGAAAGACTGCTTCATCATGAAGGAGTATAGAAATTCTGGCTTTTATCAGGACAATCATGGCCCGCATGGCGGGTCAGGATCCGTCTCTCACGGGCCTGGCTTTGGAGGTGGCGGTTCAAACTCTGGATTTCAGGGCCAAGCAATCAAGGCAGTTTCAATCAGCAATCTAATCAAGGTAATCAACAGCAGTAGTCCGGCTATCAGAGTAATCCAAAGACGCTGAATAGTGGTCAATATCATGTGTTTACCACGAGTTTATGCAAGCGAGACCAGAAGATTCATAAACGGGCGGTGAGGGCGGTTGAACCGGCAGTCCCTCGGTACTTATGATGGTCCGAGCAACCCATTGTATGGAGCTGTGAGGATCACCCGCCCCGGGCTTGACAACCCGGGTCAACTGGCTTTGGTGGTTGCTCCTCAGGTTGGTGGATACAAGTTCACAAAGGTGCTTATGGATGGAGGCAGCAGTATCAATGTCCTTTACTATGATTGTTGGGGATATAACTATTAGTATGACCCGCCAGAAGGTGCCGGGTTATACTTAAGACGACTCTTGAAGCCCAAGACGACTCGTGGAGATGGCGGGTTAGTTAAGGGCCCAAGGCCCAAAAGGGCGACTTAAGGCCCGTAGAGATAAACCGCCATATATGTGTAACTTGTATTATAAGGCAGGAATAGATAGAAACCGAGCCGGACACTGTTTATAAGCCGGCCGGGACTCTATGAGCCGCCGGGCGTCAACCTCTGTATATAAAGGGACGACCCGGCGGCGGTTCAGGGCAAGTAGCATCAAATCGAGAGCTAGGTCAAGCGGATTTGCTCCCTGGTTATCGAGACATAAGCAATCCCACTCAAAACTAGATCTTAGGCTTTTACCTTCACCGTAAGGGGCCGAACCAGTATAAACCCCGTGTCCTTTATCCCGATTAACCTCTTCTTGCTTCCTAGTTGCGATGGCTCCACGAGTAAGTCCTTTCGCTAGGACATCTGCCGTGACAATTCCACGATAGTTGGCGCCCATCGTGGGGCCAGCGCACGGTGGATTTGAGTTCTTGAAGGGCAGCTTCGAAGGGCTCAGGGGATGCGCTGTGGGCCGGATGACCAAGAGTCGTCGCGGCAAACTCTACATCGACGACGCAGGCTGGGGCCCCGACACCGGCTCAATTGAGTACGGGTACCGGGTCCCCTTCGGCGGAATTCACGTCTTCATCGGCCGGATCGGCAAGCCGGGCCCTAAGCCGGACATCTGCACCGACATCATCGAGACGGCTCAGCGTGCGAGACCCGCCCGGGCTCCGCCCGCCATGAAGCGTGCCTTCGTGGGATGCATCCATGGAGGGGAACTTCCTGAAGGATCCATGTCTGGTAGTGAGACGGCCATCTATTCTGACGGTGAGTCGTCCATGGGTGAGACAGATTCGTTGTATCAACTACAAGACGGCGGTCTTGGGGTTGTTTCGATGGCAGTAGTATTCCGGACCCCTTTGAGCCGCCGAGCAGAGTAGGGATCTTCATGGCTGACACTCAACCCGGTCAAAACTCTACAGCTGCAGAAGCAATAATCTCCGGGTCAGCGGCAGCCGGGGCAGGAGGCCCTGTGCGCCCGCCGGCTCAGGTGCTGATAGATCTCACGGATAGGCTGACAACCCTGTTAACCACCATGGTTAATCCGGTGGATCAAGCTGAGCATGATACAGAGGTGGCACGGTTATGTGAGGAGATAGCACAAGCCAAGGAAAACCTGGCAGCTGAGGACACCAGACTGGCCACAGAGCGGGCGGCTTTGGACGCTCGAGCTCAGCAGCTTCAATCAGAAGCGTTCCAGCTTACGATGGATTTAAATGCATCAAATGAGGTCATGAGGAGAAGGCACCAGAAGTCCCAATCCCGTGTACCTTCGATTTATGATCCTAGAAACCTCTTCCGCACACCCGGTGCAGGCCCCAGTAATCCGCCAGAGGTAAACCCGGCTGCAACGCCCGGAGCTGGGATGCCGGTTCAACTACGGGTGATGGAACCTCCTCGAGTGAACACTGCTCCACCTCAGTATGTACCAACCCCACCGGGTCATTATTCTAACCCGTTGGAGAACATGATCGCTGCGGCGGCACGATTGGCGGCTCTCCCGATGGAGGGCGATTCTCCGACGATGATCGAAACACGAAGGGTCAGAGAACTTCTTCGGACGGCTCTAGCACAGCAGGAGGCATACTCTTATAGTCGAGACAGGATTCATTCAACCCCTCGCCCAAGCCGGAGCCCGAGTTATAGCAGGCGTATGGATTCAGCGGCGGTTTCAAGCAACGCTCGGTGCCCCGACCAGCCGTGCGGGCGAGACCCGGCGCGTGATGGGGCTCCTAACTTGGTTAATCGGGATAGGATACGCCAAGAGGCTCAGCGGGCGGCTCAGCAGGCGATTGAGCAGGCGGCTCAGCGGGCGGCTCAGCAGGCGATTGAGCAGGCGGCTCAGCGGGCGGCTTACCAGTCTTTTCCGGTTTATCCAACGACTTCTATTGAGGCGGGTGCAACCACGAGAACGGGAGGTGTCCCTTGTTTAGTACCAGCACTGCGTAATGAGCGTTTTCCCAAGGATTTTAAGGGGCCTCGAAAGGTGCCTAATTCACGGCCGACTTACAGCCCGGGGCATGGATTGAAAGCTATGAGATGGCCATGGAATTGTTGGAGGTCAGTGACGCGGCAATGGCCAAGTACTTCACTATGATGCTGGATGGAACGGCCCGCACTTGGTTAAAGGGACTGCCACCTAATTCCATCGGTTCCTGGGCCGAGTTAAAGGCCCGGTTTATTCAGAACTTCAAAGACACATGCAAGCAGCCCATGTCAATTGTGCACTTGACTAATTGCAAGCAAGAAGAAGGTGAGTCCACGACCCATTGGGTGCGCCGGGTGAAGGCCATAATACATTCATCTGATAAGATGGATGCTGGCTCTGCGGTCTTAATGTTGGAGAAAAATTGCCGTTTTGAACCTCTGAAGCAGGAGCTGGGGCGGCTCAAACGCGATTGTAATGACATGGGCCAGGTGATGGCGGCTCTAGTCAAATACGCCGACTCTGATAGTACCAAGGATCCCACGTCTGATGAAGATAAGAGAGGGAAGGGAAAGAAGAACGACAACGCTAAGGGTCCTCAACATAACCCGGCGAAACAAGGAGGAAATAATAAATGTAAGGGTGACGGTAGCTCGGAGTTTGTGGCTAATGCGCAGGGCAACAATCAACGACGTAAGGGGAGGCCACCTCCTCGGTCTGGCGGGTCAGGTCCCACCCTTGAGCAGTTGCTAAATGAGCCATGTCCAAGACACGGCACCCGGGAGAAGCCGACCACGCACCTATGGAAGGACTATACGATCATGAGGGCTTTCAAGAATTCTAACATGTTCGACGGCAGTCATGGACCCAGCGGCGGTTCAGGCGGCGGCGGTTTTCATGGCCCGGGTGGCAGTTCAAATTCCAACTTCCACGGCCCTCAAGGTAACCAAGGTGGTTATAATCAGCACTCTGGCCAAGGAGGTCAGCAGCAGCAGCAATCCGGGTATCAGAGTAACCCAAAGCAGCTGAATAGTGGGCAGTATCATGTGTTTACCACCAGTTTATGCAAAAGGGACCAGAAACTTCATAAGAGGGATGTGAACGCTGTTGAACCGGCGGTTCCTCGTTATCTGAGATGGTATGAACAACCTATTCTATGGAGTAGGGAGGATCATCCTCCACGAGTTGACAATCCGGGTCACTTGGCCTTAGTGGTGGCACCTCAAGTTGGTGGATACAAATTCACAAAAGTGCTCATGGATGGAGGCAGCAACATCAACATCCTCTATTATGAGACCTTTCGTCACATGGGATTGACTGATAAAAATCTCAAGACGTCCAACACTGTTTTTCATGGGGTAGTGCCTGGTAAGTCGGCGTATCCAGTGGGTAAGATTGAGCTGGAAGTAGCCTTTGGGGATGAGCATGATTCCAGGGCTGAGAAGTTAACTTTTGAGGTGGTCAAAATCCGGAGCCCATACCACGCACTGTTTGGACGGCCGGCTTATGCAAAGTTCATGGCACGGCCGTGTTATGTTTACCTGCAGCTCAAGATGCCGGGTCACAAGGGCACCATCACAGTGCATGGAAGTCGGAAGATAGCCTTGGAATGTGAGGAAGGCGACGCCGCTTATGCTGAATCTGTTTGTGCAACAGAGGAGTTGAAGTTCTACAAGGACAAGGTTGACCCGGCGGACATGACGTCTTTGAAGAAGCCAACCACGGAACACGAGCCGGTGATGAAATTTAAGTCGGCCGATGACACCAAGCTTGTTGATTTTGTTCCAGGCGACTCATCTAAGCAGTTCAGTATCAGTGCCAATCTGGATCCCAAATAGGAAGGCGCGCTCATCGAGTTCATCCATGAGAACCGGGACATCTTTGCATGGAAACCTTCTGACATGCCGGGTGTACCGAGAGAACTCGCTGAGCACACTCTTAATATTGATCCAAAATTTAAACCGGTCAGGCAGTTTCTTCGGTGGTTTAATGAGGAGAGGCGTAAAGCTATTGGTGAGGAGGTGGCCCGGCTCTTGGCGGCCGGGTTTATTGTTGAAGTTTTTCACCCAGAGTGGTTGGCTAACCCAGTGCTTGTACTCAAAAAGAACGGCACTTGGCGTATGTGTGTGGATTACATGGACTTAAACAAGGCTTGTCCGGCCGATCCCTTCGCTCTCCCTCGTATTGATCAAATCATTGATGCTACGGCGGGTTGTAAGCGTTTGAGTTTTTTGGATGCTTATTCTGGTTATCATCAGATCAAAATGGCAGTTAAGGACCAGGAGAAGACGACTTTCATTACTCCGTTTGGAGCCTTCTGCTATGTATCTATGCCTTTTGGCTAAAAGTGCCCAGGCGACTTATCAGCGATGTGTGCAGAACTGTCTCCACAGTCAGATTGGGCGCAATGTTCATGCTTATGTGGATGACATCGTGGTGAAGTCCAGAGAGAAGGAGACCTTGATAGATGATCTGAAGGAAACCTTTGATAATCTCCGGGTCTACAAGATGATGCTTAACCCGGCCAAGTGCGTTTTTGGAGTGCCAGCAGGCAAGCTTTTGGGTTTTCTGGTTTCTAACAGAGGCATTGAGGCTAACCTGGAGAAGATCAAGGCAATCACCTCTTTGGCTAAGCCGGCGTGTATCAATGATGTTTAGCGTTTGGCGGGTTGTATTGCTGCCTTAAGCCAGTTCATAAGCCGGTTAGGTGAGAAGGCCATACCACTGTATCAGATGATGAAGAAGACGGACGACTTTGTCTGGAGTGATGCTGCTAACGCTGCCTTTGAAGATTTGAAGAGACATTTATCTGATCTGCCGGTCCTTGCTGCTCCCATTGATAAGGAGCCCTTATTGCTATATGTGGCTGCTAACACACGTGTTGTCAGTGTAGTTATTGTGGTGGAGCGCAAGGAGGCTGGCAAGGAACATCCGGTTCAACAGCCGGTTTACTACATCAGTGAGGTGCTTATTGAGTCCAAGCAAAGATATCCACATTGGCAGAAGCTCGTTTATGGGGTGTTCATGGCAAGCCGGAAACTTAAGCAATACTTCCAAGGTCACCCCATCACTGTAGTTAGTTCTGCTCCTTTGGGAGATATCATTCAAAATAGAGAAGCCACAGGACGAGTCGCCAAGTGGGCCATTGAACTTGGGCCTCATGGCTTAAAGTATGTGCCACGCACTGCTATTAAGTCTCAAGCACTGGTGGACTTCATCAACGATTGGACAGAGTTGCAGATGCCTAAAGGAAAGCTGGACAAAACATATTGGACTATTCATTTTGATGGGTCCAGGCAATTGGAAGGCTCGGGGGCTGGGGTTGTCTTAGCTTCCCCTCGAGGTGAAATTTTTTGTTATGTACTCCGGTTGATGTTTCCCTGTACTAACAATGCAGCTGAGTATGAGGCCTTGCTCCATGATCTTCGGATGGCTAAGGAGATGAACTTAAGCCGGGTAAGGTGCTTTGGCGACTCAAATTTGGTGGCTCAACAAGTATCAGGCAAGTGGGATTCCAAGGATCCTCTCATGGCGGCTTATCGCCGTGAAGTTGATGCCATTGCTGGACACTTCAAGGGTTACCAAGTGGAGCACATTGATCGAAGAAAGAATGAGGCGGTTGATGCTTTAAGCCGGCTGGGGTCTCAGCGTAAGCCGGTGCCACCTAACACTTTCTTGGATGTTCTGCATAACCCTTCTGTCAAGTTGCCCACAGAAGAAGACTTGGCTATTCCTGACCCGGAAGCACAATTGGTGGCGGCTCTTCACGTCATCCCAGATTGGACAGTGCCATATTTGGCTTATATGACCCGGGGCGAGTTGCCTGAGGATGAAACCTTGGCTAGGCAGATAACCCGGCGGTCTAAGTCAATGACGATTGCCAATGGGGAGTTACATCATCGCAGTGTCACGGGGGCGTTTCAACGTTATGTCTCTCCTGAGGAGGGTCAAGAAATTCTTCGGGAGATTCATGAAGGAGATTGTGGCCATCATGCCGGTTCAAAATCCCTTGTGTCCAAGGCTTTTCGTCGTGGATTTTATTGGCTGACGCGGAAGATCTGGTCAGTAAATGTGACGGTTGTCAGAAATTCTCACGACGGGCTCACGTACCAGCTCAAGAATTGAGGATGATTCCAATTACTTGGCCGTTTGCAGTCTGGGGACTCGACATGGTTGGGCCTTTCAAAAGGTCCAAAGATAAAAAGACCCACCTCTTGGTGGCGGTTGACAAATTCACAAAGTGGGTTGAGGCAGAGCTAGTCAGTAAGTGTGATGCAGCCACGGCGGTTCAATTCATGAAAAAGGTGATCTTTCGCTTTGGTTTTCCACACAGCATTATAACTGACAATGGTACTAATCTGTCCAAGGGTGCCATGGAGGAGTTCTGTCAACGTGAGCATATCCGGCTTGATGTTTCATCAGTAGCTCACCCCCAATCCAATGGGCAAGCTGAAAGAGCCAATCAAGAAATTTTGAAAGGCATCAGGCCCCGGCTTATGGTTCCTTTGCAACGGACGCCGGGTTCTTGGGTAGAAGAGTTACCTTCTGTGATATGGAGCATCAATACTACCCCCAACAGGTCTACGGGTTACACGCCTTTCTTCATGGTTTACGGTGCAGAGGCGGTTCTACCTAGTGACATCCGTCATGACTCGCCCCGCGTGGCGGCTTACGTTGAAGCTAATAATGAACAAGCCCGTCAGGATGCACCTGACCTATTAGATGAGAAGCGCGACTTGGCAGCAACCCTCTCGGCGATTTACCAATAGGACTTGTGCCGTTATCACAGCCGCCGGGTTAAGTCCAGAACCTTTCAAGAAGGTGACTTGGTGCTACGGCTCATCCAGGATCAGTCGGATGCGCACAAGCTATCCCCACCTTGGGAAGGACCCTTTGTGGTCAGCAAGAACTTGAACAACGGGTCATACTACCTTATCGATGTTCGAGAGCACAAAGATTCACGTAAGTCGGAGGAGGAGACCCGCCGGCCATGGAATATCGCTCATCTTCGGCCTTACTACACTTGAGCCACCGGCTCTCATGATGTACATATTTTGACGATGTATATATTATGATAAGTAATAAAGCAGGACCTCTATCCTTTTCATCCTCGATAATCATATGTTTTGATTATTCTAATTATAAAACGACCAATTGGGGGCTGATCGTATTCGAATCTAGCTTAACCCTCTCGGTCCGGCTCATGATCGTATTCGAATCTAGCCATTAAACCTCATGATCACTAGGGGGCTTCCTGTTCAAACATAGGTCGTATTCGAACCAAAGAGAACACAGCTGTCGGTACCCTTTTGATTGGCACACTGCCAAACCCACTAGGGGGCTTCTTGATCGTATTCGAATCATAGCTTAACCCCTTTGGGTCCGACGTTGATCGT
Source organism: Aegilops tauschii subsp. strangulata (assembly GCF_002575655.3). NCBI lineage: Eukaryota > Viridiplantae > Streptophyta > Magnoliopsida > Poales > Poaceae > Aegilops > Aegilops tauschii. The sequence continues at coordinate 309,055,729 of NC_053036.3, forward strand.
ATTCGAATCGGCGTCGTCAAAAAATTCTCAAGGTCATTTGGGGGCTTCCGGTTAAAACATAGGTCATATTCGAACCAAAGAGAACATAGCTGTTGGTACCCTCTTGATCGGCGCAACGCCAAAGCCACTGGGGGCTACATGATCGTATTTGAATCCTAGCTTAACCCCTTTGGAACGGATTACTGGTCGTATTCGAATCAGAAGCCTCAAAATTTTGTCTATTTTGTCTAAAGTTTTTGCAAACAATCTTTTGAGTTTGTCTTGAGACTTTTTTGATCATATTCGAAGCGTCTAATGAGTGGCTTCTATTTAACCCGGCTTGACCTTGGTCAATAAGTCGCCAGCGTATAACAGTCATCATATGTGTGGAAGTGCCGGCTTCTACAAAATTGGGTTATCACCCTTACTGTTCGGATCACACAAACCAACAGTACAAATCAACGGATCACAGGTATGAATATTTCAAAGCTATAATTGATAACAGGCTTATCTATGACTCTTTTTCATGTTCCGGGTTGCATGTCAGATATATGACCCGCCCTGCGGTAAACCGCCAAGCGTCTTGTGATTTATTTCTGTATGCAGGACAGTTTAAAAATTTTCTTAAGCAGAAGGAAAGCAGATGATAAGTATAATACGGGTAAATATAAGATGGCGGCTTAACAGTGTTGAGCACCAAACACATGCACGACGGCACGGCAAAATTGAGTTATTTCTACCCTATTACATGACTCCCCGAGTCCAAATGATTAACATTGTTTTTTCAGCAAAACATAAATACGAGCCGCCTGTCGGATCAATTGTTTTGTTGGCCTGAAGCTTCCGGATCATCCCTTTCCGCTCCTCCATCTTGTTCCCTGTCCTGGAAGGTTGATGATGACCATTCAATGCCACTCAAAGCTTCAAATTCAGCTTCATCATCAATTAATCTGGCTAGGTCAACTTCAGGGGCGAAGGTATGCTTACGAATTGGAGGGATCAGGCTGTCCACAGGGCGTATTTCCTTCACACAAGCGGTGAAGTCCTTCTGTTCAAATGATGTACCATCCTCCTTCAGACATGGATATCCAATGGCGATGTCGGCTGGGTCTAGCTCCGGTAGCCACGCCTTGGCCCGGCTTAATGCAGCTACGGCTCCGGCTCTCGCAGAAGATCGCCTTAATTCATTAAACCGCTGGGGCAGCACAGCAAGCCGTTTTAGTACATTCGCCAGGAGTTTGGGGACTTCGTTTGATAGGGCAACTGCGGCCAAGGCATGCTGAGATCTGGTATACAGTTGTTCCACGAGTGTGTAGACCGCCTTCAGCTTCACCAGCATGTTCTGGTTAAGGTTGGAGCTCCTGGGCCCTGTATAGCAATATCAGGTGAGTTAATTACAAATTCATATGATTATTAGAAACGTTTAATACTTAACATTGGCAGGGCGACTTACCAAATATTGCGGAGACCATCTAAGATACACGGTGTTTTAAGCCAGATAATTCAGTGGTTACCTCTTCAAGTGCTTTTTCCGCTGCTTCGGATCGTTGGGTTAAAGCAATTTTTTCATCAACCCAGGCCTTCTTTTCAACTTCAAATTCGGATTTTAATTTTTCTTGTTCAGATATACTGAATTCAAATTTGGAATTAGCCTTCTGAGTTTCAGTCTCTTGGGCCTCCAGGCGGCTCTTCAGTTCAGACAGTTCTGATTGAAGTTGAGCAGTCGTGGCCTGCACAAATACCGGATTAACAATCATGGATATTGGCATACAGTATTAAGTCCCAAGTCTTTTGCAAGCAAGAATACTTAGCACTTGGGGGCTAATGTCTCATGAAGGTTTTATCTAACTAGCGGTTTATGAGACTAAGTCCCAAGCACTTTGCAAGCAAGAATACTTGGCACTTGGGGGCTAATGTCTAATGAAGGTTTTATCTAACTGGCGGTTTATGAGACTAAGTCCCAAGCACTTTGCAAGCAAGAATACTTGGCACTTGGGGGCTAATGCATATTGATGTTCAATCTACACGAGGAGTATATTCTGCATAAGCATGGGAAAGACCGGCTCATTTATATTGATTAAACCGGCTTTTGGAGGCTATAGAGTAAGCCAGATTTCTTACATACCTTGTCCAGATATATTACTAATATTATCAAGCTTGTTTCTAAGTCTACCGCATATTTCATCATAAGCAATAGACTTGGGGCTGGCATGGTAAGGGTAATTGAGTACAAAGAAAAGATTGTACCTCAAACTTCTGGTGCATCTGCTTCACCATGTTAATTTCGATGTCACGGCTGCTGTGCACTTGGCTCATATAGCCAGAAAAGACTTCTCCAATACTCATGTGAGTATAATCAGCGACATCAAGCTTAACCCTGTGGCGTTCCAGAAGTTCCTCTTTGGCGGAACACTTGGCTAGCACGGTCGGCCTCCTCGGCTCAACAAAGCCGGTCTTGGTGATTTCGACATCAGGGTCTTGAGGATCATCCGTCTTGGCCGGGCTAGGGACTTCTGGGTTTTCAGAACCATCAACGGCTTGCTCGGCAGGCGGGTCAGCAGTTAGCGTTGGTATATCATGAGCTGGCTCAGGTGGTGGCTCATGAGTGGAGGCTTCAGGTGCGACCGTTCCAAGTTCCGGCTCGTTTAAAATCGGCTCTTCGGCCGGCTTGTTTTTCTTCGCCCTTTTGCTGGGCTTGGCTTTTCCGCTGCATAAGATCAAAAGGTCAGTACAAATACAACAAATTGAAATAAACACAAGATAAGCAGGTTATCATTACCCTGGAGCGGTTTTAAAAGCCGGCAAATTGGACTGCATTGACTCGCCGGAGGAAGGTGAAGTTTCCTGATAATTTGAGTCAGAAGAGTTGAGTGGTTGACGAGTGAGACCTGCCAATGGGTAAAAGAGATTTAAATCGGAGGTGACCTCGTTGCGGCGCTTCCTTGGTACATTGGATAGGCCGGAGGAGAGTTCCGCATCTTTACTGGTCAGGGTCTGCCTCCGGCTCTCATGAATCTGTCGCTTCAAAAGAAATTGAGGATCGTGATAAGCTAAGGGATGTGAAAATCTTACTTTCCGGGTTACTCTTCGGATTTTCTGTCTTGGCAAAGGCTCGGAGTCAGAGGAAATGATAGTTACCTCTTCAGCTTTTCCATGACTGGTTCCCGTGTCTTCCTGCTGATAATCAGTGTCAATAAGGTGGTTAAAACAGGAGCCAAGAGAGTCAAGGGCTACCTCTGACTCAGAGGTATCTTCTAAATGAAGCAAATCCGAAGCGCTGGTCTTGTTCCCTTTCCTCTTGGCAGTGGCTTTTCTGGCGGCTTTCTTGGCCTTCCTGGCTTTCTTTGCGGCTTCATGGTCGTACTTTGCTTTCCAAAATTGATCATTAGCCTCTGAAAAACAACGAGAGTCTGAGTAAAGACAAAACCTTAAGGGTGAAAGTAAGAATACTCAAGTTTGGCGGCTTACAGCTGGAGCCGGGTTAGCTTTGCAGAAAGGACTTAAGTAAAACTTGCCACAATCTGCTAGGCTCTTCTTCAAGAGCGACTTTGTCGTATCATCAATGACATCTTCAGGTAAATCAACAGAACTGTGCCGCAGAGAATCATTTTTCTCACCGGTATAGGTGCACATCAAACCGGAATGACGGCTTAATGGAATGATCCGCCAAGCAACCCAGACCCGGACCAAATCGATACCATTCAAACCATTCCCCAAAATAGCCTTGACTTTGGTCATGGTGGGGGCAAGTTTCTGGCGTTCAGCAGCAGATAGTTTGTCTGGTAAAGGATGAGTAGATTCGAGGCGCGAGGCGAGAAAGCCGGGTAAAGGGTTCTCATTAGTCGGAGAAGTATCTTGGCAGTAGAACCATGTTTGGTTCCAGTCTTTGGGGTGACTCGGTGGATTTGCGTAAGGGAAAATGGCGTCTCTCCGTCGTTGGATTGAGACCCCACCAAGTTCCAAGCTAGGCCCGTTGGCACATTCATTCTGGCGGTTTAAGTAAAACAACTCTCTGAAGAGTATCAAGCTGGGTTCTTCTCCAAGATACACTTCGCAGAACACTTGAAAGTTGCAAATATTAGACACGGAGTTGGGTCCGATGTCTTGAGGACGGAGGTCAAAAAAGTGAAGAACGTCTCTAAAAAACTTTGAGCCAGGTGGGGAAAGACCCCGGTTCATGTGGTCAGTGAAGACAATGACTTCCCCCTCTTTGGGTTGAGGCTTTTCCTCGGTTGGATCAGGTGCACGGTAGGACATGATTTCCTTGTTTGGCAGATAGCCAGTCTTCACAAAATCGTCAAGTGTGCTATCTGTGACGATGGATTTGACCCAATTGCATGTGACGGGTGTTTTAGGTGGCATTATGAAGACGGAATCCTAGCAAAAGAGTAAAATTACAGGTTCAAACTTAAGCCGGAGAAGACAAATGTTATAGTGCGTATTCAAGATGGCGCCTTATGAGGGGCCTAATGGTATATGGCTAATTATGTTAGGTTGTTTAAACCGCCATGAGCAGTCAAGTTACTTAAGCTGCCATGTGTGGTTGATGTTACCTATTGAGCATTGCAATTTAAGTCAGTGATTAGAGCCGCCAGGGCTGGATGGATCTATCAAAAAACACAGATATTTGGCTAAGTGTCATAAAAACAAGTTTCACATATCACAGTCATTATTTTGGATCAAACGGTTGCTCAGAAAAGAAAATATTCTAGACCTAAAAATGAAGTACAGAGGAATTCATCAGTTCTAAAAGAGGCCTCTGTACAAGAAAAGGGGATCTACTAGCATCTGAAATGGATGCGAAACAGCTACCACATGAGTTTCATACTTCTTTTAGATCAAAAGAGACCGCGGTGGAGAAACTACGAAGAATCCGTGATGAACAGCGAAGAACACAGAAGAACTCGCAAACCCTAATGTGGATCTAAGGTGCAGAAAATCAAGGACTTACGGACGCAGATCTGCTGCGGAGAGTCGCCGCCGTTCTCTGGACAAGCTCAGGTTGATGCAGCGGTCGGGGTCGAGGAAGACGAAGTGCGCAGCGGCGGCGGTGGAGCTTGAGTGGCAGTAGGGTCACGAGAGGAAGAAGACGATGGAAAGGGGGAAAATGAAGAAAGACCAGTTGTGCCTATTTATAAGGGGAAGACTGATAAAAGGGCGCGAAAAACGAGGAGGCCAAAAATATGGGTATCCAGCTTGTCAGGACGCCTCGATTCTCGGGATGGTTATTAAAGATAAGGATGCGTTGAGATATATTGGATAAAATATGAATTAATGACAGATGACGTCATGGCGGGTTATTGCAATTCAGAAGATGACGTCATGGCGGGTTACAAATTGCCGTGAAATAGAGAGAGAAGATTTTTCTAAGTGTTGAAGATTGACATGAACCAGTTCAAATCAATCTGGGGCCTAATGTTGGGGATATAACTATTAGTATGACCCGCCAGAAGGTGCCGGGTTATACTTAAGACGACTCTTGAAGCCCAAGATGACTCCTGGAGATGGCGGGTTAGTTAAGGGCCCAAGGCCCAAAAGGGCGACTTAAGGCCCGTAGAGATAAACCGCCATATATGTGTAACTTGTATTATAAGGCAGGAATAGATAGAAACCAAGCCGGACACTGTTTATGAGCCGGCCGAGACTCTATGAGCCGCCGGGCGTCAACCTCTGTATATAAAGGGATGACCCGGCGGCGGTTCAGGGCAAGTAACATCAAATCGAGAGCTAGGTCAAGCGGATTCGCTCCCTGGTTATCGAGACATAAGCAATCCCACTCAAAACTGGATCGTAGGCTTTTACCTTCACCGTAAGGGGCCGAACCAGTATAAACCCCATGTCCTTTGTCCCGATTAACCCCTTCTTGCTTCCTAGTTGCGATGGCTCCACGACTAAGTCCTTTCGCTAGGACATCTGTCGTGACAATTCCACGACAATGATACTTTTCGCCGTATGAATTTGACTGACAAAGATCTTAAGCTGTCTTCTACTGTTTTTCATGGGTTGGTGCCTGGTAAGTCGGCATATCCAGTGGGTAAGATAGCCTTGGAGGTGGCTTTTGGTGATGAGCATCACTATAGGACTGAAACATTGACTTTTGAGGTGGTCAAGATCAAGAGCCCTTATCACGCCTTGTTTGGACGGCCGGTTTATGCCAAATTTATGGCATGGCCATGTTATGTTTATCTGCAGCTTAAAATGTTGGGTCATAAGGGTACCATCATGATGCATGGTGATAGGAAGATAGCTTTGGAGTGTGAAGAGGGCGATGCTACCTATGCTGAGTCTCTTTGTGCAACAGAGGAGTCAAAGATCTACAAAGATAATGTTGATCCAGTGGATATGACCCCCTTGAAGAAGCCAACCATTGGGCATGACCCTTTGTTGAAGTTTAAGTCGGCAGATGACACCAAGCAGGTCGATTTTGTTCCTGGCGATTCATCCAAACAGTTCAACATCAGTGCTATATGGATCTGAAATAGGAAAGCGCGCTCATCAAGTTCATCCGTGAGAACCGGGACATCTTTGCATGGAAGCCTTCAGACATGCCAGGTGTACCGAGGGAACTCGCTGAGCACACTCTCATGTGCCAAATTCGGCTGCAGACGCCCCTAAGATAAACACCAAGGCGCTGCTTCCCCGGCGTAATAGGCGCACTAGCGCCTGTTACGCCGGGGAATGCTTCCGTTAATTGGGAATCAACTGGCCAGAAATTGAAATTCAGGGGGGCGACGGACCTCTAGCTAAGGTGAAATAGTATATGAGGAGAAACCTTGTGCATCGCGAGTTACTAGGAACATCTAGTATCAAGAAGAAGCGGTCAACTAGTGTCTTCTGTGGGATGAATACCGTGCAAGCAGAGACGTAAGATTTGCATGAATAAGGGAAGAGGAGTACCTTTTTCGGTTGCCGGTGTGGTCACCTCCACATGTCGCGCCGATCTTCTTCTTTTTACCGGGGAAACCGATGTTCTGGAGGGTGCAGGCTTGGACGAACTCATGGCCAAATTGTTGACTGTGTTGTCGTGGCCTTATGTCGGCGGAGGGGAAGCAGACCCGAGGCGACGAAGGACGGCGTAGCAGGAACAGCTCCGGTGCGGTGGAGGGTGGCGAAGTTGGAGCGGCAGCGGTGAGGCGCAGGATGGCGTGGTTGAACTGGCTCGGGTACGGAAGGCTCGGCCTCGGCTTCAACTACTAGCCGTGGAGGGCGTTGCGGTTGAGGTTGCGGTGGACGACGTCGGGGTATCTGCTCCGGCGTGATGGAGGAGGGCGGCGGTTGATGGGTGGGATGGGGTGGCGGACAGAGGATGCCGGGGTTTCGCGGCTGGTGGAGTGGTAGTTTTGGTGCCCACGGAGTACGAATGGGGAATCGGACGGGTGGGGGGAACCATGTTTCGGTCTGGGACGCGCTTGTCTTTGGCTTTTTTGAACAAAAGATGGGACGCGCTTGTTTGAAATTTGGGGAAAGTACAACCTTTGCCCCCCTCTTAAATTTCGGACCTACTGCGGGTCGGGGGTAGGATGGTAATCCCAGGTGTCCCAAATAGTGGGCGGGAGCGATTTCGGGCGCGCGCATGTGTGCTTAGGCGGCCATTGTGTATGAATGTTTTTCGGATGCGGTTGCGTGGCGTCTAGATGAAGCTACAAACCTACCCCGGTTTAGACCTTTGGACGTCGGGCCGGTAGGTTTCACGGGTCGGAGTTATTAGAAAAGTAATTTCCTTGTACTACCAAACATTGGTCTCATGCGGTTTCGGGCGAGTAGAGGCTCTTTTGGCGCTTCGTTCGAAATTTTGAAACACAAGCATTCACGTTTAGAGTACTCTTGAACTATGAGGATTGACCTAAATAGACAACGTTATATTTGACCTTGTATGTTTGAAAACCTCATTAAATTATCCGCTTCTTTTTGAAATTTTGACACTTGAAAATCCTATAACTACGATTATTTTGGAATGGAGGAGCTAAATTTGAATCTATTTTGTACACGACTACATATGCTATTATGTACAAAATCAGAGCAAAGATGGGTGCCCCCATAATTTAGGTATGGTTTACAAATGCCATGATATCAAATTCAAATAATTGAATGGACTTCATGTTGAATTCGATTTTTTTAAACCACCTTAAGTTGAATTCAAATGTATGCTAGTTCATAGGTAGCTATTTATAATGTCCATTGTGTAACTTTCGTATGTATAATGTGCTTTACGCACACAACATGAACTATACTCACGTTTATATTCGATTGCTAAAGCGATGCATTGTCTGGAGTTCAAAATACTAACTATGTGGATCAATTGTGTCGAATAATAACATAGACATGCTCAAATTCGATAGAATCTAGATGTTTGATGGATCAATGACCGCTCCTTACGCGAATTGCAAATATCATGATCCCATCCTAATATTTGGATACAATTTATATCTTTAATCAATGTGTAGAGCAGTCTTTTACGTGTAGTTTCACTCTCCATAGGTGGTCTCTCACACATGCTCACACACTCTCTCCCGAGGTGTCTTTCTCGCACACATGCTCTAGATATAACCCTCCCTCCCTCTCGTAACCATTTACAACTGTTTTCATTAACCTTTATCACAAGCACTCTTCCTCTCGCAAACATACACACGCACAATCCTCATCAACCCTTTCTATATACATGGACCTGCCTACGTGTCTCATGTACGGACATTATCTTTACGCCTACATCTCACGCATTGTCTCAAACCTCTCTTCCTAATCGACGAGTACGATCCTAGCAGAGCATTCTGTAGGATGCCCCTTAAAGTTAGGTTGGATGAATAGTAATATCAGAGATAAAGGGGTTACCTTAGTCCGAGAACCTAGGGTTACAAATCCTAGCTGGCTTTGTCAGTGGACACAGAGTCCTTCACAATTCTGCTATCTTTGTCTTGTACGACTAGTCATCCATGGGTCTTCCTAAATGCGTCACGGGCCAACCAATGTGCCGCAGGACGGAACCGAACGAAGGGCCTCACCTCGACCCACCGGACCTCACGCGGTGACACACCCTCTGCCCCCACGTCTCATTATCTTCTCACACCCACACATACCAACACAAACACCACACACAGAGAAAATTTCTCCTGGTGCCTCTATTCCCTCCCCCCTTGCATATACACACTCAAGGGAATGGAATCTCTTGTCGTGACGTCATATTCGTCTCTCTCGCTCTAGACCACTCTCATTTCTCGTGCTATCTCTCCCACGCCCCCCCCCCCGTCGGCCCCTCTATCCATGCCTCTCTCGAATACGTAATACACACACACACCTCTCTAGGCCCCGCCAAATGCATCAACTACACATTCACACATGTTACATCACGTACCCCATTGATCTAAAAAGCCCTCTCTACACGTTTATTTCGCATACAACATTCCTTTTGAATAAAGTGTGGCCAAAAAATTATTTTAGAGTTTCTACATATATACAACATTACAAAGTTATATGGAGGAGTACGAACGCTAATTTGCATTGCATGGTGCCCACAATGATATTTATTCCGCACTGTGAATTTGTATATTTTTATACTATATACAAAGTTAGTCATAATAAAGAGAAACGAAGAGCATCTCTCTCTCTCCATTGCATACCCCCCCTGTACGCCCCTTTCACGTATGCACACAAAACTATCTCCAGGTCCTCTAAAAGTAAGCCCCCAGAAAATACATAAAATACACTCTTATAAAAAACAGAGTTGGTGATGATGGTGTGCCTGCCATCCTGCAATATAGGTCGTCCGATTTATATCTGACGGATAGGAAAGAAACTATGGCAATTTTGCAAAAAGGTACCCACACACCTCTCCACATTTGCAAATAAGGCCTTCCCTCGTTCATCCTTTTCTCTCACAAGATAAACAAGTCATACAAATGCATCTTGACATTACGTGCAACGCGCGGGCATCTTGCTAGTAAGAATGAAAACAAATGACAAAAAAATATTTGGACGGTGGTTCGAAGTCATGACCGCGGGCACAGCAGACAAGGTGGCCTTGTATTGGTATGCTGAGCCATTTGTTTTAACACACAGGAGCTGGTGTGGTGATTATACACACACGCACGCATGCACACGAACTGCATCCACGCAACACTCACACAAACACATGCATCCACGCACGCACGCAACACTCACACGTACACACGCAGCCACGCACGCACGCAACACTCACATGCACACACGCACGCATGCATGCACACACCAGTACACCACACAACCAGCACACATTCTCACGCTCAAGTGCTCAACCTACACATGCATGCGCACACATCAGGCCCTGACAGACACATACACAACCAGGTGATTCCCGCGCACGGGTTGGAGCCTTGTCGCGCTTGCGTAAATTTGTGTTTATCTGACCTTTTGCCTATGCGAACTGACGGGTGGGACCCACAAGGAACGTGGTCAATTTAACTAGTCAACATGGCGCCACGCAGACTATTTGGCCGGTCAACAGAGTGCAATCCGATGCTGAACTGTGAGCAAGTGACCGTATGATCACCGCAAAACGTATATAGTGACCGTAATCAGCTTATTCTGAAGTTCGGTGACCGTATTACGCTTTTCTCTCTGTAGGCCCTCCAAAACTACATCTCTACACGTTCTCGCATGTTACATCTAACAACTATGAAATACAACACTACTACTACCCTCTAACACAATAAATCATATGTGCTTTTAGTTTTACTAGATATCATATTGTTACTTATAATTATTCAGTTTGCATACATTAAAATTGCCTTTGAAATGTATGGCCAGTATCATCTACCGCACGGGAAAAATCCCGCCCTTTCCTGTTTAATCAGGTTTGTATCGATGGATCATGCGAAACAGCAAAACTATAGTACTATACAGTACTACAAGTGACAGTTCACTGGGCCGTCGTGTCGTCTACTCCTCCGTCGTAAGAGTGGAGCGCTCGCTTTCATAAATCTTCTAGTCCCTTTCGCCGACATGTGGGACATCAAGCTACTGGGTCCACGTGCCATACCGGAATATAGTGCAGAGCAGCCGGGGTGAAGCACCCCAGTCATGGCGCCGGCGTAGTAATGAGCAATGAGGCGTCAAATTACAAAGCTGCACCTTTCCCGCAGTTAAGTTGGAGGGGCGAAGCAACCATCACATCATTTCACTCGTTGCTGAATCCGCTTCTCCCTCATCTTCTTCAACTTAACCACGTGTTGCTTCTGCCGTTGTTCTGCCTCATGTGGGACGCGGATCGGCTTGGTAAAGCACTAACACGTGGGACCGCATGTTAGCAAACCGCCAGGACAACGTCCTCCGAAAATAAGAAGCCTAATCCTAGACTTACAAAGGGCTACATAGCTGCTACGTATACTTTCCATCTAATCTATATATGCCCCCCTGATTTTCAGGTGGGGTGGGCCTAATCCTCTCCTTTAATCCAATCAAATAGTCCCACATCACATCAGTTCATAACTTTACGTAAACCATTATGTGGATGTAGCATTGCTCAAATAAGAAACCTCCCCCGCCATCCACGCGGCAAAATCACCTCCTTTTTACTAATCTTGATTCTATAATTTTTTAGATCAATATAATTGAGATTTGTATAGATAGCACACAGGAGCAAAACCAAGTGGTACGGTTAAGGGCATCCACAATGTGTAGCCAAATGTGAAAATAGCTTTGGCATCGTGGGAACCATTGTGGACGGTGTTGCCAAAGCCAAAAAGATGGAACCGAAGCTCCCTGATTGATTGATTGAAGGAATAGAAAAATGCAACGTCTCTCCTCTTTCTCCCATGCTTGGACGCATGTAGTACAGTATAGAGCACAGAGTCTACTCCCCTGTCCCTTCTATCACAAATCACAAAGCAGTGAGGCGTCAAATCACAAAAGCACGAACGAAGCAACCATCATTTCACTCTTCGCTGACTCCGCTTCTCCATCGTCTTCTTCGAGAAACCATCTCACCGCACTAGTACTCCTAGTAGTACTAGTAAAGGACTTCCTGGATGCAAATAAGGCGGTTGTCTCGGCTTGCAGGCGGCACTTGCGAACGACTAACCATGGTCTCCCTCAATGGTGTTCTCCGTCGAACGCACTCCGCCAAACCACCCAAAAAAAGATATCGTCGACGTCACCGCAATGGGGAAGGAAGTCAAATATAGTTACTACCTCCATTTTTTTGTACACAAGGCCAGTATATCAAAATTACAATTTGCAAAGGGCCACTAACACGAATCGAGGCAAAATTGATGGGGTTAGCAACCAAGGACATTAATATCCCCTGCATGCATGCGGAAGTGAGAAGGTTGGTTTGATGGTGCTGCATTAATCAAGCGATGAGTGAGATGGTCAGCTCTTTGGTCTTTGGAGAAAAAATACGCATTAATTGACACGTGAAACGAGGATTTGTATCGATTAAATCCCGCGAAGGAAAACCCGCCTTTCTTTTTTAACACTAGTACTCCTAGTACGTACGTACTTATCCTGTTTGGGTCTAGGCCTTGCATTGCCAAACTTCGCCACATATTTTTGCCAAGCTTGCCTAAAGTTTTCAAAATGAGAAGGAGGTACACTTGCGCACGGTTGTCGCGGTCGCACCGCACCCTCACACGGTCGCTCCTGCACGCCGCGGTCGCACCGCACCCTCACACAGTCGCTCCTGCACGCCGCAAACCCAACCAAGGGAACGCACCCTCACTGACACGTGTTGTCGCATGTGAACAAACCAAACTCAGCCATCCTATCGCTGACACATAATTTTCGTTCATAGAGTATGTTTATCCAACCGCATGTTGGGGAGTATCCGTACGGCCCGTGCGGTGGTCTGTTGGGGAAGAAGAAGAGGTGAGGAAGAAGGAAAAAAGGGTTAGGAGACGTAGGATATTCATCCAACCGCCTGAAATGGTAGACTGACCCAAGTCAGGTGACTTGCATAACAAATATATGTTTTTACACAGCAAAAGATCCATAAAAACAACAACATAAAGAAAAACTATCACTGCTCGCGGAAAGAGACGGCCTCGTCGTCTTTGGCTGCCGGCGCGAACCAGCCGTCATTGCCGGCGTGTGTCTCCGCACCGTGGTTGTCCTCGGCCTCCAGCTACTCGTTCAAGCGGAGCGTGCGGGCGCTCTGCACGGACGAGATCACAGCCCGGTTCAAGTCGAGGACGTCCGGTTCCGCCTGCAGGAGGGCGTCGATGAGAGCGGCATCCGTGCGCTCTGCGTCGAGTCGAGCCTCTGCCGCCCGGTTCAAGTCCAGGACGTCTGGTTCCGCCTGCAGGAGGGCCTCGATGGCAGCGGCATCCACGCGCTCCGCCTCAAGTTGAGCCTCCGCCGCCCGGTTCACATCCACGACATCCGGTTCCGCCTGCAGGAGAGCCTCGATGGCAGCGGCATGCGCGCGCTCCGCGTCGAGTTGAGCCTCTGCCTCCCGGTCCTCCTTTAGTATCGCCATGTTGAACCGCTGGTCCGCCTGCACCATGGGGGACTCGGACGTCGGCACGAAGTCGACGTCCATCGTCTCATACCCATCGGGGGCCTTCTGCGCCGCGACCTCCGCCATGAACATTGGATCGGCTTCCTCCTCCTCGTAGCTTGGCTCTAGAGAACTCGGGGATTGGCCCGCCGCAAAGCGAGCTTGGGAACGGAGGTCTGTGGCCCCGACCGCCGCCGCGATTTCTGCGCGGCGCTCCGGCGTCAGCATCTTGTAGTAAGTGATCTTGCGGCGCACCATGGCTTTCCGGCGAACTAGGGGACGCTTGATGCAGGCTAGGGGATCGAAAGGTGGGGGAATGGGCTAGAGATTTGGTGTGGTTTTAGGGCAGTGGCTGGCGTAGGCCGAGCAGCGAAGGTTCTCGTGTGAATAGTGGTTCCGGTGACGACCGGTCAATCGATTTTGACTGTACATCGCTCTTGTCGCATTCGCGTTGCAGCCCGGCACGCTGGACCCTCCACGTTGCTCACTGAATGGAACGTGCTTCGTCTTGCGTTTTCGCTCGCTTGTGGGACCGCAGTTGAGAGCAAACCGAAGTCCCTCCCCCTCCCCCGCCCCCGTCATTTATTATACCACCACTCCCTCCGTTTTATGCGGAGTAAATAAAAATAGAGGGAGTATACTACGGATCAGGATCCCCTGACGTGGCCGAACCCATTGAGTAACTGACATGCGGGGCCTAGCAAGCATGGGGTCCGCCAGTAAGTGACCGAAAGGGGGGGTAAGGCAGGGATACCTACGTCAGAGGATCCACTTCCACTATACTACTTTGACCAAATGTTAGAGTAATAATATATGACATGCAACTTACACAAATGTTAAAGTAATAATATATGACACGCAACTTACACAAAGCATATAGGGTCTAATGCGTTTTTCGAGGCTAACTTTGACCAAATGTTAGAGTAATAATATATGACATGCAACTTACACAAAGCATACGGTCAAATTCGTATGTGAAAGGAGTTTCCAATGATATAATTTTCACATTATACATCTCATGTACTATTAATCTTGTCAATAGTCAAATTGGAAACCATCTCGAGTACAAATCTAGGAGTATGTACGAATCTAACAATATTGATTGGGCGTTGTTGAATGTTGATACCTTTTTTATCAAAGTAGAGATACTTTGACTACACATAAAACTTATATGTAAACTAGAAAGGATAGGGGGAGTATATTGTACGTTCAAAAATGAAACGAACATTGAATACCCTTTATATATGATTTGCGGATGCTATGATGACTGGTTCAAATTTTTTAATCCGCCTTAGGTATCACGTGCCCCCACTCGTTCCCTCTCGATTTCATCTCGGGGTCCGGAGATCTATTGAAAGAGGACTAGGGTGGGTACATGCGAATGATACTCGGCGGAATGTTCAAATGAGGCATGCGGGAGGATGGACTCGATTGGAGGGCGACATGATCGATGGAGAAGAGGGTTGGAGAGGAATGAGAAATAAGCAAACGCCACATGATTATACTTGAACGGCTCAAATAAACAATAAGTTGTCTCGCTTGGCCTACATAGTGAAAGGCCTAATGCGCAATGCGGAGCACTGACGCTCGAATATGGCCGGGAAAACAGGGAAACCGACATGTGGGGCACACCCATCGGGACGACGTAGCGCAGACTAGTCCAATGGAGGAGCTGGCCCACGACCTCCTCGCCACCGACAACCGTTCATGTGGGTCGTTGGGGCCAACAACGGGGCGCAGCTCCAGCACCGCCTCTGGACACGGCGACCGCGGTGAGCGACACGCTCATATCGTCGCTAGGCACAGTCGGTTTCAGTGTGCCGAGGGTGGCGTTAGTGTTGTGGCAGGACCAACGGTATGTTTGGTTTGTGCCCAAGGTTGCCCCATCAAAGCATTGGTAGCCAAAATTTTGGTTGAGGTATTGGTTGCCCATGATTTGGCCGACATTGGCAAGAAAAATGAACTAGAGTTGGCTAGAGTTCATTGGCATGCCAAAGAAATGGCAACCATCCAAACAAAGACCAATCTTTGGGTCATGACCAAAATTTTGGTTGAGGTATTGGTTGCCCATGATTTGGCCGACATTGGCAAGAAAAATGAACTAGAGTTGGCTAGAGTTCATTGGCATGCCAAAAAAATGGCAACCATCCAAACAAAGACCAATCTTTGGGTCATGACCAAAATTTTGGTAAGGTGCACTTTGGCCACAATCCAAACACACCCCAACACCCGGCTCGTTGAGGATGCACGGGGCGCCGCGACGCGTCCGCGGAGTGGTGTAGTGCGGCCAACTGCATGCTCTGGACCTGAGACCATGCCAGGTCGTCTTGCTTTTTCAATGACATACGGGGATCGCATGTGAGCAAAGGGCATCTCCAACGTTGCCACGACCACAGCTGACTACCCTAGCACACCAGAACCCTCGTCCCTCGCACCGTCGCGCGGTGCGTTCCCAGCCGGCGCCAGCTGCCCGCATTCATGCCGTCCGTTCGTATGTCGTCGTTAAGAGGCTCGGTGCCCGAGGAACCAACTCCGGCGACTTAATGACGCAACCAGACGCTTGGCCTCACCGGAATGCGCTACTTAAAGCGGAAACGCCCAGCTAACCTCCACACCATAGCGCATCGTCCTCCTACCTGGCACCACATCCACCATGACCGCAAGTGCGAACACTCTGCGGGAGAGCTTGTCTTCGGGGATGAAGCTCGAGGTCGCCGCCCTCGCTCAAGTCGCCTCTCGCGACGCAATAGCGGCGTAGCAGGACGCGGACGCGACCGCACAAGCGGTGGCCACGCTGGCGGCCGACGACGGGAGCACCGTCAGCCACGCGTCCTACTTGCCGCCGTCCAACGTCCGGCACCGCTGAGGTCGGGGACTCCTCCGAGGATGAGTAGGGCATGGGAGGCGGCAGGGCATGGTGTGCCAACTGGCCGGTCCGTATCCCGTGTTCTACTCTTCCTCGCCGGAGACCGCACCTTCACTTCACGGGTCTTGAACCCCGCCCCCGTACATAGAGATCGCAGATGGAGGACGTCGGTCGCCGCCATAGAATAGGTTTAGGGTCGGGTTTCTTTTATTTTTCTATCCTATAAAAGTTCGAAATGTAATGAAAATCTGCCGTGTTTGCATTAATCTCGGCCGGTGTATATGAACTTTCAGAATAATATACATATTGTAGGAGTACTAGCAAGATGCCCGTGCGTTGCACGGAAGATCAAGATCTTGTGGGAGAAAAGGATGAACGAGGGAAAGCCTTATCTGCAAATGTGGAGAGGAGTGCGGGTAAATTGTCATAGTTTCCTTCCTATCCGTTGGATATAGATCGGACGGCCTATATTGCAGGATGACAGGCACACCATCATCACCAACTCTGCTTTTTATTGAACCGAGACAAATCTAACATGCGAAGTAAAATAAACACATAGGGTCTATACATACACAAATTATCTTAGGCACTCCAATAGTACGTCCACTACACATTCACGCATTTCACATCTTTCTACATCTACTGGAACCTATGAAAGGGTTAACGTAAATTGCCTCTCTCTCTCTCCTCCCCTAATTTTCATGGTGGTGGGCCCCTCCCTCCCCCCAATCTACAATCAACTGCTCACATGTTTCACATTACGTTAATTACGTAACTGGGATTACGTAGGTGTAGCATTACTCGTCCTAAAAAACCCAACTAAGCCAACCTCCCAGCATATCGCGCAGGAAAAGACCCGGCCGCGCCGTTTTAGTCGGGATTACCGGATTACTAGTAGTAGTATCGATGGATCGCGCGAAGCAACAAATTTTTTTTTGAGGGGGCGCAGCACCTAGTTTAAAAGGAAAAAAGGTGGTACACTCACAGCACTCCTGTCGCGGTCGCATTGCACCCCACACACGTTTGGTCCTGCACACGGCTCACGCAAACGGAACGCGCTTTGGCTTGCCTCTTCACTGACACGTGGGACTGCACTTGGAGAAACCGACCATGCGCCAAACTCCCCCCGCCCACCGCGCGAAAATCCTCCCCCCCCCACACCCAAAAATTCCCCCCAAATCCAATTAAACCGCCCTTCGGCCAACTAGCCAATAATATTCCCCAAACCCCCCTCCCCCCTGTCCCCCTCCACTCCATTCGCTCCGCCAAAGCCGCCCTCCCCGCCGCACCGATACGTCGGCGCCGCGGTTCAGCGATCCTCTCGCTCCCACAGTATGCTCTCGTAGACTGCCGTCCTCTAGCCGCGCCGCCACCTCTGGCTACGTTCTTGTGGAGGCGCACGGCGGTCAGCGCCGCCACCGCTGGCGATGTTCGTGTGGAGACGCACGGCGGTCAGCTTCTCCCACGGTACGCGCATTCTAGACCGAGGCCCCGTTCATGTCGGTGTAGCGCTGAATGTTAGCTGATAGACGCTGTTAATCTCACTGTTTGCCGAAGTAGTTTACTGTCAATATGCTCTGCTTAAGAAGCTTCCTTGCCCTGTTCTGCACTCAATCCGCTTAGCTGAGATGGCATGCCAAGGCCGATTAGTTGCTAAAATATCCTGCCATATATTTATTGTGACGTAGATTGCCATGGTCTAGTAGCCAATCTGTTAGGTGAAATAGCTCTACACCGTTTTATACTCGATCTTTGTTGCTGCGATGGCCTTCGATAGTTTGATGGCTGTGTGCTCGGCCTCATTGACTGCTGAAACAGCCTGCCATAATTTGGCACTCAAATCTGTTTGCTGAATTAGCTTTACATATATTTCGTTACTTAGATCTGCTCGTCCAAATATCTTGCCATAGCTTTAGACATCGACCTAGGTATTTTTTTCTGGACTTCATAAAAAAGCATATATGTTTTTCCTGTAATATCTAGTAGAAGAACTAATTTGTATGTCTAACAGATGGACAGGACTTGGATAACTTCTGCTCGAAGATTCTCCGCTGCATATGTCGAGGGGGTTGAAAACTTCATGAACTTTATCAGAGCTGAGTACGGTGGTCCGAAATTAGATGTGCTCTGCCCGTGTAGCAGTTGTATGAATTCAGTTACAAGACCCCAGTCAACTGTGCAAATCATCTACACTTGTATGGGATGTCGGTCACATATACTAGGTGGGTTCATCATGGTGAAGCTGTGAACGTCAATGTTATTGACTACGTGGAAGCAGCAGATGACCATCTTGATCTGCCTGATGCTCAGGTGGAAGAGGAGGAGGAGGTGGTGGTGGCGGAGCCAGTGAGTTTGACCAACATTGAAACAATGCTACGAAATGCTCGTGCATTCCGTGAACTTTCACCTGCAGAAGAAAAATGGTGGGCCCACATGTTGGAACAATGCAACATTGCTGTCACCCCAAGAAATAAGCTGTCAGTATTCTCAGCTATGGTCACCTTTCTTCAGGTGAAGACATCTGAGCGGATGACCAACAAATCATTCGATGCGATGTTGGCTGCTTTCCGCAAATCTTTCCCAGATGCGTCTGAGCTGCCACACACCTACAGTAAAATGAAGAATTTCCTTCGTGTAGTTGGAACTGGATATGATATGATCCATGTTTGTAAGAATAATTGTGTTCTGTTCCGGAAGGATTATGCCAACTTAAGTGAATGCCCGAAATGCAAATCATCAAGATGGAAAGATGGCGATGTTGTGAAGAGGATTCCTCATAATGGTCTGAGACATTTTCCAATTACACCAAGATTGCAGAGGTTGTTTCATGATGCTGAAACAAGAGAGGATGTACTGTGGCATTCTAGGAACCAGGAGTACAGAGATCAGAATGTAATGAGCCATCCATCCCATGGTAGTGAGTGGAAAAGCTTCAATGATAAACACAAAGAGTTTGTTGCTGACCCGAGCAACATTAGACTTGGCTTAGCTTCAGATGGATTTAACCCATTTGGCCACCAGAGCGCCACATATAGCATGTGTCCAATGCTTGTTATCCCTTACAACATGCCTCCAAATGTCTGCACCAAAGAATCAAACTACATGATGGCCTTGCTCATCCCAGGTCCAAAAAGTCCTGGAAAGGATTTTGATTTGTTCATGGAGCCTCTTGTGGAGGAACTTCAACAGCTATGGAAGGGTGTTCTCACTCGAGACCTATATAGCAGCCCACCAGCTGATTTCTTTCTATGTACTGTTATAATTTGGTGCATCCATGATTATCCGGCTTTGGGCACTATGTCGGGGCGAACGACACATGGTTACAATGCATGTGTTCGCTGTGACAGGAATCTGCTGTCATACACAATACTTAGCAAGATCTGTTACATTGGACACCGCCGTTTCCTTGCCAAGGACAACCCGCATCCTAGAAAATACCGAAGACATGTGTTCAATGCAAAGCATGAAAACCGTGATGCGCCAAAGAGGCTCACCGCCGATGAGTTGCAAGTGGAATTAGAGAAGGTCAGGCATATTACACCAGGAAACCATCCTGGTAATGGTAGCGGGAAAAGGAAGCGTGGCAGGGTAGAAGAGAGATTATTGTTTACCCGCAGGTCCACTTTGTGGGACTTGGAGTATTGGAAAGATTTGGATCTGCGGCATAATCTTGATGTGATGCACATCGAGAAAAATATATGTGACAGCATTATCGACACACTTCTTAATATTGAAGGCAAGACGAAAGATACCTTCAAATCTAGGATTGATTTGACACACCTAGGTATCAGAAAGGATTTGCAGGTGCAAGATGAAGGTAAACCACGGGATATGGCACCAGTTGTGTGTTGGGAATCGTAGCATAATTTTAAAATTTTCCTACGCTCACCAAGATGCATCTATGGAGTCTACTAGCAACGAGGGGAAAGGAGTGCATCTACATACCCTTGTAGATCGCGAGCGGAAGCGTTCCAATGAACGTGGATGACGGAGTCGTACTCGCCGTGATCCAAATCACCGATGACCGAGTGCCGAACGGACGGCACCTCCGCGTTCAACACACGTATGGTGCAGCGACGTCTCCTCCTTCTTGATCCAGCAAGGGGAAAGGAGAGGTTGATGGAGATCCAACAGCACGACGGCGTGGTGGTGGATGTAGCGGGTCTCGGCAGGGCTTCGCTAAGCTTCTGCGAGAGAGAGAGAGAGGTGTTGCAGGGGAGGAGGGAGGCGCCCAAGGCTGTTGTGTGCTGCCCTCCCTCCCCCCCCTTTATATAGGCCCCCTGGGGGGCGCTGGCCCTGGAGATCAGATCCAAGGGGGGGGGGCGGCGGCCAAGTGGGGGGGAAGGGGTGCCTTGCCCCCCAAGGCAAGGGGGAACTCCCCCTCCCTAGGGTTCCCAACCCTAGGCGCATGGGGGGAGGCCCAAGGGGGGCGCCCCAGCCCACTAAGGGCTGGTTCCCTTCCACTTTCAGCCCACGGGGCCCTCCGGGATAGGTGGCCCCACCCGGTGGACCCCCGGGACCCTTCCGGTGGTCCCGGTACAATACCGGTAACCCCCGAAACTTTCCTGGTGGCCGAAACTGGACTTCCTATATATAATTCTTCACCTCCAGACCATTCCGGAACCTCTCGTGACGTCCGGGATCTCATTCGGGACTCCGAACAACTTTCGGGTTTCCGCATACATATATCTCTACAACCCTAGCGTCACCGAACCTTAAGTGTGTAGACCCTACGGGTTCGGGAGACATGCAGACATGACCGAGACGCCTCTCCGGTCAATAACCAACAGCGGGATCTGGATACCCATGTTGGCTCCCACATGTTCCACGATGATCTCATCGGATGAACCACAGTGTCGAGGATTCAATCAATCCCGTATACAATTCCCTTTGTCAATCGGTATGTTACTTGCCCGAGATTCGATCGTCGGTATCCCAATACCTTGTTCAATCTCGTTACCGGCAAGTCTCTTTACTCGTACCGCAATGCATGATCCCGTGACTAACGCCTTAGTCACATTGAGCTCATTATGATGATGCATTACCGAGTGGGCCCAGAGATACCTCTCCGTCATACGGAGTGACAAATCCCAGTCTCGATCCGTGCCAACCCAACAGACACTTTCGGAGATACCCGTAGTGCACCTTTATAGTCACCCAGTTACGTTGTGACGTTTGGCACACCCAAAGCACTCTTACGGTATCCGGGAGTTGCACGATCTCATGGTCTAAGGAAAAGATACTTGACATTGGAAAAGCTCTAGCAAACGAAACTACACGATCTTTTATGCTATGCTTAGGATTGGGTCTTGTCCATCACATCATTCTCCTAATGATGTGATCCCGTTATCAATGACATCCAATGTCCATAGTCAGGAAACCATGACTATCTGTTGATCAACGAGCTAGTCAACTAGAGGCTTACTAGGGACACTTTGTGGTCTATGTATTCACACATGTATTACGATTTTCGGACAATACAATTATAGCATGAATAATAGACAATTATCATGAACAAAGAAATATAATAATAACCATTTATTATTGCCTCTAGGGCATATTTCCAACAGTCTCCCACTTGCACTAGAGTCAATAATCTAGTTACATTGTGATGAATCGAACACCCATTGCGTCCTGGTGTTGATCATGTTTTGCCCTAGGGAGAGGTTTAGTCAACGGATCTGCTACATTCAGGTCCGTGTGTACTTTACAAATATCTATGTCTCCATTTTGAACACTTTCACGAATGGAGTTGAAGCGACGCTTGATATGCCTGGTCTTCCTGTGAAACCTGGGCTCCTTCGCAAGGGCAATAGCTCCAGTGTTGTCGCAGAAGAGAGTCATCGGGCCCGACGCATTGGGAATCACCCCTAGGTCGGTAATGAACTCCTTTATCCAGACTGCTTCCTGTGCTGCCTCCGAGGCTGCCATGTACTCCGCTTCACATGTAGATCCCGCCACGACGCTTTGCTTGCAACTGCACCAGCTTACTGCTCCTCTATTCAATATATACACGTATCCGGTCTGTGACTTCGAGTCATCCAGATCTGTGTCGAAGCTAGCGTCGACGTAACCCTTTACGACGAGCTCTTCGTCACCTCCATAAATGAGAAACATATCCTTAGTCCTCTTCAGGTACTTTAGGATATTCTTGACCGCTGTCCAGTGTTCCTTGCCGGGATTACTTTGGTACCTTCCTACCAAACTTACGGCAAGGTTTACATCAGGTCTGGTACACAGCATGGCATACATAATAGACCCTACGGCCGAGGCATAGGGGATGACACTCATCTCTTCTATATCTTGTGCCGTGGTCGGGCATTGAGCCGTGCTCAATTGCACACCTTGCAATACAGGCAAGAACCCCTTCTTGGACTGATCCATATTGAACTTCTTCAATATCTTGTCAAGGTATGTACTCTGTGAAAGACCAATGAGGCGTCTTGATCTATCCCTATAGATCTTGATGCCTAATATATAAGCAGCTTCTCCAAGGTCCTTCATTGAAAAACACTTATTCAAATAGGCCTTTATACTTTCCAAGAATTCTATATCATTTCCCATCAATAATATGTCATCCACATATAATATGAGAAATGCTACAGAGCTCCCACTCACTTTCTTGTAAACACAGGCTTCTCCATAAGTCTGTGTAAACCCAAACGCTTTGATCATCTCATCAAAGCGAATGTTCCAACTCCGAGATGCTTGCACCAGCCCATAAATTGAGCGTTGGAGCTTGCATACTTTGTTAGCATTCTTAGGATCGACAAAACCTTCCGGCTGCATCATATACAACTCTTCCTTAAGGAAGCCGTTAAGGAATGCCGTTTTGACGTCCATCTGCCATATCTCATAATCATAGTATGCGGCAATTGCTAACATGATTCGGACGGACTTCAGCTTCGCTACGGGTGAGAAAGTCTCATCGTAGTCAACCCCTTGAACTTGTCGATAACCCTTAGCGACAAGTCGAGCTTTGTAGATGGTCACATTACCATCTGCGTCCGTCTTCTTCTTAAAGATCCATTTGTTTTCTATGGCTCGCCGCTCATCGGGCAAGTCAGTCAAAGTCCATACTTTGTTCTCATACATGGATTCTATCTCGGATTTCATGGCTTCTAGCCATTTGTCGGAATCCGGGCCCGCTATCGCTTCTTCATAGTTCGAAGGTTCACCGTTGTCTAACAACATGATTTCCAGGACAGGGTTGTCGTACCACTCTGGTGCGGAACGTGTCCTTGTGGACCTACGAAGTTCAGTAACTTGATCTGAAGTTTCATGATCATCATCATTAACTTCCTCCCCAGTCGGTGTAGGCACCACAGGAACATTTTCCCGCGCTGCGCTACTTTCCGGTTCGGAAGGGGTGACTATCACCTCATCAAGTTCCACTTTCCTCCCACTCAATTCTTTCGAGAGAAACTCCTTCTCTAGAAAGGACCCGTTCTTGGCAACGAAGATCTTGCCTTCGGATCTGAGGTAGAAGGTATACCCAATAGTTTCCTTAGGGTATCCTATGAAGACGCATTTTTCCGATTTGGGTTCGAGCTTTTCAGGTTGAAGTTTCTTGACATAAGCATCGCATCCCCAAACTTTTAGAAACGACAGCTTAGGTTTCTTCCCAAACCATAATTCATACGGTGTCGTCTCAACGGATTTAGACGGTGCCCTATTTAAAGTGAATGTGGCAGTCTCTAAAGCATAACCCCAAAATGAGAGCGGTAAATCGGTAAGAGACATCATAGATCGCACCATATCCAATAGAGTGCGATTACGACGTTCGGACACACCATTTCTCTTAGGTGTTCCAGGCGGCGTGAGTTGTGAAACTATTCCACATTTCCTTAAGTGTGTACCAAATTCGTGACTTAAATATTCTCCACCACGATCTGATCGTAAGAATTTTATTTTTCTGTCACGTTGATTCTCGACTTCATTCTGAAATTCCTTGAACTTTTCAAAGGTTTGAGACTTGTGTTTCATTAGGTAGACATACCCATATCTACTTAAATCATCAGTGAGAGTGAGAACATAACGATATCCTCCGCGAGCCTCAACACTCATTGGACCACACACATCGGTATGTATGATTTCCAATAAGTTGGTTGCTCGCTCCATTGTTCCGGAGAACGGAGTCTTGGTCATCTTACCCATGAGGCATGGTTCGCACGTGTCAAATGATTCGTAATCAAGAGACTCCAAAAGTCCATCTGCATGGAGCTTCTTCATGCGCTTGACACCAATGTGACCAAGGCGGCAGTGCCACAAGTATGTGGGACTATCGTTATCAACTTTACATCTTTTGGTATTCACACTATGAACATGTGTAACATCACGTTCGAGATTCATCAAAAATAAACCATTGACCAGCGGGGCATGACCATAAAACATATCTCTCAAATAAATAGAACAACCATTATTCTCGGATTTAAATGAGTAGCCATCTCGAATTAAACGAGATCCAGATACAATGTTCATGCTCAAAGCTGGCACTAAATAACAATTATTGAGGTTTAAAACTAATCCCGTAGGGAGATGCAGAGGTAGCGTGCCGACGGCGATCACATCGACCTTGGAACCATTCCCGACGCGCATCGTCACCTCGTCCTTCGCCAGTCTCCGTTTATTCCGTAGTTCCTGTTTTGAGTTACAAATATGAGCAACCGCACCGGTATCAAATACCCAGGAGCTACTACGAGTACTGGTAAGGTACACATCAATTACTTGTATATCACATATACCTTGGGTGTTGCCGGCCTTCTTCTTGTCCGCTAAGTATTTGGGGCAGTTCCGCTTCCAGTGACCACTTCCCTTGCAATAAAAGCACTCAGTCTCGGGCTTGGGTCCATTCTTTGACTTCTTCCCGGTAACTGGCTTACCGGGCGCGGCAACTCCCTTGCCGTCCTTCTTGAAGTTCTTCTTACCCTTGCCCTTCTTGAACTTAGTGGTTTTATTCACCATCAACACTTGATGTTCTTTTCTGATCTCCCCTTCCGCTGATTTCAGCATTGAATATACCTCGGGAATGGTCTTTTCCATCCCCTGCATATTGTAGTTCATCACAAAGCTCTTGTAGCTTGGTGGAAGCGACTGGAGGATTCTGTCAATGACCGCGTCATCCGGGAGATTAACTCCTAGCTGAGACAAGCGGTTGTGCAACCCAGACATTCTGAGTATGTGCTCACTAACAGAACTGTTCTCCTCCATTTTACAGCTGAAGAACTTGTCGGAGACTTCATATCTCTCGACCCGGGCATGAGCTTGAAAAACCAGTTTCAGCTCCTCGAACATCTCGTATGCTCCATGTTTCTCAAAACGCTTTTGGAGACCCGGTTCTAAGCTGTAAAGCATGCTGCACTGAACGAGGAAGTAATCATCAGCACGTGATTGCCAAGCGTTCATAACGTCTTGGTTCTCTGGGATTGGTGCTTCACCTAGCGGTGCTTCTAAGACATAATCTTTCTTGGCTGCTATGAGGATGATCCTCAGGTTCCGGACCCAGTCCGTATAGTTGCTGCCATCATCTTTCAGCTTGGTTTTCTCTAGGAACGCGTTGAAATTGAGGACAACGTGGGCCATTTGATCTACAATACATAGTGTAAAGATTTAGACTAAGTTCATGATAATTAAATTCATATAATCAAATTATTTAATGAACTCCCACTTAGAGGGACATCCCTCTAGTCATCTAAGTGAAACATGATCCGAATTCGACTAGGCCGTGTCCGATCATCACGTGAGACGGACTAGTCAAGATCGGTGAACATCTCCATGTTGATCGTATCTTCTATACGACTCATGCTCGACCTTTCGGTCCTCCGTGTTCCGAGGCCATGTCTGTACATGCTAGGCTCGTCAAGTGAACCTAAGTGTATTGCGTGTGTTCCGAGGCCATGTCTGTACATGCTAGGCTCGTCAACACCCGTTGTATTCGAACGTTAGAATCTATCACACCCGATCATCACGTGGTGCTTCGAAACAACGAACCTTCGCAACGGTGCACAGTTAGGGTGAACACTTTCTTGAAATTATTATAAGGGATCATCCTACTTGCTACCGTCGTTCTAAGCAAATAAGATGCAAAAACATGATAAACATCACATGCAATCAAATAGTGACATGATATGGCCAATATCATCATGCTCCTTTGATCTCCATCTTCGGGGCACCATGATCATCTTCGTCACTGGCATGACACCATGATCTCCATCATCATGATCTCCATCATTGTGTCTTCATGAAGTCGTCACGCCAACGGTTACTTCTACTTCTATGGCTAACGCGTTTAGCAACAAAGTAAAGTAATTTACATGGCGTTATCCAATGACACGCAGGTCATTCAAAATAATAAAGACAACTCCTATGGCTCCTGCCGGTTGTCATACTCATCGACATGCAAGTCGTGATTCCTATTACAAGAATATGATCAATCTCATACATCACATATATCATTCATCACATCTTCTGGCCATATCACATCACATAGCACTTGCTGCAAAAACAAGTTAGACGTCCTCTAATTGTTGTTGCAAGTTTTTTCGTGGTTTGTAGGTTTCTAGCAAGAACGATTTCTTACCTACGTATGACCACAACGTGATTTGCCAATTTCTATTTACCCTTCATAAGGACCCTTTTCATCGAATCTGTTCCGACTAAAGTAGGAGAGACAGACACCCGCTAGCCACCTTATGCAACTAGTGCATGTCAGTCGGTGGAACCTGTCTCACGTAAGCGTACGTGTAAGGTCGGTCTGGGCCGCTTCATCCTACAATGCCGCCGAAACAAGAAACGACTAGTAGCGGCAAGAAGAATTGGCAAACTCAACGCCCACAACTGCTTTGTGTTCTACTCGTGCATAGTAACTACGCATAGGCCTGGCTCATGATGCCACTGTTGGGAATCGTAGCATAATTTTAAAATTTTCCTACGCTCACCAAGATGCATCTATGGCATCTACTAGCAACAAGGGGAAAGGAGTGCATCTACATACCCTTGTAGATCGCGAGCGGAAGCGTTCCAATGAACGTGGATGACGGAGTCGTACTCGCCGTGATCCAAATCACCGATGACCGAGTGCCGAACGGACGGCACCTCCGCGTTCAACACACGTACGGTGCAGCGACGTCTCCTCCTTCTTGATCCAGCAAGGGGAAAGGAGAGGTTGATGGAGATCCAACAGCACGACGGTGTGGTGGTGGATGTAGCGGGTCTCGGCAGGGCTTCGCTAAGCTTCTGCGAGAGAGAGAGAGAGAGGTGTTGCAGGGGAGGAGGGAGGCGCCCAAGGATGTTGTGTGCTGCCCTCCCTCCCCCCCCTTTATATAGGCCCCCTGAGGGGGCGCCGGCCCTGGAGATCAGATCCAAGGGGGGGGCGGCGGCCAAGTGGGGGGGAAGGGGTGCCTTGCCCCCCAAGGCAAGGGGGAACTCCCCCTCCCTAGGGTTCCCAACCCTAGGCGCATGGGGGGAGGCCCAAGGGGGGCGCCCCAGCCCACTAAGGGCTGGTTCCCTTCCACTTTCAGCCCACGGGGCCCTCCGGGATAGGTGGCCCCACCCGGTGGACCCCCGGGACCCTTCCGGTGGTCCCGGTACAATACCGGTAACCCCCGAAACTTTCCTGGTGGCCGAAACTGGACTTCCATATATAATTCTTCACCTCCGGACCGTTCCGGAACCTCTCGTGACGTCCGGGGTCTCATCCGGGACTCCGAACAACTTTCGGGTTTCCGCATACATATATCTCTACAACCCTAGCGTCACCGAACCTTAAGTGTGTAGACCCTACGGGTTCGGGAGACATGCAGACATGACCGAGACGCCTCTCCGGTCAATAACCAACAGCGGGATCTGGATACCCATGTTGGCTCCCACATGTTCCACGATGATCTCATCGGATGAACCACGGTGTCGAGGATTCAATCAATCCCGTATACAATTCCCTTTGTCAATCGGTATGTTACTTGCCCGAGATTCGATCGTCGGTATCCCAATACCTTGTTCAATCTCGTTACCGGCAAGTCTCTTTACTCGTACCGCAATACATGATCCCGTGACTAACGCCTTAGTCACATTGAGCTCATTATGATGATGCATTACCGAGTGGGCCCAGAGATACCTCTCCGTCATACGGAGTGACAAATCCCAGTCTCGATCCGTGCCAACCCAACAGACACTTTCGGAGATACCCGTAGTGCACCTTTATAGTCACCCAGTTACGTTGTGACGTTTGGCACACCCAAAGCACTCTTACGGTATCCGGGAGTTGCACGATCTCATGGTCTAAGGAAAAGATACTTGACATTGGAAAAGCTCTAGCAAACGAAACTACACGATCTTTTATGCTATGCTTAGGATTGGGTCTTGTCCATCACATCATTCTCCTAATGATGTGATCCCGTTATCAATGACATCCAATGTCCATAGTCAGGAAACCATGACTATCTGTTGATCAACGAGCTAGTCAACTAGAGGCTTACTAGGGACACTTTGTGGTCTATGTATTCACACATGTATTACGATTTCCGGACAATACAATTATAGCATGAATAATAGACAATTATCATGAACAAAGAAATATAATAATAACCATTTATTATTGCCTCTAGGGCTTATTTCCAACACTGTGTACGTCTTGGACAAGGTAAAAAGAAAAGAATTCTGCGAGGTCCTGTCACGTGTGAGATTCCCACATGGATTTGCTTCCAACCCTGAAAGGAGAGTCAGTGCAGATGGAAACAAGGTATAAGGGTTGAAAACTCATGACTGCCACGTCCTACTTCAAAGGGTTTTACCTGTTATCCTTAGAGGATTGGGCCGCCCTGACTTATACAGAGCAGTTGCAGAGTTGGGACAATTCTTCAGGGAACTCTGCAGTAGGAATATCAGGATAGATGCTTTGGAGCGTCTTAGAGACAAGATACCAACTATCCTATGCGACCTTGAGAAGATATATCCTCCAGCCTTCTTTGATGTGATGGTGCATTTGGCTGTTCATCTACCTGATGAGGCACTACTTAGAGGTCCAGTACAGTATGGCTGGATGTACCCTATTGAAAGGTGGCTAGGCACCTTTCAAGGGCTATGTTAGGAACAGAGCTAGACCCGAGGGTTCCATTGCAGAGGCCTACATTGCTACAGAAGCGTTGACATTCTGCTCAAAATACATTGAAACAACTGATCAGCTTAGCAAAGAGGTGGGTGAAGACAATCCCGGGCTCAATGTTCTGTTCGAGTTACAGGGAAGAGTCGACAAGAGGACAAACCTAAAGATTTGGACAAAATGGTTTGGTATGTGTTGAATAACTGTCCTGAGATACTACCTTATATCAAGTAAGTGCAGTACTGCAGCTTATACATCATAATCTACTAAACTTGCAGCACATTCTTATATATTTAGATGTTTGACGCGATCACTATGTTGTGCAGCATCTACAAAGAGGAGTTACTGCCGCAAAATCCAAGAAACATTGACAAACTGGTTATGGCAGGATTTGCGAAATGGTTCAAGAACCATGTAAGCTTTTGAAGTGCACTGTCAGTTTTTTAATATATTGAGTACATAAGATGACCAGCTTGTCTATTTTCTAACCATAGGTTAAGAAGATGCGGGAGGATGGGCAGGCAGTTGATGATGCCCTTTACTCACTAGCAATGGGTCCTGATACTCGGGTAAGACATTATGAATCTTGCGTTGTTGGAGATGTGCGCTACAACACCCTTGCACGAGACGAAGGCAGGAAGACACAAAACAGTGCCATCATGAGCACGGATACGTATGACAAAGAGACAACTGAAATGTATGCTAACATAACAGACATTGTTCAGTTGCAGTATATCTCCAGTTTCGAGGATCATCGGTGTGTGGTTCTGTTGTGCTGTCGTTGGTATAACCTGTTTTCCAGGATCGCAAAACCCAGAGCTGATGATTATTTCAAATCCATCAATGTCAAGGCGGCGTACCAGACCAACGAGCCTTTTATTTTGGCAAATCAAGCAACACAGATATTTTTCCTGGAAGACACGTTTGCACGTAGCGATGACTGGAGAGTATTGCAAAGGTTTGAGCAGAGGAATTCGTTTAATGAAGTTGCACAACAAGATGATGCTTACACTGCTCCTGATGTACAAGATAACACAGATGTTCCTAATATCTTTGAGAACCATCACGTCAATGACGCCGGCGAAAAGATTGCCTGTCGTGCTGTGGACATACAAGAGTTGATCAAGAAGAAGCCAACGTTCGAGGACGCTGAGGACGAAGAAGAAGATGACACCGTGGGGAATTACGATTCAGACTGATACACATGGTGAAGATGTTGATGCTGCTGCTGCGGATGATGATTACATTGCTTTTGTCGTATTTGCCTGTCAGAAGACGTTTTTTTATCTACTATGTGAAATTGTGTTTGCTATGACAACTAAAACCTGATGAACATGTTGTTTAGTATTTTGCTGTGAGAACATCACTTGTTATGTATGTTGATTTGTGTTTGGTGATTGTATGACAACTAAAACATGATGACATTGTTGTTTAGTTGTACTCATATTTGGCTGTGAAACTTGAATTTGATGACATTGTTTGCTATTGGACTGCAATTTGCTCAACGTCTTCGAATGAGAACAAAGCTGACCTGACAAGGCCTCTGCTATTTATTTATTTATTTATATGAGCAAAAGGGGATACCCCCTGATTTCCGTTAATAGAAAACATTAGATGTTCACAACACTACGCCCAGCCTGCTACACAAGTTTCATTCATTACTAGTTTCAGCAAAGTGCTCATGTCGTAGCCACTGAATACATCACGAGTGCTACATACACTGCAAATAAAGAGACAATCATCCTACAGAGCACATCGATTTTGCCCATTATCTTCACAAGCTCTTTCATCTCCTCATTGCTGTCAAGGCCGTTCAGCAGCTGTTGCTTGGCCATGATCAGAGGAACTGCATCTTTAACCTTCTGCACTGCATCTTCCTCTTCTGCCGTTCCTTCAGTTACTTGTCCAACACCCCAACCTGCTGGTATTGGGATTCCTCGGCTAACCAAATAATCAGCGTAGTTGCATTCCCCCACATCAGCAACTTCCCAAAAATACAAATCACATGAATCTTCCCTTTTTTGCACGAATCAAATTGGAAGATCATCAACCAAACTATTAAAAAAATCAGCAACTGAAAGCAGCAGAACAACACTTAAACACATTATTACCCCATGATTCGGGCATTTGTAGAAGACTCGGCCAGGGTTGCGGATTGTGGTTGAGACGCGAAGGATGACTCTGTGTGATTTGTAGCAGTGGCACCACACCAACGGCAGCGGGTTGCGATGAGCAATCGGCTGCGGTGCGCATGCCGGCGGGGGTGTGATGAGACCCACAAGCGATGGTACGGGTGGCAACTTGGCGCATATCTGGTTGTTGCCTGCTGAAGAGCAGGTGGACGAGTAGCCAGCGGACATGGTTGCTGCGGCTAGAGCTTCTGATGCTAGGCAGAGTAAGTAGAGAAGAGGAGAAGCGAACGTTGGATATGTCAGTTTCATTACTTGCAGAGTAGCATAGCACCATATATAGTCATAGTCTAGGTTTGGATTCGAACCAGCTACAGGAGCACGTCTTTCTTTTTTATAAAACTCGGCAACGTCTCTTTACTGGTACACTAGCTTGTTCTGTACGCCTTCGCAAGTCTTTGATTTTCTTTCCCTTTTTTGCGAGGAAGGAAGGAGGACAAAATTAAGAGTTCCTGGGACTCGAACCCAAGACTTCTCGGTTGAAAACCAAGGGTGCTAGTCACTTATGTGGCGAACGTTCCCTGTGAGGAGGACGGCAGACGAACGCATTTTCCTCGTAGTTTTCTTCCTATATATAAAAAATTATGCTACTTGGTGTCCACTTAGTCAACAAACGATTGTGCCAACCTTGACCGTTGGATTGACATTCAACGTCTATCGCGTTTCTTCAGTCTCTTCTTCCTCGAGCCGCCAAAGCCAAACCAGCGCCGGCGGGACCGCCTGCTCCCGCCTCCCACGGCTGGCTGTGATCTTCCCCGGCTCCTGTTCGTTCCCGTCCGAGGCCTCACCATCGTCCTCCGCCTTGGTTCGCTCGCCGCGGCGGCGCCCTCCGGTGTTGTCAACATGGTCAACAACCGAGAGGAATAAGGAGATGACTGTACATGGCGAGGATGACAGTAGGGACCCAGCAGCGCGCGCAGTAATTTTGTTTTTTCGGGACGGAGAAGGGTATGAACTGGGTTGTGCGGGACCCGTGGCCCGTCTAGCCCAGGCTTTTATTTCATATGTTTAGCACAGGACCAGCCCAGTTTGTTTTTTTCCTTTCTGAAAATGGCTAGCCAGCTATTTTGTTTTTTGCAGAATAACCAACATAGGCCTACTTGCTTTTCTACGCCCTGCTGGGCCGGAAATCTTTCAAGATGAGGAGGGATGCATTTTGCCCAGAAAATGGGCTATAAGTAATAAGAAATGGGCTATAAGTAATAATAAATGGGCTGTAAAATGAAAAAAAAATACAGCAAACAGGCAATTAGTTCCAAAATATTGTTTTCTTTCGGATTTTGATATTTTAAATTTCATTGTTTTTGTGCGGGTAAAATTTCATTGAATTTAAATTAAGGTATATTTAGATTTAAAATTAATTTGAATCTGGCTAGAAATTTCGGGTTGTATGCTGTTTGGGACAGATTTGGAGGTTGACTTGTGGGTCTACTAGGTTGACGTGTACTTTGGCTTTGTCAACTTAGTCGACAAACGATTCTAGCAGCAGTGACCGTTGGATGTTAATCCAACGGCTGTGCTGCTTCTTCAATATCTGATCTTCTTGCTCCAGCCGCCCAAACCAGCTCCGGTGGGACTGCCTGCTCCCGCCTCCCGTGGCCGGCTGTGCTGCCGCACAGGCCGCACCGCCCCACCCTACTTCATTGCTGGCCAGGCCATTCCTCTACTCACCCACACCTCCTGTTATTTTCCGGCGACGGCAGCCAGACCAGTAAACCCTCGTACTCCCCACCGCGTGGGCAACCATTGTCGAGTCTTCCCCGGCTCCATGTCGTTCCCTTCCTAGGCCTCGCCGTCGTCCACCGCCATGGTGCTCTCGGCGCGGCCTGGTCATCGTGGTCAACGAACGACATCCATCAGCCGTGGACTGTACGCGCAAAATAATGATTCCTCCACCTGACAGCTGGGACCCACCGGAAGGGCCTCTGTATTTCGTGAAAAAAATGTCCCCCCCCCCGCTGACATGTCGGACCCACCAGCTATATCTTCGCACGCAAGGAAGTGCCTCCTTATTACGCACAAAAAAATGAATACCCCCTGCTAGCTGGGACCCACCATAGTGGGAGGATGACTTGTGGGCCAACTAAGTTGACGGGGACGGAGGGCTTTGTCAACTAAGTCAATATGAACGATTCTAGCTCCAGTGACCGTACGATGTCCATCCAACATCCATAGTGCTTCTTCAACCTCTGGTCTTCTTGCTCCAGCCGCCCAAAACAGCGCCGGTCGTGCCGCATGCTCCTGCCTCCCGTGGCCGGCTGTGCTGCCGCGGAGGCCTCACCGCCCCCTACTATTCCCACCGCTGGCCAGGCCCTGCGGCGACGGCAGCCTCACACCGCAGCCGAACCAGTGAACCCTCGTACTCCTCTCCGCGCGGGCTTCCACTGCCGTGTCTTCCCCGGCTCCGCGTCGTCCCCTTCCTAGGCCTCGCCGTCATCCACCGCCGTGGTGCTCTCGGCGCGGCCTGGTCAACGTGGTCAAGGAACGACTTCCATCGGACGTGGACTGTACGTGGAGAGGCTGACAGCTGGGTCCACGGCCGCAGTAAGGAAGTGCCTCCTTATTACGCGGAAAATAATGATTCCTCCACCTGACAGCTGGGACCCACCGGACGGGCCACTGTATTTCATGGAAAAAACGTTCCCCCTGACTGTTGGGACCCACCAGCTTCATCTTCGCACGCAAGGAAGTGCGTCCATGCAAAAAAATGATTCGCCCCCCTGATTGCTGGGACCCACCAGCTACACCTTCGCACGCAAGGAAGTGCGTCTGGGCAAAAAAATGATTCGCCCCCTGACTGCTGGGACCCACCGGCTACATCTTCGCACGCAAGGAACTGCGTCCGGGCAAAAAAACGATTCACCCCCCTGACTGCTGGGACCCACCAGCTACATCTTCGCAGGCAAGGAAGTGCCTGACAGTCGGGACCCACCTGGTCGAAGCGTACGTAGCGTTGTCATTCTGGTCGCGAATGTGTACGTACATACTGGTCGATGTAGAGGCGCGCATGTGTCGTAGTAGAGGCGCGCACGTAGCATGTACACGTACGTACAGCGGCCAGGGTCAAAGAAAGAAAATACGGCCACGTATGTGTACATACGGGCGGGGTCTCGAACGCCTACTCGCGCATACGTACGGCCAGGGCTCGTGTACATGGCTGGGTCGGAGCGGAGAAACAGCGTCATCGTCGTGTTCATGGGGAGGCAACGGAATGCGTCGTGTTCATCGGGAGGCAATGGAACGCGTGGGAGCCAACCGGCTGGGTCGGAACGGAATGCGTGGTCGTGTTCATCGGGAGGGCTTGGATGGAACAGGCGATGGAAACGAGGCCTGGCGTACCGCAAAATGGAGGAAACGGACCTCCTACATTCGGAACGGGGTCCTGTTGATCGGGAGGGGTGTGGCGTACCGCAAAACGGAGGAAACGAACCTCCTACGGTCGAAACGGGGGTCCTGTTGATCGGGAGCGGTCTGGCGTACCGCAAAACGGACGAAACGGACCTCCTACGGTCGAAACGGGGGTCCTGTTGATCGGGAGGGGTGTGGTGTACCGCAAAACAGACGAAACGGACCTCCTATGGTCGAAACGGGGGTCCTATTGATCGGGAGGGGTGTGGCGTACTGCAAAACGGACGAAACGGACCTCCTACGGTCGAAACGGGGGTCCTGTTCGTCGGGAGGGGTGTGGCGTACCGCAAAACGGGACTCCACGGGATACTGTTCATCTCCACCGTCGACCTCCTCCAGCCTCCACGGGCTACCGTCGACCTCCTCCAGCCTCCACGGGCTCCTGTTCATCCAGCCTCCACCCCGCGCTACTCCACCGGCTACTGTTCAACCACCCCTCCACGGGCACCCCTCCACCGTCTACTGTTCATCCAGCCCTCCACACCACGGGGTCCTGTTCAACCACCCCTCCATGGGCACCCCTCCACTGTCTACTGTTCATCCAGCCCTCCACACCACGGGGTCCTGTTCATCCAGAGGCAACGCCACCGCTCACTGTTCATCCACCCCCCCCCCACGCGCAACGCTCACTGTTCATCCAATTGATTGGCTTCAGTTAGCAGCAGTAGCGAAGGAATCGCTCGATCGGGTTCAGTTAACAGCCATCGATCGATCGCTCGGGTTCAGTAACGCGTAGCCTGCAGTGCAATCGCTCGGGTTCAGTTAGAGCCCAACGCCTCGCTCGGGTTTAGTTAGAGCCAACGCCTCGCACACACGCGCGTACGTGTACGAGAGAAACGCGCATCACTCAGCCCCCGACCTCCCTCCGTAACCGGGAACTCCCCGAAATTTTCCTCCCCCTCGCTTCTACCACGGTTTTTTCCATCATGGATGGCCCAAAGAATGTCATGCAGCTGCGTCTCCGGCCCGCCCAGGACGAAAAGCCCATTTTCTGTCATGATTTTTTGTCATAGAAGTAGGAGCCCACCACATCTATGATGATACCGGGTTTTGTCACAATTATCGTCATAGAAATTTCATATGTATGACAGAAAAAAAATCGTTCGGCCCAAAATGTCACGGATGTGTCCTTTTTTTGTAGTGTCCGTAAGGGACCGATTGGATCCAAGAGTTTAATGTTATGGTTAGAATTTATTCTTAATACTTTTCTAGTAGTTGCGGATGCTTGCGGGAGGGTTAATCATAAGTAGGAGGTTTGTTCAAGTAAGAACAACACCTAAGCACCGGTCCACCCACATATCAAATTATCAAAGTAGCGAACACAAATCAAACCAACATGATGAAAGTGACTAGATGAAATTCCCGTGTACCCTCAAGAACGCTTTGCTTATCATAAGAGACCATTTTGGCCTGTCCTTTGCCTCAAAACGATTGGGCTACCTTGCTGCACTTTTGTTATTACTATCGTTACTTGCTCGTTACAAATTATCTTGCTATCAAACTACTCCGCTACTTACAATTTCAGCACTTGCAGACATTACCTTACTGAAAACTACTTGTCGTCTCCTTCTGCTCCTCGTTGGGTTCAACACTCTTACTTATCGAGAAGAGCTACAATTTGTCACGACCGGATTTTGGGATACAAATTCCCAGAAAAACGGCCTGTGTGCTCACCAGCCCCAGGATTACTGTTAGCTGATGAGGCACCAACTTGATACAAGAAATCCAAGCCAGTGCAAAAATATGTAGTGCAAGACCATTCAGGCCTAGGAGTACAACATTTGGTTTCTAATGGTTGAGGGCGGAAGCGGTTGGATACATCTGCGTCTATGGGACTCCATCTCCCACAAGAACAGCTGACCAGGATAACTCCTATCTTCGCGAGGCTGCAAACGTCAACACGCGGGTTCCGAGGTTGTCACCGCGATGCTTATCTCCAAGCAAGGAATCTGGCCAAGACAATAGCCAGGGACAAGCCGGTGAGTACGTTTGAATGTACTCGCAAACATTAAGAACACGGGTATAATAAATATCAAACATTGCTCCAGATTAATTAAGTGCTCACACGTCTGTCATGAAAAGATACGACAAACCATGAAGCACACGTGTGGTTAAAATAATTCAAAGTAAAAAAAATACTGGGTGCCAAGCGAGGGTCTGAATGACGCCTCGAACGGAAACTGCAGAATGGTAATACTGGTGCCAAACGAGTGTCTGAAAGACTCCTCGAGCGGAAAATACAGAAATAATAATACAGGTGCCAAACGAGTGTCTGAAAGACTCCTCGAGCGGAAAATACAGAAATAATAATACAGGTGCCAAACGAGTGTCTGAAAGACTCCTCGAGCGGAAAAATGCAGAATAGTAATGCCGCAGTCGGGCGTCTGAGCGACACCACAGAAAGGGCTAATAAGAAAATAATCACAGCGAATATCCAGGAGGTAGGACCATCCCAGGGATACTCAATCATATACATAAAATAAAAGGTTAGTCCAGACTAATAAAGATCATAATTCATAGGGGCCACAATCATAAATAATATTTAGTACAGTCGTTTCTCCATCCGAAAATCGATAATATAATCAAGTCGTATCTCCATCCGAATACCGTTACTGAGTTCTAGTTAAATCGTTCTCCATCCGAATACCGTTACCAGATTTCTATTCAGACAGTGATTCTAACTCAGGGACAAGACTATCTAACAGGATATATCCTCTGCAGAGGGAGTACCATTTTTCATGAGTAACGGGATTACTCAGTCCCTCGGGACTAATTCCGTCTACGGTCTTTTGATTGAAAACACACCTGACCTGCACACACCAGCTTAACTCACCAGTGCCTGGAATCACCCACGACACCTGCCAAGCAAAACTCTAAGTGGGGAGGCTACAACCTCGACGTAGCATGGGATCACAAAATTTATACCGCGCGCAAACTGGGGAAGCTATCCCCTTCGGCTACAACCGAAAACACCCATGCCCCCGGACCGGATGACTGGCTTTAATCCATGGCCATGGGACCCTCATCACGGCCTCTCTGTACGGTGTGTGCGTTGGAAAGGGGTTGACAACCTACTGAACCATACCCTGTCCCCTGCAGGGACAAGTGGTGGTACCGACAAAGAAAGAAGCTATTGATCAAGACTCGGTCTACAACCGACTCAGGTGGTCCAAGTATCCACCAACAAAATTACCACTAGTGAAATAAATCACCACTCCTCGAGCCTCACCAAGCTATGCCGGGCATACTCGTCTCGACGAGGGGTTAGGGACAAGCTCGCATCTACCCAAGACCACGACTTTCCCGGCTCCCTACCGGTGTGCAAGAGAAGCTCACGAGGATGATCCAAATCATTAATGTATCCATTGCTGGCCACAAACAAACTCCGAAGTGCACTCATGCACGAGACCATACCGATACATAAGGCTATCACATACTCCAAGACAATAGGTGTTGTGATCGCATCAAAACACTACAACAAATATTATGCCAGAGTTCAGAAATGCTTGCCTTCAAGAGTATGCAAAGGATGCACTTATTGGAAGCTTTCCTTTTCCTCCAAAAATCCTATTTTGTAAAATACACAAATACAAATATTTCAAACACAGTACCAAAACCTGTCTCAAATATTTTTGAAATAAATCTTAAAATAAACTAGATGAAATTTGAGAGAGGTAGGAAAAAGAATCAACTCATTTGGAGTTTTATTTTAAAGGTTGTAGCCAGTCAAAGTTTGGTCAACTCTGTTTTTAAATAAAACCAGAAAAAGGAAAACGCTTCAAGGGAAATACGCTTATGCGGCAGAGGAAACGCACTCGGGGGTTTTGCGCCTTCACTTAAACAGAGAGAGGGCGGCTGCGCGGGTCACTGACAGTGGGTCCAGAGGGCCCACTAGTCAGGTTTGACCGTTCCTTCCCTCCTTCTCCTCTCTTCTGCCCGACGGGAGCGGGGCTCCGGCGATCGCCGTCGACGAACGGCTGCACCTCATGGGCATCCAAGGGCGGGGATGGAACGGCTAGACCGAGGCGGTCCTTGGGTGGTTGAAGGATCGTCGGAGGTGGAAGGAATCGCCAGCGGCGAGCTCCGCGGCGGGGGAAAGCTACGGTGGTGAAGTGCTTTTTGTGCTCCGGTGGTCTCTGATCGAAAATGAGCAGCTGGGCAGCTCCGAAAGGACCAGAGGGAGCGATTGGTGGTGCTGGTTGGGCGAGAGGGTGGCCGGTTGCGACGAATCGCACCGGAGTTTGGCGGCGGCCGAGCTGGCCGGAGTTGGGGAGGGCGGTCCTCTCCGATCAATCTACTGCTAGGGGAGCTCTACGGGGAGGGCCTGATGTCGCCTGAGTGCTCGGAGGGGCTCGGGGTTCCCTTTATATAGGCGCTCGAGGGTGGACCGTGGCGGTAGAGGATAGGATCGCCGGCGACAGCCGTTGTTGTAGTTGCAAGGCATCGTGGCGGCGACGAACGCGTTCCGACGAGCGGGAGGATAAGCACGGCCTGTGCTCTGAGGCAGCTGTCATGCGCTGGTGGCTTGGGCGGCGCCGTCCGCGGCAGAATCCGCTGCCGACGCCGGCGTGTTGCCAAGGGCGCGGCCAGCGGCGCAGCAGGGTGCCAGAGAGATCGTGGAGCAGGGGGGGCTAGTGCGCGGTTCAGCGATGCAGAGGGGGCCAGGGTCGGGTCGCGTCGAGAGTGGCAGTGCGGCGTGTCGGCGTAGTGCGCGCGCGTGCAAAACGTGCGCTCTGGGCGCGCCCAGAGCACGCACGGCACCTGTTCGACAAAATGCCAGCGCGCTCTAGAGAGCTTGGTTGGGGCTGGCAAAGAACAGAACAAGGGTAGGGGTGGCTAGGAGATCAGTGGACATGATTGTTTGGTCATAGGAGCAAGTCCATAGTGCAAAACAAGGAACTCATGCCAAAAGTGGCTGTGCACACCAGGTGTTCGACAGAAAGCCAAGTGCACTTAGGCAACTCTTGGAGTGGCCAAAATCTCCAGATCAGTGTCTCTTTAGATGCAGGAGATGGTGGTAAGATTAGTTTGGCAAAAACAGAAAGTTGATAGTGCAAGTTTTGCAAAACTCCAGTTTTGGGCAGAAAGAAAAAGGGTTTAGAACGTGCACTTCAAAATCTCCAATGAGCCCAATCTCCTGGACTTAAGAGTTTGGTAGGGAGGGCTACAAGTAGGAAAAAGCTCAGGGTTACTAGAGCAAGGAAAAGTATGGTTGCAGTGCAAATCATCAAATTGGACCAGAATGCAAAAGAGGTTGATCCACTCAAATTTTCCAAGGAACACCACTGGGTTTTTGCTTGAAGATGAATGGTATGCATCCATTGACATCTCCAAACCCTTGGAAGAATTTTTAAAGAAATATTTAAATGGGTTGTAGTGCAAAAGTGCCTACTGGACCAGAGTGGAAAAGTTGGTGTAGAGCTCAAAATCTCCAATGGCCAGGAGGTATTTTTGCATAGAAGTGATGTGGGAACATCACATGACATCCCCAAATTTTGGTGGAATTTTTGAATGCATTTCTAAAAAGGTTGTAGTGCAAAACAGGCCCCAAATGCAAAAGGGGTCATTTGAAAGGGATAAAGTTTTGAGAAAATAAAACTTGCAATATTTGAACCCACTGATAAATAATTGTTTTATTATAGAGAGAAATCAAGTCCAACAATACCATTTGAGAGTTTTACCACTAGAGGCAAAAAAATTCAAAATCATAGAAGGTAAATCCTGACAATTGGAAAAGTTTTATTTCCTGGCAACATTTTAATAAATAAAACAAGGCCAAAATTTTGGGGTGTCACAACACTACCCCCCTTAAGAAAAATCTCGTCCTCGAGATTTGTTAAAAGTTGTTTTTGAACCAGAATTGTTTTGAAATGAAATTGTTTTTAACAAAGAAATCCTGCAAATGCACAAAAACAAAATGGTTACAGTGAGAGGGCAATAAGTGGTGTAAAACTACAGTGTGGTACACTGGCGTAGCGTGGAAAAATCCACGGTTAGGGAAAACGAGATATTTCTACGCGGATACAGTAATTTAGAATACATTCTAAATTACTAAAATACGCTGGTCGCACCCGAGAGCACAGTGCTCTCTCTGGCTGACAGGTGGGCCCAAGGCCCGCTGTCGGCCTCTTCTCCTACCTCTGGCTCTCTCTCTCTCGCGCGCGCGTTCTCCCGCGCCTCCTCCACCGGCGATGCCTAGCTCGTAGGGCTTCGAGCCCGTACCGGGGTAGTGCGCGGCGTGCTAGCTGCTGGTGCAGCGTGCACTCACCTCGCGGGCCAGGGCGCTGTCGGCACTGCTCGCGGACTCGCCTCCGAACACCGGCGGCCGAGCAACGGGTGGCGCTGGTGGACCTCGCCCACCGTACACCGATCTCGGGCTATAAAACGCTCGCGGTGCTCCTCTCTTCTCCCTCACACCCGGCCTCGCTTCCACTTCTCCCTCCTTCTCCTCCATAGCTGCTGGCAGGAGCTCGAGCCGAGGCTCTAATGGCGGAGGCAATGCCGGACTGGTATGTGGTCCTGGTGTGTGGAGGCTTGGCGGTGCTGCTGGGGTTCTCCGTGCTCCTGTGCGCGATGATTCTGGACGATCGTCGTGATGCTGCCGCACGAGTGTTGGCTCTTCGCGGTGGCGGCGATCACGTGGATTAGGCGCGGCATCGGGGCTGACTGCTGTCAGAGTGCCGGGGCAGCTCGCGCTCGAATGGACACACAGAAATCCCTCTTACGGAGACTGTGGTGTCCTCGAGTGCGGTTAGATAGGCGCAAAAATGTGCTCAGGGATTTGTAACAGTGCTCGAGGTCGAGTGGTGGCTGCTGAGAGTTTGTTGTAACGATGATGCGTGAATAAAAATCTATGTCGAGAAAATGCATATATACGCAGCAATAACTCGGGGAAAAGAAATCTCCTCGAAAAACATGCTGCGAGAGAAGAAATAATTAAAACAAAACTAACAGTAGTAACACTGCTCACAAAACAGGAACTAAAGAAAAAAAATCGGATCTGTCGCACAAAATTTTTACGGACATGCTGCAACACATAAATACAAGTACTGGGATAATAAATACATCGGAGGCGTTTACATGGAAAACGGTAAAGCGACAGGGTCCCGAGAAAATGCCTCTGGCACCGGGGCACACTCCTCTTCTATCGGGGGAAGCGGGTTGACCAGTCGATGAATGCGCCCTTCTTGGTCAGGCCTTAGTGGTCTGCCAATGGCGATCCGAGGATTTAAATCAGCGAGGCTCTGGAGATAACCCATTACTCGCTGAGTTAAACGCTCCTGAGCGATGACGTACTGGGCAAGGTTGGCCAGTACCGGATCTCTCTCAATGCGCCCACCGGGAAAAGATGCAACTTCTCCGGGTGCTGCACAACTCGGAAAATAGTAGTATCCTCGCTCGCTGGCATAGGGCACTGCGAATCGAAGGCGAGTGAGCGCCTCGTACGCAGCAGCTTCTATGGCCATATGCGGAGTCGGCATGGATTTCCCCACGAAGGAGACTTCCGTTGGGTCTTGGTTTGGGTAGGCGGGAGGGATGTGCACCACTGCCCAATATTTCGAGGTGGATGGAGTGATCCTCGATTTGAGCAGCTCGTACTGGGGTGGACGGGTGGCACTCATAGTACTGCAGGTAAAGTCCCACAATAATTTGACAAAGCTACCCGGGGTTGCGTCTGGGGTTCTCAGATAAATACTGGGGGTCGACATGGCAAGGAATGGCTGTGAGCGCTGCGCACAAAGGTGAGGGGTGCTCGGCAAGGTCACAGAGTGGCCTTTATATAGCACCGGGGCTGGGATATCTACCGGGGTAAAAGGTGACTGGCTGACGATCCTGTACTCGGGTCAGAGCCACAGATATACACATCACATAAATGGGACGCATTACTGTGGGAGCCGACGGGTTGGTCTTGGTAGCTGCGCCCGAAAAAATAAAAATGCAACTGTACGCCAACGTACACATGCATAGCCACTACTCCAAAAATAAGAGCGCTCAAACAGACGGCATGCAATAAAGGCGATACAAGGCCACACATTACAAAGCGTAGAAAAACTAAGGCTCGATACAACT
Source organism: Aegilops tauschii subsp. strangulata (assembly GCF_002575655.3). Classification (NCBI taxonomy): domain Eukaryota; kingdom Viridiplantae; phylum Streptophyta; class Magnoliopsida; order Poales; family Poaceae; genus Aegilops; species Aegilops tauschii. The sequence continues at coordinate 309,098,805 of NC_053036.3, forward strand.
TTGAGCGACTTAGTCTACTTCGTTAATGTCCAAGTGGGCTGGCCTTGCGGACGCCGATGCTTCTCCACGGTCCTCACCGTCGGGGTTCGCTGGTTGAGGCTTAGGTGCTGCAGGGTCGGGGAGATGGTGATGACCATCCCGGGGGTTGTTGGCCCAAATCCCGTTGGAATGGGTTTCCAAAAGGCGACGAAGCGCTTCTGGGGTCACCAAAGTGCTCTGGTTGATGGCTGGCGCAGACCTCAAGGGATCGATCGGGTGTCCGAACAGCACGACTGGGTTGTCGGTGTCGGGCTCCGCTTCTTTCCTTGCCGGGGCTCGGCGAACCAGCTCTCCACGAGCTGCGATCAGATCCAGAGTGACCTGATCGAACAGCTGCTCCAGTGCGCTTACATAGCGCACCGATGCAACAGCGCAGGATCCGTCTCGTGGTCTCCGTTGGCAACTTGGGGCAGCCTACCATACCCGTCACGACTGGGGTAGTAGTAGAACGAGCGACAGTTAACTCTGGGCGACAAGTGCCGGAGTTGAACTATAGCTTCTCGGGCTGCCAGTTGGATGGCTTGTGGCTCGAAGGGAGTTGTCCTTCCAGTGAACCTGTAGGGGCGTTCTGGCGACAAACCCCTACCGTAGATGTGCACAGTGGCCCAATACTGACGGCTTTCACCGTACATGGGTCCTTGGTACACAACATACTTAGGAGGCTCTTCTAACGCATAGGCACGGCGGGTGAGGTTTGCGAGCATGGTCACAAAACCTCCAAGGTTGGTCGCTGTGGTCTCGTTGTGAACAATGGGGCCAGGCATCGTGGCTCGGTTTGGGGGAAAGAGGCTGTGCTGTGATTGAGGCTAGCGTGCCCTTTTTATAGGGGGAAGGGGACGGAGTCTTCCTCCGCACGCTTGCGAAAGAGACAGGTTGGGTGTCGGTCACTGGCGCGTGATCGACGGGCTAGGCGGATAGGTTGGGCACCGTCCGCCGAAAAGGGCGTCGGGTCACTGTGGGGCTACCTTACGCGGGAAGCTTGACCGGGGTTAAGCTAAGGTCTGATGGTTTGGGTTAACCTAGGTTTATTGACCTGGCTAAGATAGGATTAGCCAATGGTCAGCCTGGCTCTGATACCAAGTCTGTCACGACCGGATTTTGGGATACAAATTCCCAGAAAAACGGCCTGTGTGCTCACCAGCCCCAGGATTACTGTTAGCTGATGAGGCACCAACTTGATACAAGAAATCCAAGCCAGTGCAAAAATATGTAGTGCAAGACCATTTAGGCCTAGGAGTACAACATTTGGTTTCTAATGGTTGAGGGCGGAAGCGGTTGGATACATCTGCGTCTATGGGACTCCATCTCCCACAAGAACAGCTGACCAGGCTAACTCCTATCTTCGCGACGCTGCAAACGTCAACACGCGGGTTCCGAGGTTGTCACCGCGATGCTTATCTCCAAGCAAGGAATCTGGCCAAGACAATAGCCAGGGACAAGCCGGTGAGTACGTTTGAATGTACTCGCAAACATTAAGAACACGGGTATAATAAATATCAAACATTGCTCCAGATTAATTAAGTGCTCACACGTCTGTCACGAAAAGATACGACAAACCATGAAGCACACGTGTGGTTAAAATAATTCAAAGTAAAAAAAATACTGGGTGCCAAACGAGGGTCTGAATGACGCCTCGAACGGAAACTGCAGAATGGTAATACTGGTGCCAAACGAGTGTCTGAAAGACTCCTCGAGCGGAAAATACAGAAATAATAATACAGGTGCCAAACGAGTGTCTGAAAGACTCCTCGAGCGGAAAATACAGAAATAATAATACAGGTGCCAAACGAGTGTCTGAAAGACTCCTCGAGCAGAAAATACAGAAATAATAATACAGGTGCCAAACGAGTGTCTGAAAGACTCCTCGAGCGGAAAAATGCAGAATAGTAATGCCGCAGTCGGGCGTCTGAGCGACACCACAGAAAGGGCTAATAAGAAAATAATCACAGCGAATATCCAGGAGGTAGGACCATCCCAGGGATACTCAATCATATACATAAAATAAAAGGTTAGTCCAGACTAATAAAGATCATAATTCATAAGGGCCACAATCATAAATAATATTTAGTACAGTTGTTTCTCCATCCGGAAACCGATAATATAATCAAGTCGTATCTCCATCCGAATACCGTTACTGAGTTCTAGTTAAATCGTTCTCCATCCGAATACCGTTACCAGATTTCTATTCAGACAGTGATTCTAACTCAGGGACAAGACTATCTAACAGGATATATCCTCTGCAGAGGGAGTACCATTTTTCATGAGTAACGGGATTACTCAGTCCCTCGGGACTAATTCCGTCTACGGTCTTTTGATTGAAAACACACCTGACCTGCACACACCAGCTTAACTCACCAGTGCCTGGAATCACCCACGACACCTGCCAAGCAAAACTCTAAGTGGGGAGGCTACAACCTCGACGTAGCATGGGATCACAAAATTTATACCGCGCGCAAACTGGGGAAGCTATCCCCTTCGGCTACAACCGAAAACACCCATGCCCCCGGACCGGATGACTGGCTTTAATCCATGGCCATGGGACCCTCATCACGGCCTCTCTGTACGGTGTGTGCGTTGGAAAGGGGTTGACAACCTACTGAACCATACCCTGTCCCCTGCAGGGACAAGTGGTGGTACCGACAAAGAAAGAAGCTATTGATCAAGACTCGGTCTACAACGGACTCAGGTGGTCCAAGTATCCACCAACAAAATTACCACTAGTGAAATAAATCACCACTCCTCGAGCCTCACCAAGCTATGCCGGGCATACTCGTCTCGACGAGGGGTTAGGGACAAGCTCGCGTCTACCCAAGACCACGACTTTCCCGGCTCCCTACCGGTGTGCAAGAGAAGCTCACGAGGATGATCCAAATCATTAATGTATCCATTGTTGGCCACAAACAAACTCCGAAGTGCACTCATGCACGAGACCATACCGATACATAAGGCTATCACATACTCCAAGACAATAGGTGCTGTGATCACATCAAAACACTACAACAAATATTATGCCAGAGTTCAGAAATGCTTGCCTTCAAGAGTATGCAAAGGATGCACTTATTGGAAGCTTTCCTTTTCCTCCAAAAATCCTATTTTGTAAAATACACAAATACAAATATTTCAAACACAGTACCAAAACCTGTCTCAGATATTTTTGAAATAAATCTTAAAATCAACTAGATGAAATTTGAGAGAGGTAGGAAAAAGAATCAACTCATTTGGAGTTTTATTTTAAAGGTTGTGGCCAGTCAAAGTTTGGTCAACTCTGTTTTTAAATAAAACCAGAAAAAGGAAAACGCTTCGAGGGAAATACGCTTACGCAGCAGAGGAAACGCACTCGGGGGTTTTGCGCCTTCACTTAAACAAAGAGAGGGCGGCTGCGCGGGTCACTGACAGTGGGTCCAGAGGGCCCACTAGTCAGGTTTGACCGTTCCTTCCCTCCTTCTCCTCTCTTCTGCCCGACGGGAGCGGGGCTCCGGCGATCGCCGTCGACGAACGGCTGCACCTCATGGGCATCCAAGGGCGGGGATGGAACGGCTAGACCGAGGCGGTCCTTGGGGTGGTTGAAGGATCGTCGGAGGTGGAAGGAATCGCCGGCGGCGAGCTCCGCGGCGGGGGAAAGCTACGGTGGTGAAGTGCTTTTTGTGCTCCGGTGGTCTCTGATCGAAAATGAGCAGCTGGGCATCTCCGAAAGGACCAGAGGGAGCGATTGGTGGTGCTGGTTGGGCGAGAGGGTGGCCGGTTGCGACGAATCGCACCGGAGTTTGGCGGCGGCCGAGCTGGCCGGAGTTGGGGAGGGCGGTCCTCTCCGGTCAATCTACTGCTAGGGGAGCTCTACGGGGAGGGCCTGATGTCGCCTGAGTGCTCGGAGGGGCTCGGGGTTCCCTTTATATAGGCACTCGATGGTGGACCGTGCCGGTAGAAGATAGGATCGCCGGCGACAGCCGTTGCTGTAGTTGCAGGGCATCGTGGCGGCGACGAACGCGTTCCGACGAGCGGGAGGATAAGCACGGCCTGTGCTCTGAGGCAGCTGTCGTGCGCTGGTGGCTTGGGCGGCGCCGTCTGCGGCGGAATCCGCTGCCGACGCCGGCGTGCTGCCAAGGGCGCGGCCAGCGGCGCAGCAGGGTGCCAGAGAGATCGTGGAGCAGGGGGCGGCTAGTGCGCGGTTCAGCGATGCAGAGGGGGCCAGGGTCGGGTCGCGTCGAGAGTGGCAGTGCGGCGTGTCGGCGTAGTGCGCGCGCGTGCAAAACGTGCGCTCTGGGCGCGCCCAGAGCATGCACGGCACCTGTTCGACAAAATGCCAGCGCGCTCTAGAGAGCTTGGTTGGGGCTGGCAAAGAACAGAACAAGGGTAGGGGTGGCTAGGAGATCAGTGGACATGATTGTTTGGTCATAGGAGCAAGTCCATAGTGCAAAACAAGGAACTCATGCCAAAAGTGGCTGTGCACACCAGGTGTTCGACAGAAAGCCAAGTGCACTTAGGCAACTCTTGGAGTGGCCAAAATCTCCAGATCAGTGTCTCTTTAGATGCAGGAGATGGTGGTAAGATTAGTTTGGCAAAAACAGAAAGTTGATAGTGCAAGTTTTGCAAAACTCCAGTTTTGGGCAGAAAGAAAAAGGGTTTAGAACGTGCACTTCAAAATCTCCAATGAGCCCAATCTCCTGGACTTAAGAGTTTGGTAGGGAGGGCTACAAGTAGGAAAAAGCTCAGGGTTACTAGAGCAAGGAAAAGTATGGTTGCAGTGCAAATCATCAAATTGGACCAGAATGCAAAAGAGGTTGATCCACTCAAATTTTCCAAGGAACACCACTGGGTTTTTGCTTGAAGATGAATGGTATGCATCCATTGACATCTCCAAACCCTTGGAAGAATTTTTAAAGAAATATTTAAATGGGTTGTAGTGCAAAAGTGCCTACTGGACCAGAGTGGAAAAGTTGGTGTAGAGCTCAAAATCTCCAATGGCCAGGAGGTATTTTTGCATAGAAGTGATGTGGGAACATCACATGACATCCCCAAAATTTGGTGGAATTTTTGAATGCATTTCTAAAAAGGTTGTAGTGCAAAACAGGCCCCAAATGCAAAAGGGGTCATTTGAAAGGGATAAAGTTTTGAGAAAATAAAACTTGCAATATTTGAACCCACTGATAAATAATTGTTTTATTATAGAGAGAAATCAAGTCCAACAATACCATTTGAGAGTTTTACCACTAGAGGCAAAAAAAAATTCAAAATCATAGAAGGTAAATCCTGACAATTGGAAAAGTTTTATTTCCTGGCAACATTTTAATAAATAAAACAAGGCCAAAATTTTGGGGTGTCACACAATTGATCCCCTATACTTGTGGGTCATCAAGGCTATTTTCTAGCACCGTTGCCAGGGAGTGAAGCGCCTTTGGTAAGTGGAATTTGGTAAGGAAACATTTATATAGTGTGCTGAAATTTATTGTTACTTGTTACTATGGAGAACAATCCTTTGAGGGGTTTGTTCGGGGTATATTCACCTCGTCCGGAACCACAATTAGCTACCCTCAACCTACTGGACCTACTGAAAATATTGAATATGAAATTCCTTCGGGTATGATAGAACAACTGCTAGCTAATCCTTATGCAGGAGATGGAACCGAACATCCTGATATGCACTTGATATATGTAGAACAAATTTGTGGGTTGTTCAAGCTTGCAGGTTTACCTAGGGATGAAGTGATGAAAAAGGTTTTCCCTTTATCTTTGAAGTGAAAAGCATTGGCATGGTATAGGCTATGCGATGATATTGGATCATGGAATTGGAATCATTTGAAATTGGAGTTCCACCAAAAAAATTATCCTATGCATCTAGTTCATCGTGACCGGAATTATATATATAATTTTTGCCTCGTGAAGGAGAAAGTATCGCTCTAGCTTGGGGGAGGCTTAAGTCAATGTTAAATTCATGCCCCAATCATGAGCTCTCAAGAGAAATTATTATCCAGAACTTTTATGCTCGGCTTTCTCGTAATGATGAAACCATGCTTGATACTTCTTGTGTTGGTTCTTTTATGAAGAAGACTATTGAATTTTGGTGGGATCTTTTGGAAAGAATTAAATGCAACTCTGAAGATTGGGAACTCGACGAAGGTAAAGAGTCAGGTATTAAACTTAAGTATGATTGTGTTAAATCTTTTATGGATACCGATTCTTTTCAAAAATTTAGCACTAAATATGGACTTGACTCCGAGATAGTAGCCTCCTTTTGTGAATCCTTTGCTACTCATGTTGAACTCCCTAAGGAGAAGTGGTTTAAATATCAGCCACCTGTTAAAGAAGAAACTAAAGAACCGGTACCAGTTAAAGAAGAAACTATATTTTATAATGTTGATCCAGTTGTTCCTTCTGCTTATATCGAGAAACCACATTTCCCTGTTAGGATAAAGAAACATGCTAAAGTTTCAACTATGGTTAACAAAAGCTATATTAGAACACCTAAACCTGATGAACAAATTAAAGTAGAACCTAGCATTGCTATGGTTAAAGATCTCTTGGAAGAAGATATGGATGGGCATGTTATTTACTTATGTGAAGAAGCTGCTAGAATTGCTAAACCTAATAGAAAAGATAAACATAGACCTGTTGTTGGCATGCCTGTTATTTCAGTTAAAATAGGAGATCATTGTTATCATGGTTTATGGGACATGGGTGCTAGTGTGAGTGCTATTCCTTACACCTTATATCAAGAAATTATGAAAGGCGTAGCACCAGCTGAGATAGAAGACATAGATGTTACTATTAAACTTGCTAATAGAGACACCATATCACCAATTGGGATTGTTAGAGATGTTGAAGTCTTGTGTGGGAAAATAAAATACCCTACTGATTTTCTTGTTCTTGGTTCCCCACAAGATGACTTCTGTCCCATTATCTTTGGTAGAGCTTTCTTGAACACAGTTAATGCTAAGATAGACAGTAAGAAAGAAACTGTTGGTGTTAGCTTTGGTGATGAGTCTCATGAGTTTAACTTTTCCAAGTTTAGTAGAAATCTTCAAGAAAAATAATTGCCTAGTAAGGATGAATTAATTGGTCTTGCTTCTATTGTTGTACCACCTACTGATCCTTTAGAACAATATTTGCTAGACCATGAAAATGATTTACATATGCATGAAAGAAATGAGATAGATAAGATTTTCTTTGAATAACGTCCTCTACTTAAACACAATTTGCCTATTGAAACTCTAGGAGGTCCTCCTCCACCTAAAGCTGATCCTGTGTTTGAATTAAAACAATTGCCAGACACTTTGAAATATGCTTATCTTGATGAAAAGAAAATATATCTTGTTATTATCAGTGCTAACCTTTCAGAACATGAAGAAGAAAGATTATTGAAAGTTCTAAGGAAGCACCGAGCTGCTATTGGATATACTCTTGATGATTTAAAGGGCATTAGTCCCACTGTATGTCAGCATAAAATTAATATGGAACCTGATGCTAAACCCGTTGTTGATCACCTACGTCGGTTAAATCCGAAGATGAAAGAAGTGGTAAGAACGGAAATATTAAAACTTCTGGAAGCAGGTATAATCTATCCTATAGCTGATAGTAGATGGGTAAGTGATGTTCATTGTGTCCCTAAGAAAGGAGGTATTACTGTTGTTCATAATGATAAGAATGAGCTTATTCCACAAATAATTGTTACAGGCTATAGAATGGTTGATTTTAGAAAATTAAACAAAGCAACTAGAAAATATCATTACCCTTTGCCTTTTATTGATCAAATGCTTGAAAGATTATCTAAGCACACACACTTTTGCTTCCTAGATGGATATTATGGCTTTTCACAAATACATGTTTCTCAACCTGATCAAGAAAAGACCACTTTTACTTGTCCTTTTGGAACTTATGCTTATAGACGTATGCCTTTTGGTTTATGTAATGCACCTGCTACCTTCCAAAGATGTATGACTGCTATATTCTCTGACTTTCGTGAAAAGATTGTTGAGGTTTTCATGGATGACTTTTCTGTTTCTGGGAAGTCTTTTGATGATTGTTTAAGCAATCTTGAGCGAGTTTTGCAGAGATGTGAACAAACAAATCTTGTCTTGAATTGGGAGAAGTGCCACTTTATGGTTAATGAAGGCATTGTCTTGGGTCATAAAATTTCTGAAAGAGGTATTGAAGTGGACCAAGCTAAGGTTGATGCAATTGAGAAAATGCCATGTCCTAAGGACATCAAAGGTATTCGTAGTTTCCTAGGTCATGTTGGTTTCTATAGGAGATTTATCAAAGACTTTTCTAAAATTTCTAGGCCTCTTACTGATCTTTTGCAAAAGGATATTCCTTTTATTTTTGATGATGATTGTCTTGAAGCCTTTGAAACACTAAAGAAAGCCTTAATATCTGCACCTATTCTTCAACCACCTGATTGGAACTTGCCTTTTGAAATCATGTGTGATGCTAGTGATTATGCTGTTGGTGCTGTTCTAGGACAAAGAGTTGATAAGAAATTGAATGTTATTCATTATGCTAGTAAAACTCTAGACAGTGCTCAAAGAAATTATGCTACTACTGAAAAAGAATTCTTAGCAGTGGTGTTTGCTTATGATAAATTCAGACCTTATATTGTTGATTCCAAAGTAATTGTTCACACAGACCATGCTGCTATTAAATATCTTATGGAAAAGAAAGATGCTAAACCTAGACTTATTCCCTGGGTTCTCTTGTTGCAAGAATTTGATTTACATATTATTGATAGGAAAGGAGCAGAGAACCCAGTAGCTGATAATTTGTCTAGGCTTGAAAATGTGCTTGATGACCCACTACCTATTGATGAAAGTTTTCCTGATGAGCAGTTAGCTGCAATAAATATTGCTAATAGTACTCCTTGGTATGCTGATTATGCTAATTACATTGTTGCTAAATATTTACCACCTAGCTTTACATACCAGCAAAAGAAAAATTTCTTCTATGATTTAAGACATTACTTTTGGGATGACCCACATCTTTATAAAGAAGGAGTAGATGGTATTATTTGACGTTGTGTACCTGAGCATGAACAGGGACAAATCCTACGGAAATGTCACTCTGAGGCTTATGGAGGGCATCATGCTAGAGATAGAAGTGCTCACATGGTATTGCAGTCTGGATTTTATTGGCCTACTCTCTTCAAGGATGCCCGTAAGTTTGTCTCATCTTGTGATGAATGTCAAAGAATAGGTAATATCAGTAAGCGTCAAGAAATGCCTATGAATTATTCACTTGTTGTTGAACCATTTGATGTTTGGGGATTTGATTATATGGGACCTTTCCCTTCCTCTAATGGGTATACACATATTTTGGTTGTTGTTGATTATGTTACTAAATGGGTAGAAGCTATTCCAACCAGTAGTGCTGATCACGACACATCTATTAAAATGCTTAAGGAAGTTATTTTCCCAAGGTTTGGAGTCCCTGGATATTTAATGACTGATGGTGGTTCACACTTTATTCATGGTGCTTTCCGTAAAATGCTTGCCAAGTATGATGTTAACCATATAATTGCATCACCTTATCATCCTCAATCTAGTGGTCAAGTTGAACTTAGCAATAGAGAAATAAAATTAATTTTGCAAAAGACTGTCAATAGGTCCAAGAAGAATTGGTCTAAGAAACTAGATGATGCACTTTGGGCTTATAGAACAGCATATAAAAATCCTATGGGTATGTCTCCTTATAAAATGGTTTATGGAAAAGCTTGTCATTTGCCTCTTGAGTTAGAACATAAAGCATATTGGGCAGTCAAAGAGCTCAACTATGATTTCAAACTTTCTGGTGAAAAGAGGTTATTTGATATTAGCTCTCTAGATGAATGGAGAACCCAAGCTTATGAAAATGCAAAGTTATTCAAAGAAGAAGTTAAAAATGGCATGACAGAAGAATCCAAAAGCGTGAGTTTAAAGTTGGAGAATATGTTCTTTTGTACAACTCTCATTTTAGATTTTTTGCAGGAAAGCTCCTCTCAAAATGGGAAGGCCCATATGTCATCGAGGAGGTTTACCGGTCTGGAGCCATCAAAATAAATAATTCTGAAGGTTGTCAATGGGTAACGAATAAAGCATTATATCTCAGGTACGTCCATTAACATTGAAAGTAATATTATCCAAACTTTGACATAAAGTACACCGGAAGAGCACATAAAAGAGTCCTTCCGGAACACTCCAGAATCGTTAAAATAAGGAGGTACATGATACGGTAAGTAAACGGACTCCAAAAAATCTGCAAAAATATTTTTTATCAGTTTTGGAATATTTTAGAATTTTGGAAATAAAGAAACTCCCAGGAAGCGTCCCCTAGTGGGCACAAGACACCAGGGTGCCCTGGCGCGCCCAGCTGGGTTGTGCCAACCTGGGACACCTCCCGTACTCTGTTTTTCTGCCGTATGCTTGTCCTTCAAGATAAAAAATCTATATATACTTCCCGAACCTGTTAATCACCGTATCGCGAAGAAATCCTCTGTTCTCTTTTCTTGTTGTTTCCGGTCAGATTTATCAAGCCAGGCATCATGTCTTCTTGCTCCTCCAACAACATGGAAAAAGATGCTTGGTTGATGAAGATCGAGACAAAGAGGGAGGAGCCCACGGACTCCGTCAAGGCAGACAAGGGCAAGGAAGCTACCGTAGATCCATCCCCGATGACAGCACAAGCACTGCTGGCCGAGGAGGAGGAGGAAGATATCCTTAAACCCTATGTAGCGACCCGACCCGAATGGATCAAGTCTCTGTGCTTAAGTGTCATCCCTGGATCGGTATGCTGACACACACAGTACTCGAGGATTTATAACAGAGGTAAATCACATGTATAAAATAACGTAAATACTATTACCTCAATCCAAATAGCGGAAGTAACAAGGTTGTGGATTCCCATCAACACCAACGGCAAAGTTGAGTGTAGAAATCGTAACCCTAACGTATCACTTACTCGTCGTAAGATATCCTGCAACATGAAACGTTGCAGCCCGAAAACGGGTCAGCACATGGAATATGCTGGCAAAGTAACACATAGAGAATAATGAACAATAATAAGGCTATACTACATGCATATATGGCTGGTGGAAAAGCTCTATGGTTATAATGTTTTTGCGAAAAGCCAATTTTTCCCTACTGCAAAGGAATAAATTTTACTTAACTATCATGGTGGTTGTGAAACATTGAGATGGTTGACAGCATCTCAATCCCAATTAAGTATCATCATTAACCCAACAATATTAATTAAAGTAACATGATGAGATTAACGAGATAATCCAAGAACTAGATACTCAAGATGTCCATAACCGGGGACACGGCTAATCATGATTAGTTTGTACACTCTGCAGAGGTTTGTGCACTTTTCCCCACAAGACTCGATCTCCTCCGTTGGATTACTCGCACTACATGGTGTTTGAGTAACGGATGACCGAGACACAGTCTTTGAGAAGTGTTAGCACCTTACGATGGGTAGACCGGTACACCTACATCCCCTACATCTGCTAGTCTACCACTGTAAGAGTTCACACGACTTAATCAACTATGCTAGAGCCCATAATAGCTTGTGGCTGCACACGGAAGTTTCTAGCATGAATAATCTCACGATCCCTTTGAACCTGGGTGGCGGTCCAAAAGAAAAACAGGCAATCCTGGAATACCCAGGTACCTCAATCCACCCAGATGTGTGTTTAAGTTGCCACCTTAGGTAAACCATTAATTTACAATCTCACATCTGTCATGGAAATCTCTCAAACCCAATCCACGTCTACGAGCATAGCATAGCAATATAAGCAAACGTGAAGTAACTCCCAAGGGTTTGATAAATAAAACAGGACAATAGGTACTACCTCAACTACTTCCCAATACCCACAATTTAATTAGATCCTAATCATGCAAGTGTTTGAGGAAAATAGATCTAATGCAATAAAAACTAGGTATGGAAGGTATATGATCAAGTGTTACTTGCCTGCAATGTTGATGAAGATGATTCGCACTCAAAACTCTGGATAGATCTACTCGTCACACTCCGGTCAATCTATCGTAAGCAAGCAATGGTAACCACACATAAGCAATCACTCAAAAGATCGAGAAGAACGAAGAAGACACTTCGGCATCAAAACCAAGCAAATAACTCTTGCAACATAAAACAATTTCTAACAGTACCAAAATTATGTGAATTTGGCCTTATCAGAAAGTTTAGGTCAAGAGCTTCGCTTTGCAAAAAGAATCAACTCAAACGGAGTTACGGAACTTAAGTTATGAATAAAAGAAGTTTGAATTCAGATTTTAAAACTTTCAAAAACATGTTTAAGTTGTTTTACTAGATAGAGGAGATCATAACGAAGAAGTGGGCGTTGGTTTCGTTGGATTTGGACAAACGAGTAAAAAGTTATAGACGTTTGAAGAACAGGGACTAAACTGTAAATAAAATCAGCACAGATAAGTCCCTCGCGAAAAACTAAAATAAAAGAAAAAGACTAAATAGCGAACGTTCGCAACACAGATCTACAGAACGAAAACGTTCACTAAAACTAACTAAACAAAAACGTTCGTTAAATAACTAAATAAAAAAATGGGTTTCTAAACAAAAACCGAACCTTAAAATAAACCGTTCGGATCGGTTGGTTTATCTCCGGTTCAAGGGAAAAGACCGGGGCGGCGGCTACTCCGGCGGCGAGGCAGACGGCGGCGACGTCGGGCGCGGCTGCGGACGGCGGCTCCGGCGAGAGGAAGCGCGGGCGGTGGTGCGGGGCAGCGGCGCGGGCGGCGCAGGGCAGCGGTGCGGGCGGAGCAGCGGCGGCGGCGGGAGCGGCGGCGGCGAGCGCGGCTGTTGCGGTGAGATGCGGCGGTGGCGAGGAGAGAGAGGAGAGAGGGGGCCGGGGCGGCGCCTTTTAAGAGGGGGGGCCAGGAGGTGGCGTGGAGGAGGGGTAGGAAGAGGCCGGGGGCGACACGGCGTCCATGGCGGCGGCGGTCGGTGTGCGGGAGCCGGTCTCCTGCGGGAGATCGGGGACGGGGCGACGGGCGAGCTGGGCTGGGCCGCGGCCTGGCCTGGGAGCTGGGCCGGCCCAGCCGGAGGGGAGGGTTTTTTTTAAACTCCGACAAACAAAATAAAAACAAATAAAAGTAAAAATATTATATAGGCATATAATATATCAAAATTTTCAGAAAAAGATTTCCTACAGCGTGAACATTTTTCTAAAGTCAAATAAAGTCCTCAAAAATTCAAATAAATCAAACAGTGCTTCTGCCTTAATAAAATCCAATAAAAATCATTTTAAAAATACCAAAATGATTTCAAATTTATTTCTCTCCAATTTTCTCATGTAGGGAATCATGTTACCCTATTTTCTGTATATTTTGTTTTTGGAGAAAAATAATTTGAATAAAACTCAAATAACTCCAATATTGAAAAATAATTTCAATGGGACTTTGAATAAATCCTTTGAAACTCCCAACTCATATTTCATTTGTTTTGAAGAAGTCATTTTATCTTCTCTCGTGAAAATCATTGAGTTGCATAAAGTTTCAGAAATGGGAAATATTTTCAAATGAAATTCCAATATTTTCAACACCCCTTGTCATTTAAATAAATGGAAGAAGTCATGTCATCTTCTCTCCAGGGTTTTGTGGTGAAAAGAATTTGAATTCATGGAGATCATAACAGCAAAAATGAAAGTTTGGGAAAGTCCTTTTATTCCCTCTCATTTAACTTTCAAAAAGTTTTGAATTCCACTCAATTTCAGTCAATCAATCAAACAATCAATCCAATCTATCTGTTTATTATAACATTCCAAAATTTAGAATTTTGGGATGTTACAAACCTACCACCCTTAAAATGAATCTCGTCCTCGAGATTCGGAGAGGCTAGAAAGAAATAGGTTAGGGTTTGGGGGTCTCCTCAAAATCCATCGATCATCTCAGGGGTCTGGGGTGCTACCACCCTTAGAAACATTGCTACGGTTCCACCAAAACTCGTATACTCAATCCTTGTTGTTGACAGTGTCAGTTTTCTCAGATTCTCAGAAAAATTTCTTTTCTGGCTCTTTGGGTAACGGCATAACCTTTTCCTCAATTCTTCTGTCTTTCATCTTGGTAAGGTTATTCCGAGATTGGGTCTTCTTAGCTGACGGGTCTGGCGCCAAAACTAAACAACTATCGATATCTCATGGTGGTCAACGATTTATGGTTTCTCCTGCAGGAAATGGGTCTGGTTGATCCTCACCGTATAACCTACGATTGGCAACAACTACCATGTACAAGGGAAACATTCTTATACCATTCTAAGGTTCAAACAAGGTTTTGATCGTCGTCTCTCTACTATAGGTAAGTCACTCAGATTTACCATCCCGTATAGCAAAGCGAATAATAAGAGTAAGTCGGTATGGTGATCAATCCATCCCGCACCCAAATCATTACCTTGTATATGGTTTAGCGAATCTCGCATTCTAACACTCGGTCATCCTCACAAGCATTGCAGAATTTCTCTTGTCGATGAACCAAGTTCGGAAAAATCCAATGATTCTGCAAGCCAAACAAACATCTATCGTTCCTTCACAACTCTCAGGTTTTGCGTAACTCCTATAAGATCGTCTATCGATAAAAATTGTAACTTCTTCCAGGGTCTTTCCTTCAGCAAGAATGTGCTTGCTTCTTGGCGGGTCCTGGGGCCTGTGGGTTATGGCCCATCTCATCACTTGTAGTTCCTTGAACTTATCATCGAGCACTGATCATTATTCCAACATCCAGCTTCCAGCATTCTTAAATCCATCCCATTGTACTGTCTTCCTTCCTTCTATTGGCACCAAACTAGGACATGATTGCTCAGACTCATCATGGAATTTCCATTGATCCATATTTCCAACATCATACCTCCTTTATATCCAATAGTAATTCATCTCTTCATCCTCGGGGGATATCCCACATACCGAGATAAAAAAACTTATACTATGAAGTCCATACTCCACTTCGTGGAACATCATTATCCTTTCCAGGGTCAAGCGTCCTTACAGGGGAATATTGGCCATCTCTGCATGGCACTTCTTCAACTGGGAAACATGAAACACATCATGAACTCCTGACAGTCCTTCGGGTGACTCCAACTTGTTGGCCACTTCTCCCATACGCTCCAAAACTCGGTATGGTCCTACAAATCTCGGGGCTAACTTTCCATTAACTCCAATAGTTTAACTCCTCGCAGAGGGAACACACGAAGACATGCTCCGTCTCCAATTTCATAGACTACCTCCTTTACATCCAATAATACTCCATACCCTCATATTCTTGGGGTATCCAACATGTCGAGATAAAACTCATACTTATTTTGTTCGAAATCCACTTCGTGGAATATCATTACCTTTTTCCAAGGGTCAAGTTTCCTCACATGGTACTACCACCCTTAAGATGCACAATCTTTCATAGACCATATTTCTCATATCCTCGAAAATGGTCAAAATCTTTCTTCATAGAGTAACAACTCATAACATCCAAATCAGTATCAATGATGCTAACTTTATTGATTCCCAAATTATTACAATCTCCTTCATTCCATTACATGCCTCAACCCGATACCTCACAAATAAAAGAAATGTCCACACTACTACTACTATATTACTCGTTGCGCTCAACTATTTATCACAAGTCTCCGTCTCCTTGGGGCATTCTCTGGCAAAGTGCCCTGCTTCATCACAACGGAAACATATTACTTCTGACATATCTCGGGGTTTCCTTGTGATTATATAGCCTCCTGGGGTCCTCATCTTCCCTTTTGGGCAATCATTGTGGTAGTGTCCGGAATTTTTGCACCTGAAACATGTGATATGACTCAGGTCTCTCTTTGTAGAAATTGGGTTGTTCCTGGGATCCAATCTACTTTTCCTCCTGGACTTTTCCGTTCCAATCAGGGCTTCTATTTCCTGTGGGTCATACTCTACTTCCTCTGTCGGGAATTCTACTAAATCCCCATTCAGACAATTTTGGGAGATGTGTCCTTCTTCTCCACATGAATAGCATGACTTGGTGCAGGGTTTAATTGGTTCTTCTTTGGGTGTGTCCTCCACCTCTTCCTTCATCACAGATTCCTCTAAAATTTCCATGAGGGCTCTTTTCATTGCTTCTTTCTTCTGCTAGACGGTCCTTTGTACCATGGGGTAGATGTGACACTGAGCAGGGTAGTGGGTAGTCCCTTCACACAAGAAACAAGTGATCTGCCGAGTTGGGCATTCTTCAGCTGGGTGACTTCCTTCACAATTAGGGCATTCATCCTTGTGTTCCTTATGGTTGTGTCCTATTTCTCCACAAGGCTTGTATGCACAAGGTTTCTTCATATCCTTTCCATAAGGCTTCAATTTCTGGGACACAAGACGAGATCTTTGTAGAGTCCACTTAAATTCTTTCCAAGTGGTTACTCCTTGCCATCCATTGGTGGTTTGGTACATCCTCCACCAAGTAGCAGCACCTCTTTCAAAACATTGAAGAGCATGCCGGGTCATATCCTTTCCGACTATAGGGTTATTCTTCATGTGATCCTCCATGTTCTGAATCCATCGGTCCGTCTCCAATTGACTCATCGGTCCAGAAAATACAAGCTCATCTCCATTCATCCTCTATTGGGTCCATGGGTTTGGGGTGAGATAAGAGAGGTCGAGAGGGATGCACACAATGCAAACAATAGTTTTGAAAAGACAGATTTTATTGTGGCTGTCGGAAAAACAACAAACAAATGACAGCTCACAAACGTCGCATCTAACGTAGGTATAGCAGGGGTTGGGTCTTCTAGAGGTCAATAAGTCTTCAACGTCGCCAAACTCTTCAAGTCTTGTTCATGTCTCCGATGGCTTCTTCCAATCATGCTTGTCCTTCTCAAGTTCTTTTGCCAAATCATCTCTGTTGACGCGAAGTCTCTCGTGACGTCCTTTAATAATTGCGTTCCAAACTTCTGGGTCTCAACATCCTTGGCATGAACCATGATACTACTGTCCTTCAGTTCATGACGAATCTTTGTTGTCTCGAGGTTTTGCTCCTCCATCCTGGCTACTTTCAGCTTCTAGGTCCTGAGTTCTTCATGAAATGCTTGCTTTCAAATACGGCTTCTGGTAGCTCCATCTTAACTTCTGGATGTAATACTCCAGATCCTGGTGATACACCGGTCTAAGTTAAAACTTCATCTTTTGCTGATAGGTGCTCCATCAGCCTTCTACCATCCAATCCTTCCATGCTTTATGCATGCTTAACTCGGCACGGTGACAATAGCATAAGCGGACGATAACATCATGGATAGCCGTGTTTATGCCCATGTTACTGCCATGAGCTTTCATTCCATAACTGATATCTCCTGTCTTTGGGTTTCCTTGACAAAACTTTGAGTTCTAACTCTCCATGTTTCGGTCTTTCTCCGATACACCTTGCTCTCGAGTATTGACAGCTTCCATAGTCTGCCAAGTTCCATAAGGGTAACCTTCCTAGGTCATACACATCTGGCAATTCTTTAGAGCCTTCAAATTCTCCCAGTCTTCGGAATCTTCAACCGTTGTAGTTTCCATTATCATAATGCACGGTAAAGATCCTCTTTATTCCGAATGGTCTTAGTTGTCCGATATCTTGTACTTCTTGAAGTGGTCTCATCCGTCGAATCTTCGAGTGGTCCAAAAGGAAAAAGGGTATGGTCTCACTAAAAGGGAATATTTGAATTAACTCAGAAGAGAAGAGAGGTAAAAGATCTTTTGGAAAAGGAAAGTTTTTAGAGAAAATCCTTCCTATGGGCTTGCCAGTTTCTAGGGTCACGTCCTACAGTCAACATGTGCTCTGATACCATCTTGTAGCGACCCGACCCGAATGGATCAAGTCTCTGTGCTTAAGTGTCATCCCTGGATCGGTATGCTGACACACACAGTACTCGAGGATTTATAACAGAGGTAAATCACATGTATAAAATAACGTAAATACTATTACCTCAATCCAAATAGCGGAAGTAACAAGGTTGTGGATTCCCATCAACACCAACGGCAAAGTTGAGTGTAGAAATCGTAACCCTAACGTATCACTTACTCGTCGTAAGATATCCTGCAACATGAAACGTTGCAGCCCAAAAACGGGTCAGCACATGGAATATGCTGGCAAAGTAACACATAGAGAATAATGAACAATAATAAGGCTATACTACATGCATATATGGCTGGTGGAAAAGCTCTATGGTTATAATGTTTTTGCGAAAAGCCAATTTTTCCCTACTGCAAAGGAATAAATTTTACTTAACTATCATGGTGGTTGTGAAACATTGAGATGGTTGACAGCATCTCAATCCCAATTAAGTATCATCATTAACCCAACAATATTAATTAAAGTAACATGATGAGATTAACGGGATAATCCAAGAACTAGATACTCAAGATGTCCATAACCGGGGACACGGCTAATCATGATTAGTTTGTACACTCTGCAGAGGTTTGTGCACTTTTCCCCACAAGACTCGATCTCCTCCGTTGGATTACTCGCACTACATGGTGTTTGAGTAACGGATGACCGAGACACAGTCTTTGAGAAGTGTTAGCACCTTACGATGGGTAGACCGGTACACCTACATCCCCTACATCTGCTAGTCTACCACTGTAAGAGTTCACACGACTTAATCAACTATGCTAGAGCCCATAATAGCTTGTGGCTGCACACGGAAGTTTCTAGCATGAATAATTTCACGATCCCTTTGAACCTGGGTGGCGGTCCAAAAGAAAAACAGGCAATCCTGGAATACCCAGGTACCTCAATCCACCCAGATGTGTGTTTAAGTTGCCACCTTAGGTAAACCATTAATTTACAATCTCACATCTGTCATGGAAATCTCTCAAACCCAATCCACGTCTACGAGCATAGCATAGCAATATAAGCAAACGTGAAGTAACTCCCAAGGGTTTGATAAATAAAACAGGACAATAGGTACTACCTCAACTACTTCCCAATACCCACAATTTAATTAGATCCTAATCATGCAAGTGTTTGAGGAAAATAGATCTAATGCAATAAAAACTAGGTATGGAAGGTATATGATCAAAGTGTTACTTGCCTGCAATGTTGATGAAGATGATTCGCACTCAAAACTCTGGATAGATCTACTCGTCACACTCCGGTCAATCTATCGTAAGCAAGCAATGGTAACCACACATAAGCAATCACTCAAAAGATCGAGAAGAACGAAGAAGACACTTCGGCATCAAAACCAAGCAAATAACTCTTGCAACATAAAACAATTTCTAACAGTACCAAAATTATGTGAATTTGGCCTTATCAGAAAGTTTAGGTCAAGAGCTTCGCTTTGCAAAAAGAATCAACTCAAACGGAGTTACGGAACTTAAGTTATGAACAAAAGAAGTTTGAATATGAATTTGTTTGAATTCAAATTTTAAAACTTTCAAAAACATTTTTAAGTTGTTTTACTGGATAGAGGAGATCATAACGAAGAAGTGGGCGTTGGTTTCGTTGGATTTGGACAAACGAGTAAAAAGTTATAGACGTTTGAAGAACAGGGACTAAACTGTAAATAAAATCAGCACAGATAAGTCCCTGGCGAAAAACTAAAATAAAAGAAAAAGACTAAATAGCGAACGTTCGCTACACAGATCTACAGAACGAAAACGTTCACTAAAACTAACTAAACAAAAACGTTCGTTAAATAACTAAATAAAAAAACGGGTTTCTAAACAAAAACCGAACCTTAAAATAAACCGTTCGGATCGGTTGGTTTATCTTCGGTTCAAGGGAAAAGACCGGGGCGGCGGCTACTCCGGCGGCGAGGCGGACGGCGGCGACGTCGGGCGCGGCTGCGGACGGCGGCTCCGGCGAGAGGAAGCGCGGGCGGTGGTGCGGGGCAGCGGCGCGGGCGGCGCAGGGCAGCGGTGCGGGCGGAGCAGCGGCGGCGGCGGGAGCGGCGGCGGCGAGCGCGGCTGTTGCGGTGAGATGCGGCGGTGGCGAGGAAAGAGAGGAGAGAGGGGGCCGGGGCGGCGCCTTTTAAGAGGGGGGGAGGAGGTGGCGTGGAGGAGGGGTAGGAAGAGACCGGGGGCGACACGGCGTCCATGGCGGCGGCGGTCGGCGTGCGGGAGCCGATCTCCTGCGGGAGATCGGGGACGGGGCGACGGGCGAGCTGGGCTGGGCCGCGGCCTGGCCTGGGAGCTGGGCCGGCCCAGTCGGAGGGGAGGGTTTTTTTAAAAAAAAAACTCCGACAAACAAAATAAAAACAAATAAAAGTAAAAATATTATATAGGCATATAATATATCAAAAAATTTAGAAAAAGATTTCCTACAGCGTGAACATTTTTCTAAAGTCAAATAAAGTCCTCAAAAATTCAAATAAATCAAACAGTGCTTCTGCCTTAATAAAATCCAATAAAAATCATTTTAAAAATACCAAAATGATTTCAAATTTATTTCTCTCCAATTTTCTGATGTAGGGAATCATGTTACCTTATTTTCTGTATATTTTGTTTTTGGAGAAAAATAATTTGAATAAAACTCAAATAACTCCAATATTGAAAAATAATTTCAATGGGACTTTGAATAAATCCTTTGAAACCCCCAACTCATATTTCATTTGTTTTGAAGAAGTCATTTTATCTTCTCTCGTGAAAATCATTGAGTTGCATAAAGTTTCAGAAATGGGAAATATTTTCAAATGAAATTCCAATATTTTCAACACCCCTTGTCATTTAAATAAATGGAAGAAGTCATGTCATTTTCTCTCCAGGGTTTTGTGGTGAAAAGAATTTGAATTCATGGAGATCATAACAGCAAAAATGAAAGTTTGGGAAAGTCCTTTTATTCCCTCTCATTTAACTTTCAAAAAGTTTCAAATTCCACTCAATTTCAGTCAATCAATCAAACAATCAATCCAATCTATCTGTTTATTATAACATTCCAAAATTTAGAATTTTGGGATGTTACACCCTACCTTACTCACCTTACTCCTGCTTAGATTGAAGCTTTTCATGTCATTGAAATAGTTCGCATACAAAATAAGTATCTCACTCGCGAAAATATTTTGCATCAATAGCATATCACCTATCTCCGAAGCGTCATCCGCCGGTTGGAAAATCTCTTGATCCTTAAGGATACGATTGCTTCATCACCACCACCATCTTCTTCACCACCAAAAGAGAACTGAGTATCGGGTATGGGCACTCCCCTTGGCTTCCGCCAAGCTTAGGGGAGGTGCCCCGGTATCGTATCATCCCACTATCCATTTGCTTTTACTTATTTTTAGTTCGATCTTTTTGCTTTAGATGAAATAAAGTTAGTTCAATCCTTTCTTATTTGAGAGTTTGCTTAGTGATCTATCATTGTAATCGTGTGCAAGTTATATAATAAAGTTAGTTTGAGTTTTTTGCTTTTTTTACTTTCATGTTGCAAAAAAAGTAATAAGAAAGAAAAGGAGAAAGGAAATAAATAGAAAGAAATAAATAAATCAATAAGATCATATACTAATCCTATGGTAGGTGATAGCACCACATAAGGAAAAAGTATAAGTAGAAAATTTTATTAGAGATTGACAAACGTAGCATTAGTCAATAATGCAACTCATGAAAGAATTAATAAGGGAAGAGAAGATTCACATATAAATATACTATCCTAGAAATCTTTTGTGATTGTGAGCTCTCATCAAAATATTATATGCCAAAATTGTTGACGTTGGACAAGGAAGACAACTTAATGGTTTATGTTTGTTTATATTCACATAGAAGTCCTATTGTCATAGATCCTTTAACATGTGATGCTTGCCCCTATCTTTGCTAGCCAAAAAATCCGCACTAAGTAGAGATACTACTTGTGCATCCAAAAACCCTTAAACCCAAATCTTTTTCAAGTGTCCACCATACCTACCTAGGGATTGAGCAAGATCCCTCAAGTAAGTTGTCATCGGTGCAAAAAGGCAATAAAAATGCTTCTAAATGTGTGAGATCATTTAGTGTAAGAGAAAATTGAGCGTTGTACGAACTTGGATGACAAAGAATAAAAGCGACAGACTGCATAATAAAGGTTGTCATCTTAAGGAGCAATACAATGTGACGTTCTCTTGCACTAAGGGATTGAGCATACAAACAAATAAGCGCATGGCAACCTCTGCTTCCCTCTACGAAGGGCCTATCTTTTACTTTTATGTATTTACTTTTATGCAAAGAGTTAAAGTTTTTCTTCTATTCCTTTTATTTTCTCCTTTGGCAAGCATCATGTGGTGAGGAAAGATCTAGGCACATATGTCCAGCTGAATATAGATAGCATGAGTTATTATTGTTAACATCACCCTTGAGGTGAGTATGTTGGGAGGCGAAACTATAAGCCCCTATTTTTCTATGTGTCCGGTTGAAACGTTTTGCTCATGGGTACGAGGTGAGTGTTAGCAATCATAGAAGACTATATGATGGTTGAGTATGTGGACTTGCCTAAAAGGCTCCGACACGTGACCCTTCCTGAAAAGATGATGAATTGTAGTTGCAAAGTTGACTGAGAACATAGTTTGTTGGTTTCTAGTAGAGTTTTTGCTTTATACTTCGATTGAGTGATGAACTATCACTTATTCATGAGAAGTATATGATAAAAGTTCTATGATAAAATTCCTATGTTTAATTTGTTTTCTGTTATAATAATCAACATGATGCTTCTATGTCTGTATTTTGTTTTTATCGACACCTCTCTCTCAAAGCATGTGGACATGTTTTTCGATTTCGGTTTTCACTTGAGGACAAGCGAGGTCTAAGCTTGGGGGAGTTGATACGTCCATTTTGCATCATCTTTTCTTACTGTTATTTATAATGTTTTTATCCATAATAATGCTTTTTGGAGTAATTCTAATGCCTTTTCTCTCATAATTTGCAAGGTACACACTAAGAGGGAGAATTCTGGCAGCTGGAAACCTGGACCTGAAAAAGCTACGTCAGGCCAGCTATTCTGCACAACTCCAAACAAGTTGAAACTTCACGGAGAATTTTTATGGAATATTTAAGAATTATTGGAGCCAATAACTACCAGAGGGGGCCGCCAGGTGGGCACAACCCACCTGGGCGCGCCAGGGCCCCCAGGCGCGCCCTGGTGGGTTGTGGCCTCCTCGGCCCACCTCCGGTGCCCATATTCTGATATATCGGTCATTTTGACCTAGAAAAAATAAGGAGGAGACTTTCGGGACGGAGCACCGTCGTCTCGAGGCGGAACTTGAGAAGGGGCACTTTTGCCCTCCGGCGGAGCGATTCCGCCGGGGGAACTTCCCTCCCGGAGGGGGAAATCATCGCCATCATCATCACCAACAACTCTCCCATCTTGGGGAGGGCAATCTCCATCAACATCTTCAACAGCACCATCTCATCTCAAACCCTAGTTCATCTCTTGTATTCAATCTTGTTACCGGAACTATAGATTGGTGCCTATGGGTGACTAGTAGTGTTGATTACATCTTGTAGTTGATTACTATATGGTTTATTTGGTGGAAGATTATATGTTAAGATCCATTATGCTATTTAATACTCCTATGATCATGAACATGTTTATCATTTGTGAGTAGTTACTTTTGTTCTTGAGGTTACAGGAGAAATCATGTTGCAAGTAATCATGTGAACTTGATATGTGTTCGATATTTTGATAGTATGTATGTTGTGATTTCCTTAGTGGTGTCATGTGAACATCGACTACATGACACTTCACCATATTTGGGCCTAAGGGAACGCATTATAGAGTAGCAATTAGATGGTGGGTTGCGAGAGTGATAGAAGCTTAAACCCCAGTTTATGCGCTATTCCGTAAGGGACCGATTGGATCCAAGAGTTTAATGCTATGGTTAGAACTTGTTCTTAATACTTTTCTCGTAGTTGCTGATGCTTGCGGGAGGGTTAATCATAAGTAGGAGGTTTGTTCAAGTAAGAACAACACCTAAGAACCGGTCCACCCACATATCAAATTATTAAAGTAGCGAACACAAATCAAACCAACATGATGAAAGTGACTAGATGAAATTCCCGTGTATCCTCAAGAACGCTTTGCTTATCATAAGACACCATTTTGGCCTGTCATTTGCCTCAAAGGGATTGGGCTACCTTGCTGCACTTTTGTTATTACTGTTGCTACTTGCTCGTTACAAATTATCTTGCTATCAAACTACTCCGCTACTTACAATTTCAGCACTTGCAGACATTACCTTACTGAAAACTACTTGTCATTTCCTTCTGCTCCTCGTTGGGTTCGACACTCTTACTTATCGAAAAGAGCTACAATTGATCCCCTATACTTGTGGGTCATCAATCTCTCCTAAAGAGGGCCGTGAAATTCTAAGGGAGATTCATGAAGGAGATTGTGGCCATCATGCTGGCTCTAAGTCTCTCGTGGCGAAGGCTTTTTGTCCTGGGTTTTATTGGCCGACGACTCATGCTGATGCAGAAGATCTGGTTAGCAAGTGCGATGGTTGTCAGAAATTTTCCAGACGAGCTCATGTGTCGGCTCAATAATTGAGGATGATTCCAATCACTTGGCCGTTTGCGGTCTGGGGGCTGGATATGGTTGGGCCTTTCAAGAGATCCAAGGACAAAAAGACCCACCTTTTGGTGGCGGTTGACAAATTTATGAAGTGGATTGAGGCAGAGCCGGTCAGCAAGTGTGACGCGGCCATGACGGTTCAATTCATTAAAAAGGTGATTTTTGTTTCGGCTACCCTCATAGCATCATAACTGACAATGGTACTAATCTGTCTAAGGGTGTTATGAAATAATTTTGTCAACAAGAGCATATTCGTCTTGACGTTTCGTCAGTGGCTCACCCCCAGTCCAATGGTCAAGCTGAAAGAGCAAATCAAGAAATCTTGAGAGGCATCAAGCCCCGCAATATGGTCCCTTTGCTGAGGACGTCGGGTTGTTGGGTTGAGGAGTTACTCTCGGTTCTTTGGAGTATCAATACTACCCCCAACAGATCCACGAGTTATATGCCTTTCTTCATGGTTTATGGAGCGGAGGCGGTTCTTCCCAGTGACATCCGTCACGACTCGCCCTGGGTGACGGCTTATGTTGAAGCTGATAATGAAACAACACGTCAGGATGATCTTTACTCCTGGAAGAGGAGCGTGACCTTGCGGCGGCTCGTTCGGTGATTTATCAGCAAGATCTGCGTCGTTATCATAGTCGTCGGGTTAAAACCCGGACCTTTCAAGAAGGTGACCTGGTGCTCCGGCTCATCCAGGATCAGACAGATATGCATAAATTATCCCCACCTTGGGAAGGGCCTTTTGTGGTCAGCAAAAACCTGAACAACGGGTCATACTACCTCATTGATATTCGAGACCACAAGGACTCACGCACATCGGAGGAGGAGACCCGCCGGCCTTGGAACATTGCTCATCTTCGGCCTTATTACGCTTGAGCCACCGGCTCTTGTGTTGTACATATTTTCATCCATGTATATATTATGATCAGTATAATAAAGACGGCATCCCTGATAATTCAGGGCCTCTGTCGTTTCATCTCTGAGTATCCGAGTCTTTATTATCAGTTCATAAGATCACTTGGGGGCTTCCTGCTGACTGAGCATAGCTATGACTACCCTCTTGATCCGGCTTGCACGCCTTGATACAAATTACTTGGGGGCTTCCTGCTCATTGAGCATAGCTATGACTACCCAATTTGATCCGGCTTACACGCCTTGTTGCAAATTACTTGGAGGTTTCCTGCCCAAGTTAAAGGTTACCAAAGAGAACTTGCTACAGTGCGCAGTTCAAACATAGGTATCCTGCCTTGAGGGCTCATTATATGTCACTTGGGGGCTTCCTGTTCAATGAACATAAACTTTACTTACCCTCTTGATCGGCTTGTATGCCAGGTGTAAACACCAAATTCCGGGTTATCCTGCCTATATGTCCTTGTCACTCCGCCCAGGTAATCCTGGAATGACCCGCCATACTCTCAACAGTCAATCTTATAAAGACCCTGAACTTGTTGAGGTTAAAACAGCGGTTGGTCATGTGAGGGCCGGCTTACGGGTTTGAATGAAGGATTAACTTAGTGGTTGTGCTTCCCATGAAAACACTTGAAATTTCGGCTTGGCGGCCTATGAAAGTCTTGTTTTTCTGATCTGTTATTTTCCGAACATTGTTTGGGTTCATATCCTTGTTCCATATTAACATATGGTTTAAAACAATTCAGGCCATGTAGCCTTAATCCTTATGACTCATATTTGAGCATATCTGGGGTTTTGATAACCCGTTCTAGCTTTGGACGTTAAGTCGCTAGTATACTTTGATTACGCACATGGAGTTATGCGCTATAAGTCTTTGGGTTGTCACCCTCACTGGATATGGCGATGTAAGCCGGCAGTGTGAAACAATTTCACAGGTATGTTTTTACTTATTATATGAATATGCGAGATTTGATAACCCACCCTGGTTATAGACGTTAAAGTTGCCAGAACATATTTTGTTGGGCATTATGACCCGCCCTGGTGTAAATCGCCAGGGCATATGCTGTTTATTCTGTGTGCAAGAACATTGCAAAATAGTATAATCTTCCTTGTAAGCTTGTCAAAGGCACATAGAAAATGCATCAGCAGTTTGAAAGCAAAAACATGCACGATGGCATGGCAGATCATGGTTTTCAAACTAGCCTATTACAAGGCTTTCTAAGGCCCAAATTGATTAAATTGTTTTTCAGAGACAAGCACTATGCTGCAGGTTGAGAACCGCCCCTTTGAGTCAATTGTTCTGGGCTCGGCGGGTTGAAGACTCCGAGTCATCTTGCACCGGTTCTTATTCTTCCTCATCCATTGGCTGGAAGTCAGATGTAGCCCATTTGATCCCAGTCAAAGCTTTGAATACAGCTTCATCATCTATAAGGGTTGATGGATCAATATCATCCACGGCCTCATGAACCGGCGTTGTTACTCTTGAGTTCTCTTTGGTGTAAGCCGCCTGATATTTTGACAAGTCCGTCTCCTCAGCTAGCTTGCTAGCCAAAGGGCGCATTTCCCTTACGCACTTGGTGAAATCTGCTGCTTCGAAGGGAGACCCGTCTTCTTTTCATCTTGGGCAGCCGGTGGCCAACTCTTTTGGGTTCAGTTCTGCTTGCCATGCCTTTGCCCGGCTTAGCGCGGTGATGGCACCGGCTCTGGCGGCTGATTGTTTCAGCTCTTCAACTCTTTGCAGCAGTACAGACAATTTCTCTAGCACTTCCTTGATGAGTGAAGGTGGTTGCTTTTTATGCGAGATAGCAGATATAGCCCGTTGTACACCGGTGTATAACTGTTCCACAAGGGTGTATGTAGCTTTAAGCTTCACGCGCATGTCTTGACCCAAGTTGGAACTTCTGGAGCCTGCATCAGCAACGATATTGATAAACCGGCTGATGGTTGTTATACGTTGGCGGTGAAAGATTGAAGTATAAGATTACTTACCAAAGATGGCAGCGGTCATGCTATTAATTTGATGCTTCAAGCCGGATAACTCGTCAGTCACCGGCTTAAGAGTAGCCTCAACATCTTCAGCTCTTTTTAATAGAGCCGCCTTCTGAGTCTCCCGGCCGGTTCTCTCAACACTGAAATCCCTTTTCAGTTTTCAGTCTCTTCTAAGGCGGTTTTCAGCTCTGACATGGCCTTCGAAGTCTCTGATTGTTGGGATTTGATGTTTTGCCGCAGATCGGTGACTTGAGATTCTTTCATATTTAATTCAGCCTGCAATATACAAAGACAGGCAGCATTATAAACATCATACTTGAAGTCCCAGGCATAATACAAGCATTTTACTTGGCACTTGGGGGCTAATGCAGGGCATCTTTTTTGCATACAAATATCTAATGACCCGACGCATTCTTGTCACATTGAGCTGGCTCATGGGGGCTACATATTTGGATTTGTTCGTAAATATGGTGATAAGTCCCGGCTTAGCTATGCAGCTTAAGCCGGCCCTTGGGGGATACTCATTTGGATCTCGAACACTTTGAAGGATTGCAAGATAGGTGACATTTAAGTCTACAGCATGTTCAATTCTTTCATATCCAGTAGACTTGGCGGCTGATATATACTTATATGAGAAGGCTTTGTTAGTGCTTACCTCAAAACGCTCCTTCATGAGGTTAACCAGGCCAGCTTCAAAGCCGCGACTGGTGTGAAGGCGGTTCAAATAGCCCGCATGAATCTCATGGGCGTTGAACTGGGCATAGCTTCCCAAATCCAACTTCCACTTGCCTTTTTCAGCAGCTGAAAATTCCTCTTTAGCGTTGTGTTTAGATAAGACAATGGGGTTGCCCGGCTCTGTATAACCAACCTCGGTGACAACAACGTCTTCAGCCTTTTCTTCAGTAGGCTTGATGGGACTTGGCGGCTTAGCATTGGCCGGGTTAACATCCATGGAGTCCAATGTGACATTGTGCTCTTATGGCGGCGGATCATCAGCGGCAGCTTCAAGAGTCTGATGGGAAGCTTCTGACATCATTTGCTTCTCTGGCTCAGTGGTGTTGGTGTCATCGCCGAGCTTACTTGTCTTCGCCTTCTTGCTTGGCTTGGCTTTACCACTGGCAATGAGACATAAACAGATATTAGCATGATAATTTGCAAAGGGTTTCAAAGCAAGAAAATTCAATGATTCTCACCTAGGGGCGACTTTGAAGAGGGGGATCTGAGTCCCAGTGGAGCCACCAGATGAGGAGTGAGAAGTTCCTTGATAGTTTGAATCAGAAGGGTTAAGAGGTTGTCGAATAAGACCCGCCTTTGGAAAAGCTAAGTCGGAAATCTGTGAAACCTCTGCTCGGCGTTTGCGAGGAACCGACATGTTAGGTAAGCCGGAGGAGAGATTCCCACCGCCTTTGTTCCGGGTCGTGCGGTGAACTTCGTGCTGCTGCTTCTTCAAAATAAAGTTGGGATCCAGGTAAGCTAAAGGGTGAGAAAACCTTACTTTCCGACTCGCTTGACGAACTTTCTGTCCTTGTAGAGGTTCTGAGTCGGAGGAAAGGATAGTTACCTCTTCACCATCTGCATGACTGGCCTCCGCGTCATCTTGATAGTAATCAATGTTAATAAGACGAACAAAGAAAGAGCCAAGGGAGTCAAGTTCTACCTCCGACTCATCATCCAGAGTAAATAAATCAGTTGTATCTACCTTCTTTTTGGCAGGCTTCTTGGAAACCTTGGTCTTGGTTCTGACCTTCTTGCCCGGCTTACCTTGGAGTTTCTTGTTCCAAAAGGGGGAATCAGCCTGCAGAAGTTCAAGTAATAATGAGAAGGCAGTTTGACAAATAATGAGTTAGTGAAAGTTGCTCGAAAAATACTTACAACTGGCGGCTTGTTGAGGGTGCAGAAGGGGTTCAGCCCCACTTTGCTGCAAGTCTCTAAACTCTCGTTGAGAAGAGTCTTGGTCATATCATTGATTTGTTTATCTTCCAGACGGATTGGAGAGTAACGCAGCGGGTCTTTGACATCACCGGTATACTCACACATTAAACCGGATCGGCGGCTTAAGGGTAAGATTCTCCATGCAACCCAGCATCAAACCAGATCGACTCCAGTCAAACCATTGGCCATCAAGGCCCTAATCTTTGAAAAAAGGGCATATATTTGGCCCGTTCTTCTGTGCTGATCCGCTCTGGGAGAGGATGTCTGTTGCTAAGTCGGCTTTCACGGTAACCCGGTAGAGGATTTTCACCTTATGGAGATGTATCCTTGCAGTAAAACCAATTCTGGTTCCAATCCTTAGGGTGTCTGGGAGGTGCGGCGGCAGGAAAAGTGGCTTCTTTCCGCCTCTGAATTGAAATGCCACCTAGTTCTAGGCTGGGCCCGTCTGTGAACTCGGTCTGGCGGTTCAGGTAATAGAATTCCCTGAGCAATTCTGCAGTGTGCTCCTGTTGAAGGTACACTTCACAAAAAACTTGTAAGTTACAGATGTTTGAAAGAGAGTTGGGCCCGATGTCTTGAGGATGAAGTTGGAAGAAATGCAGCACATCACGAAAGAATTTTGAGCCGGGTGGAGTGAATCCCCGGAGCATGTGATCAGTAAAAACTACGACTTCGCCTTCCTTTGGATCACGGGTGGTTTCTGTTCCTGGGACTCTCTAGTGGATAACATTCTTGGCAGCTAAGACGTCTACTTGGACATGCTCATTCAGTGTTTGCTCTGTAAACCGGGAGGCGACCCAATTGCATGAAGTGACAATTTTGGTCATTTTTGTTGATGGAAAGCCTAGAAAGGAAAATATTGCCGGATTAAAGTTATGCTATTAAGCCGTCCAGTGATCAAAAAATAAGTGCACTATGCCAGGCTAATTCATATGCCGAGAATACATACTATAAAGGTTGGCATGATTAAACCGGAAGACGATGCCGGGTTATACAGATTCTGAATATATACTAATGGCTTAAAGTGGGGCTAATGGTGTCTGGCGGGTCACGGCCTATCGTATAAGCCGCCCGCACGACCGCAGTTCACAAGTGTCTGTAGACCTATGAGTGAAATTTTGCTAAGTACTGAACAAACAGGTTCTACAGATCAGTTCTATTATTTTGGATCTACGACAGTTCAGAAAATAAAATAAATCTTAAACCTAAGGTGGCGGCAGCAGAAGAACTCGTGTGCTCAGATGGGATCTTGTATAGAAAAGGTGTTTTCTGCTATTGGAAAGGGATGCTAAACTACTACCGCACAATTTCAGTGACGTGTTCGGATCAAACTATGTGTTCTAACTAGGAGAATGAAGAACAGTGAAGAACACCGACGAATAGCGGAAACCCTAGTGAAGATTTGTTATGAGGGAAGCTGAGTGCTTACTGATGCCGAGGAACAACGGAGGTGTGTCGCGATTTTCTGGTCTGGTCAGGTTGATGCAGCGGCTGGAGTTGCTGCGGTTGATGAAGGACGACGGCGGCGGAGCTCGGTTGCAGCGGAGTCGCGAGGAAGAAGAAGATGTGAGGACAGGGGTAAAAAGTGAAAGGAAGGGCCCCTGTCCCTATTTATAAGGAAATGACTAGACGGCATGCGCGGGAATCGAGGAGGCCGAAAAATGGTTATGTGGCTATATGGACGCCTTGATTTTCAGGGGTCCATTAAGATAAGGATCTGTTGAGATATCCTGGGCTTTGTGCGAAGTTAATGCACATGATGTCATGGCGGGTTACCACGATTCTGTGATGTGAGGTCATGGCGGGTTACAGCGAGTTGATGAGGAATTGATGATGGAAGATTCTGCTAAGTAAAGTGGTGAAGATTGATGTGAACAAGTTCAAATCAACCTGGGGCCTAATTTGGGGATATAACTGCTAGGTATGACCCTCCCAGGAGGGGCCGGGTCATGCCATTGGCGGCTTAAAGATGAAGATGCCCGATGAGGTCCAAGAAGACATGAAGATGGCGGTTCATGGAGCAAGCCTATTGAAGGCCCAAGACCCGGAGGCGACTTGAGGCCCAAATGGATGAGCCGCCATATGTTAAACTTGTTTTTAAGGCAAGCTTAGTTAGAAACCGAGTCGGTCATGTTTGTGTGAGCCGGCCGAGACTCCGTAAGCCGTCGGGCATCAACCTGTATATAAAGGGGTGACCCGGCGGCGGGTTAACTCAAGAAACAGTCGATCGAGAACTAGGCCAAGTGTATTCGCTCCCTAGTAATCGAAACCCAAGCAATACAACCTAAAGCAGGAGTAGGCTTTTACCTCATTGAGAGGGGCCGAACCTGGGTAAACTCTCTGTGTCCTTTGTCCCGTTCAACCCCTTCAAGTTAACCTAATTGCGATGGCTCCACACCTAAGTCCTTTTGCTAGGGCATCTGTCGTGTTAAGTCCTTGACACGATCAATACAATTCTAGCATGAATAATAAACATTTATCATGAATAAGAAAATATAAAATAACAACTTTATTATTGCCTCTAGGGCATATTTCCTTCATCATCTGTTCGGCCTTGATTGCTTTGCTCTAATAGGAGAAATATTTAGGCCTTCCTTGGGATAGTCGCACCAACCACTAACATAGGGTGCAACATTTTCGTATATCTTGTCATTTCTTTGAGAACAAATGCTTCAACATCCCATGAGGAAAAATTCTATTTCCTCTCACTATTATTTCGTATTCTTTTTTTTTTGTAAAAAGAGTCTTGGCTTAGTGGTTGGGTATGCGGTTGTGCAGCCTAACGACGAGTTCAATTCTTAGAATTGGCAAGTGATGCACAGAGGTTTTCTCCCATTTATTGATGATGAAGCTTGGTGTATGGTGAAACCACTTTTATCAAGAAGCATCTTAATACTCATTTGGAAAATTCTGATGACCATGTTTATCTTGATACTGATGCTAAAATGTTTTTATGCATCCCTAGTTGGTGCATAGGTCGAAAAGTGAAAATCTCTCCCATTTTTCAGGCCAGTTCCCATTATAGCCACTCGACCCTTGCGTCGTCTCCCCAGAGGCGAACGCTCGCGCCGCCAGATACCCTCACGCTGCTGCTTTCCCATCCGCCGCTGCCGTCGGCGTCCTTTTGTAGCAATGTGTGCTTGAGTTTTAGAGAGTGACTCCAACAAAACATTGGATAGCATATCAAGATCACCGTTATGAAGCATCATATGGACGTGCGCCAAGACTATGCCAATCTAGATATTTCTGGACTTGTTGCAGATCACGATGCATACCTGCATGGATGTACCCTAGCAAGCTAACAATGTATGCATCAACAGACGCATTTACAAATCAAGACACTGAAACGTAGCAACAAAGACTACAAAAGTAGCAACCTGCTAACCGTTGTTTTAAGTCAAACAGTTTGATCATAGGAAACCACGTGCTAAACTAGCTCAAAGACAATCCTTTTGTAACAATGGGTGCATGAGTTCTAGAGAGTGACTCTAACAAAACATTGGATAGTATATCAAGATCACCATTATGAAGATTGGTAGCAACAAAATACAAATGCAATACTAACAAGCCATCCACGGTTGCGCTCGTCGTATTTCTCTTTGTTGCAGTCACTAGTATTTTGGAGTCGACTATAAACCAACACAAACCAAAACAAAAAGGCGTCAGCGTGTTGTGCCAAAAGGAAACCTCAAGGTATATGGAGAAATAGCCAAAATTGAATACACGTGTACCTCAGGCCACTTCCTCGAGGAGTAAAAAATAGAGCATAAATATTGCAAGATTTTCAAAGGATAGGAACAACGCTAATTTATAGTGGTGGAATACAGATGGTGCACTGCCGAGCCACCCATGTGTCATATATTTGTTTTATGTGCTTTTCTATGATATCATCGAGCGTACAAACAAGCTCGTGGGGAAAAAAATGATGGCATCATCCACCACGTCGAAAACAATACGGAGGCATAAAACTAAGTGTGCATCATAGTACGCCACCAACCTTAAGTCGAGTGTGACAAATAAGTAAATCAAAGCTCTTACCATGTGTACACTTCAAATGACAAGTGGAATCTCTCCCAAGTTAAAGAAAAACACACAAAAGGAAAAATGTCATTTCTGTATGTGGTCCCAGCAATTCGTTTCACCTGGGCCCACCCCGAACATGAGAAAGAGAATAATTTGCGACTAGTAAAATACATGGCCATTCGTTCTAAAATACCAGTACTCGGTGAGTAATAATGGCCCTGTTTGGATACTCTAACTCAGTTAGAGGTTAGAGTTAGATTCTAACCCTGATCTAGCCCTGAACTAACTCTAGCTAAATAGGTGTTTGGATGGCAGGGTTAGATAAAGCGCGGATACGGCGAGGCGCCTTCACGAATGATGCAAGAGGGAGGGAGGGAGAGGACGAGAAGCTTCGAGAAAGTGGGGAGGGATCTGCTGCGGGGGGAGCGAGAGAAAAAAGTGTTTTTTATGGTCCCGTGAAGAACTAACCCAAATAAGCACCTTTTGGGTGGGTTAGATTTTTTGGATGGGTTAGATTCATCTAACCCAAACTAACCCTCCTGTTTAGTTATTTTTGGGTTAGTTGAGTCCAAACTAACCCAAACTAACTCTAATCTATGGATCCAAACAGGGTCAATGTATTGCTACTGAAATTATTTGGGGTGGTCAAACAAATATAAAAATAGCAGCATTAATTAATTGTAGAATATGCCTACTAGCATCAACATACATTGGAAAAAATAAATACTACGATTGAACTACCGAAGGATATAGAGACAGTATTTGAAGATGGTGGCAAAGTCGTTGAACGGACAGAGCAGCAAACTCTAGTTGCGGCAGTGAACAGTAGAGAGAGGCGGGCTGTAGGAAAGCTCGCCCGGTCGCCCGCACGCGCGACGCTCGGCGCACCGCACCGCACCTTCGTGAGACGTCACGACGCACGCACTCACGCACGCGGCGGGACCGCGCTCGCACCCCCTCGTTCTTCTCCGCCTCCGCCTCCGCCCGCCTATACATACCACCATCCCCCCTCCTCTCCTCTCTCCCCTACCGTTCCGCCATTAACCGCCACTACTGCTGCCTCTCTTCCTGAATCTTGATCCCACTCCCATGCCTGCGACTCTACGAGTTCGCTGAGAACTAACTACCACCAGACTCCATGCGGCATCGGCAGCAAGGGGAGGACAACAAGGAGCTCTTCGTGCAGTGGAGGCCCTGCGACAAGAAGAGGTCCTAGTCGCCGGCGACCCGCAGCCGCAGGAACAGATCTGTTTATCGGGTAATTCTTTTAATCGGTGGGTGTTGGGCTGAATGGTTGATTCGAGCGCGGGAGGGAAGATGAGCGCGCACGGCGGCGGTGGCGGCGGGAGGACGCGGGTGGGGAGGTACGAGCTGGGGAGGACGCTCGGGGAAGGGACGTTCGCCAAGGTCAAGTTCGCCAGGAACGTCGAGACCGGCGAGAATGTCGCCATCAAGATCCTCGACAAGGACAAGGTCCTCAAGCACAAGATGATCGCGCAGGTACTTCCATCTTGTCTTTCTTCTTCCTCTTCTTCGGACCCAACGCCAAAAAGAAAAAGAAAAACTATTATTTTCTTCCCAATCCAAATCCATGGCCTGCTCAGATTATTTATGTTGTACTAAAAGGGACGCCTTGATCATCTTTCTCGATCATTAAGCATTGTTTAAAAAAGGGGGGGTTTATAGGGCTGTTTTTTTTTCTAATTTTATTGGGTGAAAACTATTGAACGAAAGAGTACTGCTAGTTCGACTTGGTGGAACACCGAGACGTGAGAGTCCGTGAAACCGGCAGCAGCAACGGCGTTCCAGAATAGCGTTCTACCGCCAATTCAATTCAATGCGCCCGCCGAGGCCGAGGCCAAGACCAAGGCTTGGCGGGCGTCTCGTGCGCGTTCGTTGGAAAGCGCAGAGTTTAGTTGGCGGCCGTGATCAAATTTGGCTCTTCACGCCTTTGATACATCTCTTTTTCTCTGCAGATAAAGCGCGAGATCTCCACCATGAAGCTCATCAGGCACCCCAACGTCATCCGCATGTACGAGGTATAGACTAGTTACTAGTGCAACCTGAAATCATCAACATCATTTAAGCAAAATACAGTGGAGTAATTATTTGCTCATATTCCTCGCATGAGGAAATTATGTATATATATTTGGTTATCTTTTCATTTCTCGTTAAAAACTAGGTATCTTTTGCCTTTTGACTATGTATGTAAATGACCATGCCCACTTCTAATTGGCGTGTCTTTTAAAGGTGATGGCCAGCAGGACAAAGATATACATAGTCATGGAGCTTGTCACAGGTGGCGAACTTTTCGACAAAATCGTGAGTATATACCTTGCTCAACATTTTGGGTTATGCTTTGCTTCCCACTCTGCCTATATGCTTATTTTGCGGTGATCCGTGCGTCTAGGCTTCACGTGGGAGGCTCAAAGAGGACGATGCCAGGAAATATTTCCAGCAGCTCATCAACGCTGTCGACTACTGCCATAGCAGAGGCGTCTATCACCGTGATCTCAAGGTACCGTCGCGTGCCGGTGCCGGTGCCGTGGTGGTTACTCATCTGTCCTATGGGAAGAAACAAAAAGTGGTCTGATACC
The DNA here is from genome assembly GCF_002575655.3 of Aegilops tauschii subsp. strangulata. NCBI lineage: Eukaryota > Viridiplantae > Streptophyta > Magnoliopsida > Poales > Poaceae > Aegilops > Aegilops tauschii. The sequence continues at coordinate 309,134,761 of NC_053036.3, forward strand.
ATTTTCTTCTTCCACGTTTCAGCCTGAAAATCTTCTGCTTGATGCTAACGGTACTCTCAAGGTGTCCGATTTTGGACTCAGCGCCCTATCGCAGCAAGTCAGAGTAAGCAAATTGACTGCTTTCTCATTTTCCACCTTGATAAAAGAAAACACTGTGATGGAAAATTCAGTGTTCCTTCCAGCGGGGCCTGGCTTCTTTTATGTTTTGCTATTTATCTGACAGTGTGTTTGCGAATCAGCCGATAGAATCTGACGATTATTTTTGCATATCTTTCTGCTATCTTGCAGGAGGATGGGCTGCTGCATACGACTTGTGGAACTCCCAATTATGTTGCTCCCGAGGTTCTTCATTTGCATCCACACCCTAAATTAATTGTCTAATTCTCTCCATTCAAGTCAATATTTTGTTCTCATTTTTCAATACTCTCTTGGGCGTACAGGTTATAAACAACAAAGGTTATGATGGAGCCAAGGCTGATCTGTGGTCATGTGGGGTGATTCTCTTTGTCCTCATGGCAGGCTACCTTCCGTTCGAAGATTCAAATCTCATGGCGCTTTACAAGAAGGTGAATTACTTTTACTGCTTTTCTGTTGTCAAAAGGAAGTTCCTCTTTTTGTGAGGAAAAAATGCTTTTACTAATACGATCCAAGTGCTTGTTCGATGTTACCAGAATAATCAAGTGCCTGAAAGATAACCTGCTTGTTCATGCAGATATACAAAGCAGACTTCAGTTGCCCATCTTGGTTCTCGACGAGCGCAAAGAAGCTCATCAAGAAGATACTAGATCCTAATCCTAACAGTGTATGTTCGTCTGTTCATTGGTATCATGTCACTTTGTTTCATCGAAGCTTATATTTGAGAGATAGCTCATGTCATTGTTATTGCCCTGTGCAGAGAATAACTATTGCTGAGGTTATTAACAATGAGTGGTTCAAGAAAGGATATCAGCCTCCTAGGTTTGAGACAGCAGAAGTTAATCTGGATGACATTAACTCTATTTTCAATGAATCTGGGGTAAGTATTTCCTCACCATGTTATATCAACATGTGTTCTAATGCGGTGGATGGACTTGGTAACATTTTTTGTAATGATCCAGGACCCAGCACAACTTGTTGTCGAGAGACGTGAAGAAAGGCCGGCAGTGATGAATGCATTCGAGTTGATCTCTACCTCCCAGGGCCTCAATCTTGGCACACTATTTGAGAAGCAAACGGTATGCTCAACATCTCAAATTGTTCATGAATTAAGATTTTTATAACCATGGGATTCCTTTTAATTTGAAATCTTGCTATAAATAGGATTCTGTTAAACGTGAAACACGGTTTGCGTCGAGGCTTCCAGCAAACGAAATATTGTCGAAAATTGAAGCAGCAGCAGGACCCATGGGCTTCAATGTACAGAAGCGCAACTACAAGGTGCCTATTATATTAGCAGATAAAAAAACAATTACAGCATGTTTCCATTTTACCTGAACATTATCCTGATGACAATTTTCTGGAATTAAATCAAATCAGCTGAAGTTGCAAGGAGAGAATCCTGGAAGGAAAGGTCAGCTGGCAATTGCAACAGAGGTATATTTCATAGTATCGCTTTGCCTTGTTTTTTTTGTTGTTGTTGAGAGAATCGCTTTGCCTTGTTATATGTTGCTTTGCACTATTCTTGCATGGTATATGGACTGACATGGTTCCATCTGTAATAACCTCAGGTTTTTGAAGTGACACCCTCACTCTACATGGTGGAGCTCCGCAAGTCGAATGGCGATACCCTCGAGTTCCACAAGGTGAGGTTCAAACTGAGATATTGCAGTGAAATTACTTCGGAACTTCATACTGTTTCAAAAAAGATGAATTTTGCTGTTGGTTTTTAGACTAATCTGTTGCATGATTTCACGTCCTGTGCAGTTTTACCATAGTATCTCGAATGGCCTGAAGGATGTCATGTGGAAGCCAGAGGGTAGCATAGCCGAAGGCGACGAGACCCGGCACCGGAGGTCTCCGTGATCATATCTAAATGTTAGGAGATAGTAGAAGATAAAACTAGTCAGGAATCTCAGGAAAGGCATGTGGATGTTTTCTCATGTTCTAGCCGTGGTTGTAAACAAAGATCCGAGTTTATGGATGAAAAGGTGTGTAAAGTTGCATTGGTTTTAACCTAGTAGGAAATATGGAGTAATTGGGATTATCATCTGTGTTAATATAGGCGACATTCATGTTCTGCTCTATAAAACATGCATTGGTACAACACTCCCCCTTCCTTAGTAAGAGGAGGTCCAACTAAATACCTAAATGCTAACAATTTGACATCAGCCCGAGGAGATATTTCGAGCGAACTCCTCAAAGCAGATCACACGCATCCCTCTAAGCGAACTATGAGCTGGCGGCACAAAATTATTTGCTCAGGATGACAAATTCTAACGTACCATGGCAAATCCAAACAAGTTAGAAAATTGCTTTTTAGGTTGGCAATTCTCCATATTGCAATGGAAAATCTTTGGAAACATATATATATATATATATATATATATATATATATATATATATATATATATAGAAGGACCCCGGGCCTCTGCATCTGGACGATGCATGCAGCCACTTTATTAATTATTCACACAAGACCTTACAAAGTCATACAACAGTAAGACTAAAACCACCGTCTAGGCAACACCTGTCGCTACTCCTATCCAGTTGATGTAAGGATGCTGATAGTCTGGGCCTAATACCAAACAGACCTCGCAGTCAAACCTAACATCTAAGACCTGAGGTCCCAATCAGGACGCCTGGCGGGTATGGGGCACCCACCAGTCCGGCGCACTCCTCAACCAGGACGCCTGTCGGGTATGAGGCTGCCGCAGCCACCTGCCATCAATCCATCTTCGGTGATGTACTGCTGCATCTACCTTGCCCGGTCTAGCTGTCGTCGACGCCACCACGACGCCAGACAACGCCACCATCCTGTGCTCGTCCATCATCACACGCCCATCGGCGAGACCCCGCTGCTCCATGCCGCCGAGACCCGCCGTCGTCGACGCGAGAGAAGGCACGCCACACCACCTCACGCCTCTTCCATCCGGCGCTGTGATGTCTACTACACAACCTTCTTTTTGTAGACGTTGTTGGGCCTCCAAGTGCAGAGGTTTGTAGGACAGTAGCAAATTTCCCTCAAGTGGATGACCTAAGGTTTATCAATCCATGGGAGGCGTAGGATGAAGATGGTCTCTCTCAAACAACCCTGCAACCAAATAACAAAGAGTCTCTTGTGTCCCCAACACACCCAATACAATGGTAAATTGTATATGTGCACTAGTTCGGCGAAGAGATGGTGATACAAGTGCAATATGGATGGTAGATATAGGTTTTTGTAATCTGAAAATATAAAAACAGCAAGGTAACTACTGATAAAAGTGAGCGTAAACGGTATTGCAATGCTGGAAACAAGGCCTAGGGTTCATACTTTCACTAGTGCAAGTTCTCTCAACAATAATAACATAATTGGATCATATAACTATCCCTCAACATGTAACAAAGAGTCACTCCAAAGTCACTAATAGCGGAGAACAAACGAAGAGATTATGGTAGGGTACGAAACCACCTCAAAGTTATTCTTTCTGATCGATCTATTCAAGAGTCCGTAGTAAAATAACATGAAGCTATTCTTTCCGTTCGATCTATCCTAGAGTTCGTACTAAAATAACAACTTAAGACACAAATCAACCAAAACCCTAATGTCACCTAGATACTCCAATGTCACCTCAAGTATCCGTGGGTATGATTATACGATATGCATCATACAATCTCAGATTCATCTATTCAAACCAACACAAAGTACTTCAAAGAGTGCCCCAAAGTTTCTACCGGAGAGTCAAGACGAAAACGTGTGCCAACCCCTATGCATAAGTTTACAGAACTCGCAAGTTGATCACCAAAACATACATCAAGTGGATCACGTGATATCCCATTATCACCACAGATAAGCACATGCAAGACATACATCAAGTGTTCTCAAATCCTTAAAGACTTAATCCGATAAGATAACTTCAAAGGGATAACTCAATCCATTACAAGAGAGTAGAGGGGGAGAAACATGATAAGATCCAACTATAATAGTAAAGCTCGCGATACATCAAGATCGTACCACCTCAAGAACACGAGAGAGAGATCAAACACATAGCTACTGGTACATACCCTCAGCCCCGAGGGTGAACTACTCCCTCCTCGTCATGGAGAGCGCCGGGATGATGAAGATGGCCACCGGTGAGGGATCCCCCTCCGGCAGGGTGCCGGAACACGGTCCCGATTGGTTTTTGGTGGCTACAGAGGCTTGCGGCGGCGGAACTCCCAATCTATTCTGCTCCCCGATGTTTTTAGGGTATATGGACATATATAGGCGAAAGAAGTCGGCCAGGGTAGCCACGAGGGGCCCACGAGGGTGGGGGCGCGCCCAGGGGGGTAGGGCGCGCCTCCCTGCCTGGTGGCTTCCTCGAAGCTTCCCTGACGTCTACTCCAAGTCTCCTGGATTGCTTCCGTTCCAAAAATAACTCTCCCGAAGGTTTCATTCCGTCTGGACTCCATTTGATATCCCTTTTCTTCGAAACACTGAAATAGGAAAGAAAACAGCAATTTGGGCTGGGCCTCCGGTTAATAGGTTAGTCCCAAAAATAATATAAAAGTGTTTAGTAAGGCACATAAACATCCAAAACAGATGATATAATAGCATGAATACTTCATAAATTGTAGATACGTTGGAGACGTATCAGCATCCCCAAGCTTAATTCCTGCTCGTCCTCGAGTAGGTAAATGATAAAAGAAATAATTTATGAAGTGTGAATGCTAGCAGGTGCACAAGTTTGATCAATGATAATTTCAATCACCTTTTCTAGCATCATTATATGTCATAACAGTAGCTCATCTCATAAAACTTTTTATGATCAAGTAACAAACTATTCACATGTTAAAGTATAGATCATAAACTTTCTTGAAAACTAACAAACCGTGTTATTAGTCATCAAACAATTACAATTCATCTTATTTTCAGGAAGAGTCTATGTCAGAGCTTTGATTCAGCAAACTTCACATACTCAACTGTCATTTAGTCTTTCACAACTGCTAACACTCACGCAATATTTATGGGTTCAAAGTTTTAATCAGACACAGAGAAAGATAGGGGCTTATAGATTCGCCTCCCAACCTTTTACCTCAAGGGTAATGTCAACAATAATAGTTCATGATGCCTTACATCCAATTGGATATATATATATATATATATATATATATCAGGATCTTTTCAACACAATGTTCTTGCCAAAGGATAAAATGTAAAAAAGAAAGGTGAAGATCACCATGACTCTTGCATAAGGTATAAGACAAGAATAAAAGACAGGCCCTTCGCAGAGGGAAGCAATGGTTGTCATGCGCTTTTATAGTTGGATGCACAAAATCTTAACGCGAAAGAATGTCACTTTATATGGCCACTTGTGATAGGGACCTTTATTATGCAGTCCGTCGCTTTTATTGCTTCCTCATTACAAGATCGTATAAAGCTTATTTTCTCCACAGTAATAAATTATACATATTTAGAGAGCATTTTTTTATTGCATGCACCGATGACAACTTACTTGAAGGATCTTACTCAATCCATAGGTAGGTATGGTGGACTCTCATGATAATACTGATTTAAGGGATGTTTGGAAGCACAAGTAGTATCTCTACTTGGTGCAAAGAATTTGGCTAGCATGAGGGGGAAAGGCAAGCTCAACATGTTGAATGATCCATGACAATATACTTTATTTCAGATATAAGAAAACATAACCCATTACGTTGTCTTCCTTGTCCAACATCAACCTTTTAACATGTCATATTTTAATGAGTGCTCACAATTACAAAAGATGTCCAAGATAGTATATTTGTATGTGAAATCTCTCTTCCCTCAATATTCTTTCATGAATTGTTCAAGTGACCAATACAATGTTTGGTAACCTTCAATAAATTTACCACCTCTACTTCTTATATGTGAAGTCATTACTCCCCATGGGATAAGCATATGAAACATATATAATTTCAGATTTATGATATTCAAATCATTCAACTATTTACTCATAGGATATAAGTGAAGCACACGAGTAAATGACAAACTACTCCAAAAAGATATAAGTGAAGATCAATGAGTAGTTAAATAATTATTTAGCTATGTGAAGACTCTCCCATTTAATAATTTTAGATATTGATATTTTATTCAAACAGCAAGCAAAACAAAATAAAATGACATTCTAAGAATAGCAAACATCACGTGAAGAAGCAAAAACTTAGGATAAGCTGATACTAACCGATAGTTGTCGAAGAAGAAAGGTGGGATGCCAACCGGGGCATCCCCAAGCTTAGACGCTTGAGACTTCTTGAAATATTATCTTGGGATGCCTTGGGCATCCCCAAGCTTGAGCTTTTGTGTCTCCTTAATTCCTCTCATATCACGGTCTCCCTAAATCTCAAAAGCTTCATCCACAAAAAACTCAATAAGGACTCATGAAATAAGTTAGTATAAACCAATGCAAAAACCTTATCATACTCTTCTGTAGCAAATCACTAAAATTATTATTCAACATTGCATACTAAATGCCTCCGCATATTTAATAGTCCTATCCTCAAATAGAATCATTAAACAAGCAAACATATGCAAACAATGCAAACATAACAGCAATCTGCCTAAACAGGACAGTCTGTAAAGAATGCAGCAAGATCCATACTTCCCTAGCTCCAAAAATTATGAAAGAAAATTACCACTGTAGTAAATTTATCATAGCTTATTATGCAAAAGGTTTCAACATTCTATCACATTCTAACTTTTCTAGGGAATTTTTGCAACAACGGTAAACTTTCTGTTTTCAAACAGCAACATGAAGACTTATAAAATAGGCATAGTAAAGGCTATCAATGCCACTTTTATTGAAATAAAAGATGCAAAACATTGTTTTAGATAACAGCAAGCAAATCCTGACAAAATAAATTGACGCTCCAAGCAAAACACATATTATGTGGTGAATAAAAATATAGCTCCAAGTAAAGTTACCGATGAACGAAGACGAAAGAGGGGATGCCTACCGGGGCATCCCCAAGCTTAGGCTCTTGGTCGTCCTTGAATATTGCCTTGGGGTGCCTTGGGAATACCCAAACTTAGGCTCTTGCCACTCCTTATTCCATAGTCCATCAAGTCTTTACCCAAAACTTAAAAACTTCACAACACAAAACTCAACAGAAAACTCGTAAGCTCCGTTAGTATAAGAAAATAAAACCACCACTTAGGTACTGTTGTGAAATCACTCTAAATTCATATTGGTGTAATATCTACTGTATTCCAACTTCTCTATGGTTCATACCCTCCGATACTACTCATAGATTCATCAAAATAAGCAAACAACACACTGAAAACAGAATCTGTCAAAAACAGAACAGTCTGTAATAATCTGTATCAAACGTATACTTATGGAACTCCAAAAATTCTAAAATAAATTGGTGGACCTGAGGAATTTATCTATTAATCATATGCAAAAAGAATCAACCTAAAAGCACTCTCCAGTAAAAAATGGAAGCTAATCTCATGAGCGCTAAAGTTTCTGTTTTTTACAGCATGATCATAAAGACTTCACCCAAGTCTTCCCAAAGGTTCTACTTGACACAAACACTAATTAAAACATAAAACCACATCTATCCAGAGGCTAGATAGATTATTTATTGCTAAACAGGAGCAAAAGGCAAGGAACAAAAATAAAATTGGGTTGCCTCCCAACAAGCGCTAACGTTTAACGCCCCTAACTAGGCATGATGATTTCAATGATGCTCATATAAAAGATAAGAATTGAAACATAAAGTGAGCATCATGAAGAATATGACTAGCACATTTAAGTCTAACCCACTTCCTATGCATAGGGATTTTGTGAGCAAACAACTTATGGGAACAATAATCAACTAGCATAGGAAGGCAAAACAAGCATAACTTCAAAATTTTCAACACATAGAGAGGAAACTTGATATTATTGCAATATGTAGAAGCATATGATACTCTCTCATAATAATTTTCAGTAGCATCATGGATGAATTCAACCATATAACCAGCACATAAAGCATTTTTTTCATGATCTACTTGCATAGAAATTTTACTACTCTCCACATAAGCAAATTTATTCTCATCAATAATAGTGGGAGCAAACTCAACAAAATAACTATCATGTGAAGCATAATCCAATTGAAAATTAAAATCATGAGGACAAGTTTCATGGTTATCTTTATTCTTTAGAGCATACGTGTCATCACAATAATCATCATAGATAGGAAGCATGCTTTCATCATAATAAATATTCTCATGAAAACTTGGGGGACTAAACATATCATCTTCATCAAACATAGCATCCCCAAGCTTGTGGCTTTGCATATCATTAGGATATTCAAAGAATTCATACTAACAACATTGCAATCATGCTCATCATTCATATATTTTATGCCAAGCATTCTATGTAATTCTTCTTCTAGTACTTGACCATAATTTTCCTTCCCATCATTTCCACGAAAGACATTAAAAAGATGAAGCATATGAGGCACCCTTAATTCCATTTTTTGTAGTTTTCTTTTATAGACTAAACTAGTGATAAAACAAGAAACTAAAAGATTCGATTGCAAGATCTAAAGATATACCTTCAAGCACTAACCTCCCCGACAACGGTGCCAGAAAAGAGCTTGATGTCTACTACACAACCTTCTTCTTGTAGACGTTGTTGGGCCTCCAAGTGCAGAGGTTTGTAGGACAGTAGCAAATTTCCCTCAAGTGGATGACCTAAGGTTTATCAATCCGTGGAAGGCGTAGGATGAAGATGGTCTCTCTCAAACAACCCGGCAACCAAATAACAAAGAGTCTCTTGTGTCCCCAACACACCCAATACAATGGTAAATTGTATATGTGCACTAGTTCGGCGAAGAGATGGTGATACAAGTGCAATATGGATGGTAGATATAGGTTTTTGTAATCTGAAATATAAAAACAGCAAGGTAACTAATGATAAAAGTGAGCGTAAACGGTATTGCAATGCTAGGAAACAAGGCCTAGGGTTCATACTTTCACTAGTGCAAGTTCTCTCAACAATAATAACATAATTGGATCATATAACTATCCCTCAACATGTAACAAAGAGTCACTCCAAAGTCACTAATAGCGGAGAACAAACGAAGAGATTATGGTAGGGTACGAAACCACCTCAAAGTTATTCTTTCTGATCGATCTATTCAAGAGTCCGTAGTAAAATAACATGAAGCTATTCTTTCCGTTCGATCTATCCTAGAGTTCGTACTAAAATAACAACTTAAGACACAAATCAACCAAAACCCTAATGTCACCTAGATACTCCAATGTCACCTCAAGTATCCGTGGGTATGATTATACGATATGCATCATACAATCTCAGATTCATCTATTCAAACCAACACAAAGTACTTCAAAGAGTGCCCCAAAGTTTCTACCGGAGAGTCAAGACGAAAACGTGTGCCAACCCCTATGCATAAGTTTACAGAACTCGCAAGTTGATCACCAAAACATACATCAAGTGGATCACGTGATATCCCATTATCACCACAGATAAGCACATGCAAGACATACATCAAGTGTTCTCAAATCCTTAAAGACTTAATCCGATAAGATAACTTCAAAGGGATAACTCAATCTATTACAAGAGAGTAGAGGGGGAGAAACATCATAAGATCCAACTATAATAGTAAAGCTCGCGATACATCAAGATCGTACCACCTCAAGAACACGAGAGAGAGAGATCAAACACATAGCTACTGGTACATACCCTCAGCCCCGAGGGTGAACTACTCCCTCCTCGTCATGGAGAGCAGCGAGATGATAAAGATGGCCACCGGTGAGGGATCCCCCCTCCGGCAGGGTGCCGGAACAGGGACCCGATTGGTTTTTGGTGGCTACAGAGGCTTGCGGCGGCGGAACTTCTGATCTATTCTGCTCCCCGATGTTTTTAGGGTATATCGACATATATAGGCGAAAGAAGTCGGTCAGGGCAGCCACAAGGGGCCCACGAGGGTGGGGGGCACGCCCAGGGGGGTAGGGCGCGCCTCCTTGCCTAGTGGCTTCCTCGAAGCTTCCCTAACATCTACTCCAAGTCTCCTGGATTGCTTCCGTTCCAAAAATAACTCTCCCGAAGGTTTCATTCCGTTTGGACTCCGTTTGATATTCCTTTTCTTCGAAACACTGAAATAGGCAAGAAAACAGCAATTTGGGCTGGGCCTCCGGTTAATAGGTTTTTCCCAAAAATAATATAAAAGTGTTTAGTAAGGCCCATAAACATCCAAAACAGATGATATAATAGAATGAATACTTCATAAATTATAGATACGTTGGAGACGTATCACGCCGCTCCACAAACGATGCCCCCAATAGGGAACACGACACCGCAGCGCCGCCATCGTCCGATCCGGTGATCTTAGGATTTCTCCCGGAGCGACACGAGCAGGTTGACGATAGTTGCTTGACGATGCCTTCATCAAGGTAACGACATAGACGCCGCCATCGCCCGCCATGACCGGAGTCGGCTCGGTTTTCACCGGCGACTATGTCTCCCCAACTCGCCGCCGGTGCTAATAGTGGGATCCAAGATCCGTCACTACCAGCCTGGTCAACCGCCTTCGGTGGAGAAGGCAGCCACCACCACCATGCCCGGGCCAAGAGACCGGGACGTCCTCGTGCCGTGAAGATTACCCGGGGGGTCTCCTCTTGCCGTTGTCGAGACGAGGCGCAGCCGCAGTGGATCTCGATCTAAACCCCTCGGGCCCAGATCAGATCTCATCGCAGCCAAAATCTCATCCGCCAAACGGCCGCCGGAGATCTCCTGGCCACCGCCAACCTGCTGCGCACTGCCGTTGGAGGAGAAGGGAGATGGACGCCGCAGCCCCCACGCGTTGCCGCCGGCCGAGGACTGCGCCGCCGCCGCCTCACCACAAGGGCTTCGCCCCATGGCGTCCTCAGCGACGGCGGCGGTAGTGGGAGGCGATGGAGGGGGAGGGCCGAGAGCGGTGTGGACGGGGACTCCCCGGGGGCGGCGCGGCGCCGCCGCCTTGTGGGAGAGAGGTCGGGAGGAGTTACGAGATCTAATTAAACAGCTAATTCAGAGTGGAGCCTGACATATGGCAAATTACTCTGCAGCATGGCAAATTCTTGACAATTTTTCTCCTAGCATGTCAATTTTTTCTTTACAACATGGCAAATCTTTATACAATAGAATGATAAATCTTTATACAATAGCATTGTAAAATACATCTGTTTTAGCATGGCAATTCTCGAGCATGGCCAGGAGTGGCTTTTTGAGGGAACACTCCTAGATAGCGGCATTCGCTCACATGACCTCCTATAGGGAAAGATAGTTCACTTGGGTGACCTCCCTAGCTAACGTTAGTGCGTTATTGAGGGCACAAGCATGAAACGTTCTTATAAATCAACCCATTAAAATACCCCAGCAAAACATTAATTGTGGCACAACCCAATAGTCAGTGGATGTGGCCAAGTTTTGACTTTATAAACTATGATTAAGTGTGTCTTGTCGAGACAAGTGAAAATCACGCTAAGATTATGCGTTAGTAGTTGAAATGAATTTTGGAGAGTTTGATAAATTCGATCTTTTCTATTGTATTTCGAGACAGCTTTGATACAATTTGAAGTTATTTTAATAAATGTTTACTTGTGGGTTTACCTATCATGCCTCACCCTTACATCAACACGCACCCGACGGCTAACCCTAAGCCGAACTAATCCCCGTTACCACTAAGTTGTGTGCCCTCGCGCACAGTGTTAATCTTGTCGATTGTGAACTCCTTTCTTCCATCAACTTTTTTGTGGTGGTGTCAGTGTCGTCCGATTAGTACTAGCTAGGGGTTGCAAAAGAGCGAGCGCCTGTTGCCATACGCATGAAGAAGGGCAAGTTTAGAGAAGAACACGGAAGATATGAAGCCCGATCTGCAACCACAACCCGATAACATCGCTTGATCTCAACGCGCCAAGGGTAAGATTTCGTTAGATGTATGCATGGAATTTCTTTTCGTGGGTGAGCGCTAGCGCTATTGTTGGACTAGAGTTTTCAGTTAGAGCATAATTCTATTAATTATGTTTATAGCAATTTCAAGGCATAGCTAAATTATTCTTACAACATGAAAGTCTTAGATAATTTCATGTAGATGTCAATAGTGGTGTCCATTACTAAGTTTGACTAATCGAAGCTACAGAAATGATATTAACAGTAGAAAGTGAAAAGGTAAGAAGCGGAGACCCCAAGTGTTGGGGACTTCTCTTGTGAAGTTTTGCTGCAACTGATGTAAGAGAGGGTCAGCAGAGGAAAAAAGAATAGCTCTCCTCATATCTCTTTACTTAACTGGGACATACTCCGTCTATCGTTTTGAGTGGATTCCTCCCACGCGTTGGCACAAGTTAGTTACGTTCTTATATTATGGGACGGAGGGAGTACTTCACATATACTCCCTCCGTTCCTAAATGTAAGTCTTTGTAGAGATTCCACTAAATGGACTACATACGGAGCAAAATGAATGAATCTAAACTTAAAATGCATCTATATACATCCGTATGTGGTTTATAATGGAATCTCTACAAAGACTTACATTTAGGAACGGAGGGAGTATAATAAAGTATTACTGCGCGACGGGGTTAGATAACTAAAGTATGACTAAGTTATAAATCCCTGGCCTTCCTACACGAGCTTGTTTTGTTTTTTGTTCCTTTATTTTCTCGAGGTTTAATAAATTTTGCAGCAAGAATGCAAATGAAGCAGGGGACATATGCGCTCAGAGACAATCCGATGTATTTCTTGATAATCATCCCAGAATAAACTTTTTGTTTTTGTTTCGTTTTAGTATTTTTTTTAGCTTGTTTTGTTTTTAGCAACATCCCAGAATAAACGGACTTGGCATATGGCACGATGGAAACAACAAAGCCGAAGGTCCAAACCATAGCCAGTAGGCCAGGCCTATAGACCCAACGAGATCCACCACGATAAACACGCGCACCATTCGTTCCCACTGAGCTCGATTCCGACGCGGTCGCACCTCACCTGGCTGGAACCCGCATCGAGGTCCACACCGCCCGCCATGAGAGAGGAGGTCAGGAGCTCGTCGGCCGCGCCCGCGGACCCGCCGCTGCGCTCAGACTCGCCGCCCGCCACCCCGGTCGCCAGGTACTCCTCTTCTCACCCCCCCCCCCCCCCCCCCCCCTGTCTCCTAGCCGTCGCACGATTGGATGCTAGCTTTCTGCCCTGTGGCTCTGCTTTGCCAGGCTCCGAATCGGAGGTTGCGCCGCCTTGGGATGCCGGCGGGGTGCTCCGTGCTAAGAAATTCTGCTCTTTTAGAGGGGGGCTGTAGCCCTAGGAAATTTCGAGCTAGGTGGGTACATAGGTCCAAGTAGGGCGTGTACTAAACCCTAGCGAGCTTAACTTCTCGCTGAAGCCAGCGAATTCGTCAGAGCTTGATTTCTGGTGGCATGGGCTTTCTGTGGTGGGGCTGCCTTGCGCTGGCTACGGAGGGTATCAGCTTGCAGATTGATGTTGATTTGTGCACTCATGGTATAAATTGGATTTTGCACAGCTTCACCGAGTGTACTGGCTAGACGCCAACAGTTGATCTCCATATTCTGGGTCTGGTTTCAGTGTTCTGTTGTCAACTTCCAAAGCATTTACTGTCTGTTATTCTGATTGCATTGTAAATTGCAAAGTCTCAAATATGGAAATGAACCAATTTTGGTTTTCCCTAATTTATTACTGCTGATTTGCTATTTAATAACATGATGAGCATTGTTGCACATGTCAGTTCTCCATAGTATGTGATTTGCCCCTTAACAAGAAAAGGTACAGGTTACACCATAAAAAATCATCAAGTTATGGTGAATTCATCAAGTGTTGATTTATCTTCCTGAACAAATAGGGGTGAAGCCTATTGTAAATTTGTTATGTCTAGTTCTTTAAGTGTACTCTGTGATACACATATATTGTAGATTGCTTGCTTGCACTAAAGCTCTTCCTTTTGCTTCTCAGTTCTGCCGGTGCTTCATCTCCTCCCGCGCAAACAAATGTAGCTACCATAGATTGGTTAGGCAGCGAGCAGTTATCTAAAGTTGGGTCATCGTCCCATGTTGCTTCACATGCTGCCCAGCCTTCTCTTAGTACTAATGCTGTTGGAGCTGCTATGGATTTTTCGCAACCATCATGTAGACCATGGGAACGAGGAGATTTACTTCATCGACTGGCCACATTTAAGCCTTCAACATGGGCTTCTAAACCAAAGGTTGCTTCTTCTCTCTTAAACTGTGTAACTTTAAATTTGTGATCGAGTGTACTGTTGATTACAGTAAGGTGATGATATTACCTTTCAGTTTAGAACAAAAGTTTTGTCAGAGGAATGTTTAGAATAACTGAATAATGATAAAACACTTAAAAGTGGTAATGTTGGTCATTTCAATCTCAGTCTTAAACATTTATTTCGAATTTAATTATCACTTGTGCCCTCGATATTCTTCTGTTTTGCTCTGTGTGTCCACAGCCCACTATGACACTATTTGCACAGACCAAGTTAGGAAACACTTATCGTGACTATGCGAGAGAAAATGAGAAATGTGCATGCATACAAACATGCTACAATCACTTGAACTCTTCCAAATCATTAGAGAATGGAAAATTGCAAAGAGACAAGAACTGCACTCTTGGTTCCCTCAGTGGACTTGTGTTGAAACAGGGACTCCCAATGCCATGTATAGTTACAGCAAAACAGAGAGAGTAGTGATGATTTTCTTGTAAGTCTGCTTTTCTTTTTTTGGTCTTGGTGGTGCTGAATAAGACATTTTTTAACGTACCTTTCAGCATCTGTGCGCTTGCATTATTCGTGCCTATGCGCAGTTAAGATATCTGTAGAAAATTGTCATGTTTTCCCAACTGAAGCTCCAGTCAATCAAATGATGCATATGTTAATCACCTTTTGGAAATTCTAAGTTATAAAAAATTAGAGGGAGAATCATACACACGATAAATGGCATCACAGTTTGTTTAGAAAAGAGCATTAATTTGTTCAATTTTACAGGCTGCTAGTTCACTGGCCTGTGCCCAAAGGGGCTGGGTGAACATTGGTGTTGACAAAATTGAATGCGACTCATGTGGCGCACATCTGATATTTACTGCATTGACATCCTGGTCCCCTGCTGAAGGTATGTCCCATGTCAGTTAAATTTTGTCACAGGCCTTCTCAGTTTCGAATTAACTGGTCCTGTTTTAGGTCTGACTTGTGCAAATATATTGCATAATGTTAAACCATGAATGTGTTACCTTTAGTAAATGATAACAGTTCTTGCGTGGATGTATGGCATGATTGTGTTCTTTCAGATAGTCATGCTTGCTAGCTCGATGCAAATTGTGCAACAGGGGATATCTAATCCCTTCCTTTTTTGTGTGTGAATATTTTTCCTATTAGCTGAATTAGAGGAGCTTTGATTTGACTGATACAAGTGTTCACGCTGACCGAAATTTTGTCTCTAGCATCGGTTGTACTGTGCATCTCTTAACCAACAATGTGTATGTAACTCTTGCATTGGAACGTGAGGAAAGTTTGTTTAGTTTAGATTCTCACCACTACAGTAGAAGTTTAAGTTAAACTGGAATACTCCGAATTACCAACAGATATGGCCATGTGGGTTCATTCCTATAATTTCCACAGTTCTACCTGATGTTACTTATGCCATACTTAGTTTAGCTGAACTTCTTAGTTCTTTACAATTTGACACATTTTGGGCTGTGAAACCTAACTTCCCCTTGTTTTGTTGTAGTTGCAAATGCTGGAGAAGCCTTTGCCGAACAGCTTGATGCATCGCACCAGAATGATTGTCCCTGGAGAGGGAATAGCTGCGCTGATAGCTTGGTGCAGCTCCACTTCACACCATCAGCTCTTCTTGGTGGTTTTAAAGATCGCTGTGAGGGGCTGTTGCAGTTTATATCTCTCCCTGTTATTGCCTCGTCTGCAATAGAGAGTATGAAACTCACTAGGAGTCAGCAGATTGAACATGTTTTATCCCAATCAATCTCGATTCTGTGTGGGGAGCTGGGTTACAAAACAGATAATACAACAGGAATTGATGTCCATCATCAAGACGAAACCTGCAGTTACTCTCAAGTATATCTCTTTTCATTTATCCTCTTCATGATGACCCTTTTGTTGCTACTATTGTCGCAGAACTTTTAGCTTTACTTAATCTAGGTCAACACATCTAATGTATCCAGGCGCAGAAGCTTATTAGCCTTTGTGGATGGGAACCTAGATGGCTTCCGAACGTACAAGACTGGGAAGAAAATTCAACCCACTCTGCAAAAAATGCAGCCTCAGCTGAACCAGATAAATGTTCCCGCTTTCCTGAGCATCAGCAAAATTCATACTCTACATCAGTCAAGAAAGATAAGGGGAAAGGCAAACTACGTGTAAAAGATTCTGGATGCAGCATGAGATCACCTTTGCTGGATTGCAGCTTATGTGGAGCTACAGTGAGAATCTGGGACTTCAGATCCGTTCCACGTCCTTCTCATCTTAATCTCGGCAACATTGATGCACCTGATGCAGGGACGAAACCTATGTTGGCACGTGGAATTAGTGCTACGAGTGGGATCAATGGATGGGTTGCTGAAGGAACAGACAGAAACAATGCTGAAGGACGTGATGAGGCATGCACTGTTGAGGGAAAATCATTGTCAAATGCTCAGGTTGACCTAAATCTGACAATGGCAGGAGGATTGCCACCAACCCATTCTGGGATGCTCTCAATGCCTGAAAATTTCAAGAACGGGGGAATGGGAATAGATCTGATGATCGGTCAGCCTACCGGGAGTGAGATTGGTGGCTATGCAGCCTCATTTGAATCTCGTGGCCCCAGTTCGAGGAAGCGTAATCTGGAGGAAGGTGGGAGTACAGCTGATAAGCCAATAAACAGGCTTCAGCCTGCTGACAGTATAGAAGGAACTGTAATTGACCGCGATGGTGATGAAGTTGATGATGCTGTACAAAACTCAGATATTCGGGACAAAAGGCCTCGTGGCTTTAATCTTTTCGATGTCAATCGTCCATCTTCTTCCGGAGCTGGTCCCAGCAGAAATTTAAGTCTTGAGCTGGATATAGATGTCAACAGGTTTGAGCCATCTAAAGAGGGTCCATCTACCCTTCGCAACTCGTCTGCTAGAGACTCCATGAGGGCATCTTCTGTTATTGCAATGAATATTATTCACGGTGCGGAGGAAAATTCAATGGAGAGTGTTGAATACCATCCATGTGATGGTGATGATGTTGAGAAGCCTTCAAGTGCACTCAGGAGTGGTGGAATGAGTGACACATTGGATCTCAATTATAGCAACCAAGCACAGGAAAGCAATTTTGTACAGCCTGCTGCTGACAGTAATGCAAGAGATATAGGAGGGAGTAGTATGAATGGAGGGGAAGAAGTCCTCAATGCAGAAACAGCTCCTACTTTTGCTAGGGATCAACTTAGCATTGGAGTTAGCGGAGGCAGTGTTGGAATGGGTGCTAGTCATGAAGCCGAAATTCATGGAGTTGAGGTTTCTGAACATAAAACTGAGAGTGTTGTCGGAGATGTGGAACCAGTTCCCGAGCTTACTGAAACCATGGGGCATACTGGTGAGTCAGCTCCTGGACCTGGAATGATGGATGAGTTTGTCCCTGAAGATGCTGGTCGAGAAGAGCCTCAGGGTGATAGCCACGATATGGCATCTCGGTTAGTGGGTCGAGTTGACAGTGGTTCAACTAAAGCTGATTCGGTCGAAAGTGGAGAGAAGATGAGCCATGCCAGAGGCCAGGAGAGTAACATACAACATTCCCTTTCTTGCAATGCAAGAGTTTATTCTGGCATTGATTTATCTAAAGATGAAGTGACTCAGACTGGTAAAATGCTGACTAAGGACGAGTATGACCCAGGAAATGATCTTGGTACTTCAGCATCTAACTATTCTCTCTGCTTACATGTTACATATGCCTGATTTTGTTGAACCATATTAAATCAAATCTTATATAAGGTGCTTCTGAGCTGAAAAGTATACATCATTGGGATAAATTTTTTATCAGACTAAAATATTTGTCATCAAGAATTCAAGATGTTGATGACTTGATAGTTGAGCCAGTAGCAGTTTGTCATCCCATACTTGGTCAATGACTGCCAAGCTGTGGTCCTGTATAGGACCTATACTCGGATGCTGATTAATTTTTGGATGCTGAATTTTGTGTTTTGTGTCATTCAGATAATTTTATCTTAATGTGAATATGTTATTTACGTTTTGTCATTTGTTTCTCAGGAGCAACGAATGGAGAGAATGATTATGAAACGGGTCTTCCAGAATTTGATCCAATTAAGCATCACAACAACTATTGTCCATGGGTAAATGGATATGTTGCCATTGCTTGCACTATCAATACTGGTTCCAGCACAAATAGTGCAGCATTTTGTGGCTGGCAGCTTACAGTAGATGCACTTGAGACTGTCCAGTCTCTTGGCCAGAACCAATATCAAGCCATGAGGTCTGATTCTGCGGCGTCACTGTATAAGGTGAGAATTTAGTCAAAACTTATATGTCAGACTTCCATTTCTTAGAGATCCAACCTGGTTGGAGTCGGAAAAAATAGCTAAAAAACAACAAGCTGGTGCACAGTACTGCAGATTTCCTGGTTTAACTTGACATTCTTCACCACATGTTTTGCAGGATGAGCATGCCGCACCTAGCCACAAGCTGCTGAAAAGGCCAAAACACAGCAAGTGCTAACTGAAGCGCCGCTGGTACATGCGTACATTCGCTAAACTTGGATACAGCTCAAAAATAGTTTGACTGATGCAAATCTGAAGAGATCTTGTTTGCTATTTGCAAGACTAGGCTTGGAGCTCGACATAGCAGAAGAGCTCAGAAGGCGCAAGCAGGCGGAAGAAGACGAATAAGTTAAGCATTGTAGATTGTAGATGGACTTGTTGCCAAGCTGTTGGTTCTTCTTTTATTGTGTTTATATATATAATATTGCTATTCTGGAAGATTTGGTGAGTCTAAAATTCTGGATCTACCATCTATAAGACTAAGATTTATGCCAGTGAGCAACATTTGGCTGAGTTAACCGTAATTTAAATTGTTGTCTGTTGTCATTTACTCCACCTTAATTTGGTACTCGCCCTTCCGGGTGAAACACTTCCTATCTGTAGTATGATGATAGGACGCAAATCATCAGACTGCTTCAGCACCCTTGATATCCTATTAGTTGTCGCTGATTTGGTACTGCCAAGTCAGCGACAGCTAATATGGAATGGAGGGAGTATTTTCTGTACTTGGTAGAACGTTTTATACACCATACTAGTACATGATATGAGAAGGGTATGGATTACAAACTGGCGCTTGCCACCGAAGTCTGGGGAAGCCGAGTTCGGCACTTATGTTTCAACTAGCGGCATTTCGGCTATTCTCCCTTTTCATTTTCTGAATGAGACTAAGCACATATGGGCCTTGGGCCCTTGGTTCATGTTTCCAATGCAAGCCGAAACTGCAAACGATTCATTCATTTCACGATAGAAAATATTCCCGAAATCACTCATTCATGATAGAAAATATTTCCGAAATCACTGGTGTTGTCAAGGGTACCCTTTGCAACAATTATCGTGAAACTCTGCTGCTAAGGTGTATCTCTGACGGATCTCGCGGAATTTGATTAGTGCTGGTCTTTGATGCATCTATTTGAATCTCGTCTTTGCTCATCTTTATTCACGTGTCTATAGGTTGGATCCTTCTTATCTACAATTATCTTCCTTTATGCCATAGCATAACAACTTTTGCTTGGTTCTGGTGAGGGTGGGTCGATGACGGTGACACATCTTTGGCTCGCCCTAGTACTTGTAGTCGTCGTTTGGTGGTTTACAAACCTAAATGCAATTTTTGTTACTTATGATGTTCATTGTACTTTCTTTTTTTCCGGAAAAACTTTCAATCTATTCATCTTCAATCATGGCAGTACAACGGACACCAGAAATAAAAATTACATCCAGATCCGTAGACCACCTAGCGACTACTACAAGCACCGAAGCGAGCCGAAGGCGCGCCGCCGTCATCGCCGGAGCCGGGCACAACTTGTAGTAGACAGTCGGGAAGTCGTCGTGCTAAGGCCCTATAGGACCAGCACCCCAGAACAGCAATCGCCGCCGATGAAAAATAACGTAGATTGGAAGGATTCAAACCGAAGACACACGAACGTGGACGAACAACGACGAAATCCGAGCAAATCCATCAAAGATAGATCTGCCGGAGACACACCTCCAAACGCCCACCAACGATGCTAGACGCACCGCCGGAACGGGGACTAGGCGGGGAGACCTTTATTTCATCTTCAGAGAGCCGCCGCCATCTCGCCTTCCTGAATAGGACACAAATCCTAACAAAATTGAAAAATAGACTAAAAACGGAGCCCTCCCGCCGGCCCTTGTCAGGATCCACCGCGCCTCCATGGCCCTAGTGCCACCGGAGACGAGGCGGACCCGCGTCGGCGCCGACGAGAGACACGAACCCTAACTTTTTTTCTTCGAGGAGGAGGAAAAGGCAAAGCATACTTCATTGTACTTTCGTTTTATTTAGTGCACGATGTGCTTTGTGCTCGCACGTGGTGTACTCTGTGATCTCTACTATCGTGCACTTGTGCGCCTTGCATAGCGCGCCCCGTGCTTCCCTTTTTAGTCTAGTAGCACAATACATGTTGCAGCTCAAAAAGACCGGAAAAATCAGAAAAGCCAAAACCAGAGTAAACTGGAAAACCGAAAACATGAAAAGATCAGGAGAAAAAAAAAGTCAAAACCCAAAGAAAACCAGAAAACAGGTTCCCCATGCAGAGCATGCGACACGTGCGGGTACGGCATCCCTCTCCCGCCGGTCCTGTGTGTGCTTTTTTCTTCATGATAATACATGTCTCATTCATATCATAAATAACAAAGTACAAGTCACATAAAAATTAACATGACAAAACTGAAAAGATAGCAGAACATCTCTGAGCTTGACATCAACGCCCGTCACCTGTCTCCGGCACCACCACAACAGCCACCGAAAAAAAATGATGGATCACCTCCTCACCCGAGCTCGACGCGGCTCCATCACTGATATGCAGCTTTGTGGACCTCCAAGGTGGCTCACCAAAAGTGAAGCCATTGCCGTTGAACGAATTAGACCGGGGCAACAACCCGAACACGTCATCGAACTCAAGATCTGGCACCCCACCACGACTATGACGCTGAAGGAGGAAACCATACCTGCCATCCATGAACCACGAAGCCAGCACACATTCCGTCTTCCAGATGTCGTTGATGCGGACCACAATCTGCATCCACTCCTGGACTACCTCCCAAGCTCCGCGCCGATGCTGGAGCAAACGCCGTCGCAATGACGGAGCCCGAGGACACAGGTCCACCACGAGGATGCTGCCGCCGCCACGCCATTCTTGTTTGAACAGACTGGTTTCCAAATCCATCCCCAACCATAGGACCGATGACCTCATCAGGGAAGGATCCAAAGAATCTTAATTCAGCGCCGTCATCATCGCCGCCGAAGCCAAGACAATGAACAACCTAAAAACCTAAACTACCAAGGGAGTAAAAATAATCCACGCACATGGATCCGGCGACCCCCCTCACCACCGATGACCGAGGTCGCCGGCGGAGGGGAGCCTCCGGAGGACGGCGCTGAAAGATGGCCCCTCCTGGCGGCGGCTAGGGTTCCAGCCGCCAGGGACGAGAGAAAAACGATCTAATCTCCCCCGTGCGTGCTTCTCGCGCGCTTGAGAATGCGAGGACATGTTTATTTTGGAATGGAGTAATTTATATGAATACGAATGATTATACTCACGATCGAGTACATGTTCGAGAGCATTTGTTGTTAGCTCAAATGTTGCTTTCATTGTGCCCTCTACGGTGGGCTACACGAACATGTCCGACAACGCCATTTTGAAAATGACGTGCTATCACCAACTGGTTGGCCGTTGGCGGTAGCAGGAGGGAAAAAACAAATTTTATCCAGCGAAGCGAAGCACACAATCTGGAGACACCGAGCTTTCCAGATAGCTATCTGCATAATAGGCAAGTGCAGATCTTATTCTGTGGGGATGCAACTTTCTTTCGCCTTACTTTATGTTTTGAACCAACTACTTGTGCCCCAACTTGCATGAAAAAGGAAAGATGGTTAGTGTATAAGTATGACTTTGCTTTGTTCTCAAGGGAGGAATGACAAATCCTCCCTGGCATCGTCCACATGGTTCGATTTGGAAAGAAATGAATCACATGTTGTCTCGGTGCACTAGCCATACTCCCTCCTAGTATTTTGGAGATAAAGGTATGAATACTTTTAGGACATACCTGTAAAGTTGTTAGTATCCTTTTGGTGGGAACTAAAAATAGCCTATTCTTTTTTTTATTTAGAAAAGGAGGATGACCCTGGCCTCTGCATCTGGGCGATGCATACAGCTACTTTATTAATTATTCTCACAAGACCTTACAAAGTCATACAACAGTAAGACTAAAGTCATCATCTAAGCAACAACTGTCGCTACACCTATCCAATTGATGAAGGGACGCTGATAGACTGGGCCTAATACCAAACAGACATCGCAGCCAGACCTAACATCTAAGACCTGAGGTCCCAACCAGGACGCCTGCTGGGTATGGGCACCCATCAATGCGTGCTCCTCAACCAGGACGCCTGTCGGGTATTAGGCCGCCGCAGCCACTTGCCACCAATCCATCTTCAGAGATGTACTGCTGCATCTACCTTGCACGGTCTAACTACCGTCGACGCCACCACGACGCCAGACAGCTTCCTCCTCCTGCGCGAGTCCATCTCCGCGCATCGGACGCCGAGTCTCCACCGCCATGCCGCCGAGACCCACCGTCGATGATACTGTTGATTCCACACCGCTCCACCTACATGCCATCTCGCGTCGACTTCGAACTACCAGCAACTCCACCACCCTAAGCAGTCCTCGGCCGACGCTTTCAGGAAGGAACACAACACCAAACTGCCATCGTCGCCCAAACAGAGGAACAGAGGCTTTTGCCTGCGCTCATGGCAGAGGTGGGGGGTGTATGATCCACACCGAAGCCTCCAGGAAGGGAATCGGCGCCGAGGGTGTCGACTTTGGTGCGGCCGCCACGCCGGCCTGGAGTTTTCCCCGGATCCATGCCCACCCGCCAGATCCATCCAGGCAGTATTGGCGTCGACCGTAGTCGCTACCGTAGCCAGCACGGACCGAAGTAGATCGAGTCGGAGACGACGCCTCCCATGGAACTCCAGTCGGCCATCGAGGAGCCGCCGTAGCGTCGCCGCCTCCACGCCGCCCACGCAGCCGTGGAATGCCCCCCATCTGCACCCACGGGTGCCGCCCGCCAGGCAGGCCGCACCGCCCACCATCGATCGAGGCCGCCGCCCCGAGATCCCCACGCCGCCCGAGGCACCGGCGATCAGATCTGAAACAGATCGACCACGGCCACCATAGGAGCGGCCCGAACGCCCCCCCACACGACCACCGGGGGAAGCAGCTCCTGCCGTCGCCCTCTGAGTCCTCGCCGGCGCGCCCTGTCGCCAATGCGCCGCCAACCGCGGCCGAACGCCACCCGCGCCAGATCCGGCCGCTCCGGGGAGAAGAGATCCCGCCGCTGTCGACGCCAACCGGGCTTTGCCCGGCGGCGGCGGGCGGGAGAGGTGGGAGAGGGAGCGAGGGCTTGGCGGTGCTAGAGTTCCCCCTGGTCACCGCATGGGGCGACCCAGGGGAGAGGGGAGAGTATGACTCCTGTCTAAATTAGCCGATTCTTAACAAAAGAACTTAGCTAATCATTTTATTTTTAAGAGTACGAGCGCATGCACTGGACCGAATGCGAGGACATGGATTTTCGGTACGAACGACTCATTATCACACGCAGAGTTTGTTAGAATTAATGGGCTTGGCCCATGTATATTTTCAAAAATTCCTAAATAAATCTCAAAGGCCCGTGAATAAATGCAAGAGAGATGCAATCTTAAGTCCTACCTCAAGAATGAAGATGGGGTGATCAACTTAAATGGTGGAGTCTCGCTCCACTAAGTGATGTGTTGAGCAGAGAAGAGAACACCACATGCGCACACTTGACTCATCTCATCGGTCACTGGAGTGCAACATGTACGTGAATGGTTTGCGGTTGTATGGGCTATTCTATATACTCCCTCCGTTTCATAACATAATGCATATAGATTTTTTAAGGACGAATTAGGTTTTTGGAAAATGCTACGCGCTACTTCTCATATCTGTCATCATGAGTCGTCTTCCGTCCGAGTCGGGTAACATCATGCACTCGTTTCCATCGACATCTACCACTTCATCTGTGACCGATCTATACGTGTGTCGTGATCTGATCCAATCTTTTATTATGGTTATTGTTGCATGTGCAATGTTGTTGTTCATGATGATATGTTCATGTAGTATGCTAGAGTTATGTTTTTTTAGAAAAGGAGGACGACCCCGGGCCTCTGCATCTGGCCGATGCATGCAGCCATTTTATTAAGGGATATTTAAATTAGTGCCCCTGGTTCCTTAGTTGTGCTCACTTTTCCCCACGCTCCAAACGTTTGCTCACTTTTCCCCTCTTCCTTAGCTGAAACTCTCACAAATGCTCATAGCGGGCGTTTGCCGTCTTGACCGTCCATTGACCGTTAATTGCTGACGAGTGGGGCCGAGTCTTCGTCTGACTGTTGCTTGCTGACGGGTGGGACCGCAAGGAGACACGTATTGGGCAGCTTGTCTGAATCTGAAACAGATCTAGACAGGCCGCACTGCACTGCGCCCCGCCCCCTCCGCCGGCGTCGTGCCACGTCCACCGCAGTTGTTTCCTCCACCCTATGCCCCTATTCAGTTCGTCGGCGACGCCGCGTCTCCGCCAGATATAGCCCACCTCCCCATCTGGGATTACATAGCGATGTTGAGTGAGGACGGCCGGAATGCAGTCGGCCGTGGAGAGGATTGGGTCGAATCCGCGGCAGATAATTCATGGATTGAACCTGGGTAAGCATTGTTTCCTCTCGAATTGACGTTCTAAGTCGTATTGTAGGCCGTATTTGACTTCTGTTTGCTTGAATCGTTTGAATTTGTGCTCGATTTTACCCGGCTAACTGAAGCCTTTGTTTCCTTCAACAAAATAGGATTGATCCCGCGCTGGCTTTCCGGCTGGCGATTAGAATGGAAACTAGTGTGCTGCGTGGTACTAAACCGCATTTGATTTCATCATTTTTCTATCCCAAAGTGGTAGAAACCAGCATATCTTTCAAAGATTTGCGAGCTGAGCTCCGAAACACCTATCCCTGGAGTGATGCCGATGCTGTTGAACTGAATTACTTCAGCAGTGACGAGCAAAGATTTCTCCCACTAACTTGCGACGATCATATGCCGTTGCTTTTTGCTGGGATTGCTGGCTGCCGATTCGGTAAACTCCAAATCGATGTGCTTCAGCCACGCGCAGAACGGGCGAAGGGGAAGGGAGTTCAGACATCATTTGTCTGTGCTAATAGCCAGCACCCCGGCACTCCTTGTAGGTCGACACCAAGTAAAGCAAGTGGTTCATGGAGCCACAACATGCCTGCTGCCAATTCTGGTTCCGATTCAGCCGCTGCTTCTCGTGTACCTTCTGCAGTTGGTGTAGAAGAAGATGCAGAACCTGACGAGGCAGTGCCTACAAATGATGATGAAGACGAGATGATGTTTCCTGAACTGGTCGATGTAGCCAGTCAGCAAGCAGTGGGTGACGAATATATGGAGGAGCCCATCAGCCAAGCTAGGTTTGATGACACTGATGATGAAGAGAAAGTGGAGAACATGGACAGCTTAATCGAGGATGAATACGATGGTGATGACATGCCAACAATTGAGTGGAACAGGGAAAAACCTGAGCTTAGTGTAGGTACCATTTTCCAATCAATGGTGGACTGTCGGAATGCAGTGACAACATGGTGCATTATATCTGAAAACACCTATAAGATTAAAAGGAGTGAGCCAGCAAGGTTCGCAGTATTTTGTCCATATCCTAGGTGTAGGTGGAAGTTGCATGCATCTCGTATGAGAAAGGGCAAATATATTCAGGTAATCCAAGTTCAGTTAGTAATTTAGTTTCAGATCGTTGAGTAAGGTTTCTTAACTGTTTTTTACCCTTTTATTTTGTTTCAAATAAAGAAAAACCCACACAAGCACACATGTCCACCTGGAGGGGGAGGGGGGAAGGCCAAAACCAAGCTA
Source organism: Aegilops tauschii subsp. strangulata (assembly GCF_002575655.3). Classification (NCBI taxonomy): domain Eukaryota; kingdom Viridiplantae; phylum Streptophyta; class Magnoliopsida; order Poales; family Poaceae; genus Aegilops; species Aegilops tauschii. The sequence goes on from NC_053036.3 coordinate 309,161,110, forward strand.
GCAAAAACTAGGTGGGTGGCAGATGCTATATTGGATTGGCTGAGAGAAGAACCTGGACTTGGTCCAACATCACTCCATGGGAAGCTTTTTGAGAAGTACAAGATAGAAATTCCTTACATGAGAATTTTCAATGCTAGGGAAAAGGCTCTTGACAGAATTAATGGTCAATGGAATGACAGTTTTCAGCTGCTTTACACTTTCAAAGCTGAAGTGGAGATGGCAAGTCCAGGGAGTGTTGTAGAGATTGACAAGCATACAGTTCCATTCAAAATAAAAGGAAAGTCATTTCAGAAGGAGTGCTTCAGAAGGGCTTTTGTTTGTTTCAAGGCTTGCTGGCAGGGGTTTCTAGATGGTTGCAGGCCCTATTTGGCTGTAGATGCTACACATTTGACTGGAAGATGGAGAGGACAGCTAGTAGCAGCTTCTGCAGTTGATGGACACAACTGGCTATTCCCAGTTGCATTTGGTGTGGTGGAGGCAGAGTCTGAGGAAAGTTGGGTCTGGTTTCTGCAGCAGTTGCGCAACATTATAGGCACACCCCCAGGTTTAGCTATACACACAGATGCTTGCAAGGGTTTAGAGAGTGCAGTGGAAATTGTATTCCCTGGAGTGGAGCATAGGGAATGTATGCGACACCTAGCGCATAATTTCAAAAAGAAGTTCAAAGGTAAAGTTTATGATGAGAACTTATGGCCAGCATCATACACATGCAGCAAAAGGAAGCATGAACACCATTTGAGAGTGTTGTATGCTCAAAATCCTCTTGTGAAGGAGTACATGGATGCACATCATGGTAAGGTGTGGTCAAGAAGCAAATTCAACGAAATCTGCAAAGTAGATTATGTGACCAGTAACCTTGCAGAATGCTTCAATTCAAAGTTCAAGTCAGTGAAAGGGCTCTTGTTGTGGCAAGCATTTGACAAGATGAGGCAAATGATCATGATAAAGATGGATCTTCGCAAAAGAATTGCAGAAACACAATATGTTGGTCATCAAATGCTCCCATCACTGATTAAGGCATTGCACTTGAAGGTAAGAGGACTGAAGATGAAATGTATTCGATCTGGTACATATGAGGGAGAGGTTACCTATACTGACACTAAAAATAGGGTATGGAGGTATCCTGTGAACCTAAGTACTAGAGAATGTACTTGTAGGCAATGGCTTATCCGTGGGAAGCCATGCATACATGCCCTACATCTGATGACCGTTATCGGGGGTGCAGATGGTGAAGTTGATCAATATTGCTCTGAGTATTTCTCTGTTGCCAAATTTATGGCTGCTTATGCTGACAATGTGCCTGCACTATTGGGGAAAGATCAATGGAACATAGTAGATCCAGGGTTCAAACTCCACGCTCCTGTCATTACTAGACCACCAGGAAGACCAAGGAACCAGAGGATTAGAGCAGGTGAGGAGGGTCGTCTACCAAAGAAGCGTGCTTGCAAAAAATGTGGAGTTCAGGGGCATATTGCTAGGCTTTGTACCAATGCAGTGGATGCATCATTTGGAGAGGAGGAAAGATGGACAGCAGCCAATGCTGAGGAGAATGCAGCAGCAATGGAGACTGAAGATGTAGTGGAGAATGCAGCAGCAAATGAAGCAGTGGAGAATGCAGCAGCAAATGAAGCATCTTGGTATGTGTTTGCACCCTTTGTAGAATGCAGCTACCCTTTTGTTTGCATTTGTTCTCTTTTTTGCCAGTGTCTTATAATTTTATTTACCAGCTCTAGGGAGAAAAGGCCAAGAGATGAAGAAGCAGAAGATTTTGAAACCATGGCCCTTGATGGTTTTGAAGCTATAAGAGAGGAAGAGGAGGGGGTAATTTTTCCAATTGTGCCTTTAAAGATTACTGAACCCATAGATGACCGTCAAATGGTCGTCAAGTGCTCGGCGAGTGGAACTACTCCATCAGCATCTCCACAGGGAAAACCCCAAGTAAAGCCCAAGATCAAAAGGAACAAGAGTCTGAAAGAAAAGAGCATCTCAACTAGGGAAACCAGGAGCAAGACGGTGAAGCCAGCTGCAAACACAAGGAGCAAGTCAAAAATTTGAATTAAGTTGTTGGGAAATGTTTGTGTTGTCAATTTGAGGGCGAGTCGATCGCTTAAAACTTGGTAGATTTGTATTAAGATGTTGGCATCTTAGAACTTGGTAGATTTGAGCTACTGTGAAAACTTATCAGTTGTAATAATGTTGCTTCTACTTTGGTTTCTTATTTGAGTCAGAATTCAAATTTCCATCAAAATTTGAATTTAAATCAATATTTAAATTTGGGCCAAAATTTGGATTCGAGCCAAAGTTGAAGTTGAACATTGGAGGTTCATTGCTCTGTGCGGTGTATTTGATCGAGCATTTGAAGTCCAATATTCGTAGGTGAACAGTCCGAATGAGAAATGTGCTAGAAACGAGCTCGAAAGCTAGGGTAAACAGCCCTATTTGAAATCAAGTTTTTTTTGACCTTGCCTAAATGAGGCATATATATTTTTATTAACACTCGTTCCATATATATAGGGTAAAAACGAAGTCTCACTATTTATTGATTAATATTCATATTACTACATTTTTTTTGAAAAAATATGCTTTTAATTCAAAACCGTCAAATAACACGTTTTAGATATGAAAATGAAAAAGTAAGTTCAGATCCTTCTTATTCACTCCAAAATGAAGCTATGGAGATTTTTCTATTTTTTTGAATTATTTTGATTTTTTTCAAACCCTAAACCCTCTCTCCCTATTCTACGAACTCTGAACATGTTCATAGGTGATAGCTCATTTGTGTGAAGCCTTTTTTCATGAAAATGACCTACACCAAGTTTATATTTTTTTCTCATAACCTTGTCACATATGACGGCTATGTGCGCAAAAATTACAACATTTTGATTTTTTTTGAATTTTTTAAAAACATTTGAACTTGATTTCGAAAGATCACTTCAAAAAATGTTTTTTCAAAAAAAAAACGCCCCTATACCGAGTTTATATTTTTTATGGTAGCTAGGTCTCATAAACGGACGAACTACGTTTGTTTTATATTTTTGCGATTTTTTCTAATTTAGTTATGGCCATTTGAAATCTGGTCAAACCCTAATAACCCCATTGACTCGCTCATAACCCCGCAGAAATGCTCCAAACCCTAGCGTCGAACGTCCGCCGTCGGATCCTACCAAGCGCCAAACACCACCCGTCAGATGTGGGGCAGGCATGCGCGATCCGCGTGATGCATCCTGGTTGGCTACTGCACTGTCCTTCTCGGGTTTTTATGATCTGCCCCACTTTACATATGAAATTGTATTTTTCGCACATAACCACCACATGTCAGTGTTAAGAGTTGGTTCAAATATTCAAACTACAAAATACAATGTGGCAAATCGTCAATATAGCTTCCCCTTCTCCTCTTCTCCATCTGACAGACAAACGCATCGAGCAGATCGGGCAATTCCTCTGTTTCTTTCCCCATCTTCTCGTTCTTCTTCCTCTCGAGCAATTCCTCTGTTTCTTTCCCCATCTTCTCGTTCTTCTTCCTCTCGAGCAATTCCTCTGTTTCTTTCCCCATCTTCTCGTTCTTCTTCCTCTCGAGCAATTCCTCTGTTTCTTCCTCTCGGGCGATATGTCGACCTCCTCGTCAGCCCCCCGTTCCACGTGGCCGGTGTATGGTCCAGTGCCGATGACTCGATGCACTGACTGCCCACGGACTACGCCACTGAAGCGGTTGACTTCGAAGGAGGAGGAGAATGGGAACTTTGGGCGCGAGTTCGTCAAATGCGAGAGCAAGCCGGAGGGGCAGGTTAGATCTGAGTTTTCCTCGCATCCTTTATCTCTAATTTCTCAAAAAATCTATCAGATTTGGATTTAGGTTACATGATTTCGTTTTCAGATCGTGAAGAAATGCCACCATTTCGAGTGGATGGATGATTACATCCAGAGGCTTCAAGGGTTGGGCTTGCTGGATTCGAGGGGGAATGCAATCCGCGAGTTTAATCTGACCCATGACAGTGCCGCTCCGGCAGCAGCAGCGCGTCCGGAATACCCGACGGTGGTAGATGTCGAACTGAAGACGGAATTGAAGAAGATGAACAAGAACTTCAAGCAGCTAATTGAGTTGAAGAAGCAATCCAATCTGATAGCTTTAGCAATACTTGCTCTAGGAATTTTTTACTTGATGGCCATCTCTCGTTAGAGATGTTTGTCTACTGTTGTTGCCACTGTTTAGCAATCCAAGTCTGTTTATCTCAAATGCAACTCTGTTTAGTGCAACTGTCGATCTCTGAATGTTTGCAGTTTACTGTTAAGTTTCGACACTTTCAGTTTCGGTAGAAGACAACTACCAGTTCAGTGATAGGATTATTTTGTTAGCTAATAACCTCGAGTGTTGGATCATACCCTAGCTCGTCAGATGACAGTAAGCAGTACTTGAGCAGCACAAGGGATATACATCAAGTTCATCTCTTCTCTCTCGCACTTGCCAAACTTTTGTCGTAGAGTTCGTCAGTTCTGCTAGAAACCTAGTTCGCGGGCCCAAAGAGAATCAAGCTGCAATAGGCCCACAAAGGATAAATGAGGCCCAGAAATAAGCGATGTTTCTTTTTTTTTGTTTAGGAACGATTGCTTTGTTCTTTTTTTGTTTCTAATTCCTTTTTTCATTAATTTGATTGCCCAATCTCTTCTATCTCATTGAGGATTTTTTTTGCTTTCCTTTATGGGTCCCTTCATTTTTTAGAATCAAAGTATTTGCAAACCGCAGTATTATTATGCCTAGCGAACCAATACTTCATGATTGGAAAAGAGGTCCAACCCTCTTTTTTATATACTTCAAACATAGTGTAGTTTTCTACATATTAAAGTATATAAAACTACACTTTTGACTAAAGCCAAACATCTCAAAGTATTTGATACTTCAATATTTCTGAAAACCAAAGTATTCTTGGAATACCTAAAAAATACAGAGCTCTCAAACCAAAGCCGTGTACAAATGTACAATATGTTCTTATTTTTAGAAGGCATCTATAAACACATCATTTTTATTTAGTTTGGTTAATTTTCCCCACGCCAATTAGCCATGTCTAAACTTGGGACAAACAAAATACAAACATAACAAAGCATTAATATAACACACATAACTTAACTCAGATAGGGTTGCTAGGGCAACATAAGTTCTTACATATAACATAACCTTACATAGATAGGGTAGCTAGGTCGGGCAACACACACACCAAACTCACACTACATAGTAGATAGGGTAGCTAGGGAAACACCGCCATGTCTTCACCGTCGTCTTCACCTTAACCGCCGGCTTCACCGTCTTCTTCGCCGTCGGCTTCAGTACTGCTCCTCCTCAAGGCCGTTGTCGCCGAGGTAGTACGGGAGGCTGTGCATGCGGTTGCGAGCGGGGAAGACGCTCTCGAAGTCGGTGAAGATGTTATAGGTGGTGAATGCGATGAACTCGCACCCACACCAATACACCTTGCCGAGCAGGTAGTAGGCATCGAACCTGTTGGTGAAGTGGACGACGAGCCCTACCACTGGAGCGTTGGCGTGGGGACGCTGCTCCACGAGGTTGAACATGGGCGGCGAGCCCGCCGGGAGGTGGTGGAAGCCCGCACGGAGGAACCCCCGTGCACGCTCAGTGCTACCCCTCCAGCGTGAGAACGCCCACACGCGGAGCGATGCCTCGATGACGACGTTGGCGGGGTACCGCCGTTCCGGCACGGTGGGCGGCTCTTGGAACGTCGGCCCGTTGTACTGCATCTTGAACGCTTCGCTGAGTGGAACAGTTTTGGCTTTTGGGGGAAGAAGAGAAGTGGGAGGCGCAGATGGATCTGTAGAAGAAGAGGCAATGAAGGGCAGTTTAAATAGCCAGGGAGACGAAGTGGGTACACGCGCAAACGGCGTAGATCGTGACTCAGTGCGTGCGTGAACCGATGCGATCATCAATGAGTGAACGTGAATCGATGCGAACGTGCTTTGCGTGCTCTGCGTTGGCGGCTGCCTGCCTCCCCCTTCTGCGTGCTCTGCATTGGCGGCTGCCTGCCTCCCACAACTGAATCGAGAGGCAGTCGTGCGGCGTGAACCGATGCCTCGACATAGACGTGAGCGTGCGTGCAGCCTGCCCCTTCTGCCACCGGCACGTATGCCTGCGACGCATGAAACGACGCTGCGGAGCGACTGAATCCACCGGCAACCGTGCAGCACGGATCGATGCGTGCGTGTCGGCGTGCATGCATGCGTTTAGGTCTAGGTCACTAGATGCGTGCGTGGCGGTGTTCGCATGCATAGCAGGCTACATCGATGCCAAAGCCGGGCATGCATAGCAGGTTGCATCCATCGATAGAAGGCTTCTTAAATTTATTACCAACAAACTAACGGGCCCGTCCTATGAACACAAACACGGCCCAACAAGCGAAGCCACAACCACAGTCAACGGAGTCCAATGTGGCCCCACAAGTCAGTTAACGGCCAAGACGGCAAACGTCTGTTATGAACATTTGTGAGAGTTTCAGCTAAGGGAGTGGGGAAAAGTGAGCAAAAGTTTGAAGCGTGGGGAAAACTGAGCACAACTAAGGAATTGGGGGCACAGATGGAATAAGCCCTTTTATTAATTATTCACAAAGACCGTACAAAGTAATAGATTAGTAAGTCTAAAGCCACCATCTTGGCAACATCTGTCGTTACTCCTATCAAATCGATGAACGGATGCCGAAAGTCCGAGCCGAATACCAAACAGACCTCGCACCAAATCCTAACATCTAAAGCCGGAGGCCCCAACCAAGCTTCATACCGGGTCTAGGGAACACACTGGTCCGACGCACTTTCAGAGGCCGCGGCCGTCGTCTTCCACCAATCCATCTTCAGAGCAGTTACTAACGCATCGACCTTGCCAGTCCTGCCGTCAACGCCCCCACGGCGCCAGACAACGCCACCTCCCTACGCGCGCTCATCATCACGCATCCATCATCGAGACCTGCAGCGCCACGCCACCGAGACTCTGGGGCATCGATGCATCACAGGAAACGTTGCTCCACCTTAGATGCCATCCACTAGTCCCTCGGGCCTGTGCACACCTCGAAGAATGACGCCCCCAAGGGGGAACGACAAAAGAGCACTGTCATCATCTGATCGACTGATCTAGGGTTTCCCCTAGAGATAGCAGATACAAGGCTTGAGCCTCTCCACGGCGATGCTTTCAAGAAGGGGACGACGCCATAGAGCGCCGCTATCGCCGGCCTTCACACCTAGCCGAAAGTAGGGCTTTTCACCCGGATTTGCTCGATAAACCTCCATCCAGCATCTTGTGCTCCGAATCTCGTCCATCCCCGGTACCTAAGCATCGCTGGTGCTCCAGCCACCACCATAGCACCTCGCGCCTCCATGCCCTGGTCAGATGCATGAAGGAAATATGCCCTAGAGGCAATAATAAAGTTATTATTTATATTTCCTTATATCATGATAAATGTTTATTATTCATGCTAGAATTGTATTAACCGGAAACTTAGTACATGTGTGAATACATAGACAAACAGAGTGTCCCTAGTATGCCTCTATTAGACTAGCTCGTTAATCAAAGATGGTTAAGTTTCCTAGCCATAGACATGTGTTGTCATTTGATGAATGGGATCACATCATTAGAGAATGATGTGATGGACAAGACACATCCGTTAGCTTACCACTATGATCGTTTAGTTTATTGCTATTGTTTTCTTCATGACTTATACATGTTCCTATGACTATGAGATTATGCAACTCCCGAATACCGGAGGAACACTTAGTGTGCTATCAAACGTCACAACGTAACTGAGTGATTATAAAGATGCTCTATAGGTGTCTCCGATGGTGTTTGTTGAGTTGGCATAGATCGAGATTAGGATTTGTCACTCTGATTGTCAGAGAGGTATCTCTGGGCCCTCTCGGTAATGCACATCACTATAAGCCTTGCAAGCAATGTGACTAATGAGTTAGTTGCGGCATGATGCACTACAGAACGAGTAAAAAGACTTGCCGGTAACGAGATTGAACTATGTATGATGATACCGACGATCGAATCTCGGGCAAGTAACATACCGATGACAAAGGGAACAACGTATGTTGTTATGCGGTTTGACCGATAAAGATCTTCGTAGAATATGTAGGAGCCAATATGAGCATCCAGGTTCCGCTATTGGTTATTGACCGGAGATGAGTCTCGGTCATGTCTACATAGTTCTCGAACCCGTAGGGTCCGACGCTTAACGTTCGATGACGATTGGTATTATGAGTTTATGTGATTTGATGTACCAAAGGTTGTTCGGAGTCCCGGATGAGATCACGGACATGACGAGGAGTTTCGAAATGGTCGAGAAATAAAGATTGATATATTGGACCATGTTATTCGGACGCCGGAAGTGTTCCGGAGAGTTTCTGATAAAACCGGAGTGCCGGAGGGTTACCGGAACCCCCCGGGAAGTTAATGGGCCACCATGGGCCTTAGAGGAGATAGGGCTGGCCAGGAGGTGGCGCGCGCCCCCCAGTCCGAATTGTACAAGGGGTGGGGGAGGCGCCCCCCTCCTTCCTTCTCTCCTCTTCCTCCTTCCTTCCCCTCCTTGTTGGACTAGGAAAGGGGGGAACCTACTCCTAGTAGGAGTAGGATCCCCCCTTTTTGGCGCGCCCCTTGAGGCCGGCCGGCCCCCTCCTCCCCTCCTTTATATACGGGGAGGGGCACCCCATTGACACACAAGTTGATCTTTAGCCGTGTGCGGTGCCCCCTGATACGTCTCCAACGTATCTATAATTTTTGATTGTTCCTGCTATTATATTATCTGTTTTGGATGTTTAATGATATTTAATATACCTTTTTATATTTTTTTGGACTAACATATTAACCGAAGGCCCAGTGCAAATTGCTGTTTTTTTGCCTATTTCAGTGTTTCGTAGAAAAGGAATATCAAACGGAATCCAAATGGAATGAAACCTTCGCGAGGATCGTTTTTGAAACAAACGCAATCCAGTAGACTTGGAGTGGATGTAAGGAAGCAGCAAGGAAGCCACGAGGTAGGGAGGCGCGCCCCCCACCCTCGTGGGCCCCTCGCAGCTCCACCGACCTACTTCTTTCGTCTATATATACTCTTATACCCTGAAACCTTCGGGGAGAGCAACAAAACCGATTTTCCACCGCCGCAAGCTTCTGTACCCATGAGATCCCATCTTGGGGCCTTTTCTGGCGATCTGTGGGAGGGGGATTCGATCACGGAGGGCTTCTACATCAACACCATAGCCTCTCCGATGATGTGTGAGTAGTTTACCACAAACCTTCGGGTCCATAGTTATTAGCTAGATGGCTTCTTCTCTCTCTTTGGATTTCAATACAAAGTTCTCCTCGATCTTCTTGAAGATCTATTCGATGTAACTCTTTTTGCGGTGTGTTTGCCGAGATCCGATGAATTGTGGGTTTATGAACTTGATTATCTATGAATATTATTTGATTCTTCTCTGAATTCTTATACGCATCATTTGATATCTTTGCAAGTCTCTTCGAATTATCGCTTTAGTTTGGCCTACTAGATTGATCTTTCTTGCAATGGGAGAAGTGCTTAGCTTTGGGTTCAATCTTGCGGTGTCCTTTCCCAGTGACAGCAGGGGCAGCAAGGCACGTATTGTATTGTTGCCATCGAGGATAAAAATATGGGGTTTATATCATATTGCTTGAGTTTATCCCTCTACATCATGTCATCTTGCCTAATGCGTTACTCCGTTCTTATGAACTTAATACTCTAGATGCATGCTGGATAGCGGTCGATGTGTGGAGTAATAGTAGTAGATGCAGAATCGTTTCGGTCTACTTGACACGGACGTGATGCCTATATTCATGATCATTGCCTTAGATATCATCATAACTATGCGCTTTTCTATCAATTGCTCGGCAATAATTTGTTCACCCACCGTAATACATGCTATCTTGAGAGAAGCCACTAGTGAAACCTATGGCCCCCGGGTCTATTTTCCATCATATTAATCTCCCGTCAACTAGCTATTTCTGTCGCCGTTTATTTTGCAATCTTTACTTTTCAATCTATACAACAAAAATACCAAAAATATTTATCTTATTATCTTTATCAGATCTCACTTTTGCAAGTGGCCGTGAAGGGATTGACAACCCCTTTATCGCGTTGGTTGCAAGGTTCTTGATTGTTTGTGCAGGTACTAGGGATTTGCGTGTAGTCTCCTACTGGATTGATACCTTGGTTCTCAAAAACTGAGGGAAATACTTACGCTACTTTGCTGCATCACCCTTTCCTCTTCAAGGGAAAACTAACGCATGCTCAAGAGGTAGCAAGAAGGATTTCTGGCGCCGTTGCCGGGGAGATCTACGCACAAGTCAAGACATACCAAGTACCCATCACAAACTCTTCTCCCTCGCATTACATTATTTGCCATTTGCCTCTCATTTTCCTCTCCCCCACTTCACCTTTGCCGTTTTACTCGCCCTTCTTCGTTCGTCTCTTTTTGCTTACCCTTTTTTGTGTGCTTGCTCTTTGTGCGATTTGCTGCCATCATGTCTGAAAATAGGGAGGTTATCATTGATAAGGATAGTGGTAATAACATGGAAAACTTTGATGCTTTTGATGATCCTCATGAAGAACCCACTATTTTACACACTAAAAGGTTTCGGATTGGTAGTGGTAATATTATTGGAAAAGGAGTTATTCAAGATTTCTTTACTTGTGCTCGTGCCCTGCCCACTATGGGTGGGTCTATTCTTCATATAACTAGTAGCCTTGCGGATGCTATATCTTTGCTCGTAGTTGAACTTGAAAGACAATTTATTCATATGCGGCCTTGCATACAAAGGATTTTTCTAGAGTTTTCCAATATCGAGCATTCTTCTGTTAAGCGAGCAACTACTATCTTTTTGGCACATGACTTCAGATTTATAATGAAAGAAGCCAATGAAATTTTTGCGCATTATAGGGTGGACGCTGGTCGTCCTCCCATAGAAGCTATCCTTTTTAATTAAGAAGACTTAATGCGTTTACGATCTTTAGATCATGTTGCTTACAATGAAAACCTTAGAAAGAAGGTTCCTACCGACGTTCTAGCTGATAGAATTTGTGAACTCAATGATGATTTTGCTATTCAGAACAATGGGTTAGGTTTTTCTCTTGAACAAAGACTCATGACTTTTTGCCAGAAGAATGCTTATAATGATGAATTGGTTGTGCAATATAAGGGGCCAAAGGAGGAACCCATACTTCCCGGGCTTGATCTTGGGGACTTTTGTCCCATTAAATTTAGCCCTTTTGATTACTTTTGCTTGCCACAAAGAAAACTTGCCGCTGAACGTAGGGAATATGAGATGAGTTTTCGCGATTTTCCTTACCATTATTATGGCAATACCTAGATCTATTCTTGTTTTTATGCCTAGCTAGGGGCGTTAAACGATAGCGCTTGTTGGGAGGCAACCCAATTTTATTTTTGTTCCTTGCTTTTTGTTTCTGTTTAGTAATAAATAATTCATCTAGCCTCTGTTTAGATGTGGTTTTATGTTTTAATTAGTGTTTGTGCCAAGTAGAACCTTTGGGAAGACTTGGGTGAAGTCTTTGTGATCTTGCTGTAAAAATCAGAAACTTTAGCGCTCACGAGATTAGCTGCCATTTTTTTACTGGAGAGTGCTTTTAGGTTGATTCTTTTTGCAGATGATTAATAGATAAATTCCTCACATCAACCAATTTATTTCAGAATTTTTGGAGTTACAGAAGTACACATTTTATACAGATTGCTACAGACTATTCTGTTTTTGACATATTCTGTTTTTCGTGTGTTGTTTGCTTATTTCAATGAATCTATGGCTAGTATCGGGGGGTATGAACCATAGAGAAGTTGGAATACAGTAGGTTTAAAACCAATATAAATAAAGAATGAGTTCATTACAGTACCTTAAGGTGGTGGTTTGTTTTCTTATACTAACGGAGCTCATGAGATTTTCTGTTGAGTTTTGTGTTGTGAAGTTTTCAAGTTTTCGGTAAAGATTTGATGGATTATGGAACAAGGAGTGGAAAGAGCCTAAGCTTAGGGATGCCCAAGGCACCCCAAGGTAAAATTCAAGGACAACCAAAAGCCTAAGCTTGGGGATGCCCCGGAAGGCATCCCCTCTTTCGTCTTCATCTATCGGTAACTTTACTTGAGGCTATATTTTTATTCACCACATGATATGTGTTTTGCTTGGAGCGTCTTGTATGATTTGAGTCTTTGACACACATGAATCAGAATTTATTAGAATACTCTCTGTACTTCACTTATATCTTTTGAGCTAGATGATTTTGCTCTAGTGCTTCACTTATACCTTTTTAGAGCACGGTGGTGGTTTTATTTTATAGAAATTATTAATCTCTCATGCTTCACTTATATTATTTTGAGAGTCCTTTAGAACAGCATGGTAATTTGCTTTGGCTATAAAATGAGTCCTAATATGATAGGCATCCAAGATGGGTATAATAAAAACTTTCATATAGAGTGCGTTGAATACTATGAGAAGTTTGATACTTGATGATTGTTTTGAGATATGAAGATGGTAATAGAGTCATGCTAGTTGAGTAATTGTGAATTTGAGAAATACTTGTGTTGAAGTTTGCAAGTCCCGTCGCATGCACGTATGGTAACCGTTGTGCAACAAATTTGAAACATGAGGTGTTCTTTGATTGTCATCCTTATGTGTGGCGGTCGGGGACGAGCGATGGTCTTTTCCTACCAATCTATCCCCCTAGGAGCATGCACGTAGTGCTTAGTTTTTGATGACCTGTAGATTTTTGCAATAAGTATGTGAGTTCTTTATGACTAATGTTGAGTCCATGGATTATACGCACTCTCACCTTTCCATCGTTGCTAGCCTCTTCGGTACCGTGCATTGCCCTTTCTCACCTCGAGAGTTGGTGCAAACTTTGCCGGTGCATCCAAACCCCGTGATATGATACACTCTATCACACATAAACCCCCTTATATCTTCCTCAAAACAGCCACCATACCTACCTATTATGGCATTTCCATAGCCATTCCGAGATATATTGCCATGCAACTTTCCACCGTTCCGTTTATTATGACACATTTCATCATTGTCATATAGCCTTGCATGATCATGTAGTTGACATCGCATTTGTGGCAAGGCCACGATGCATACTTTTTCATACATGTCACTCTTGATTCATTGCCCATCCCGGTACACCGCCGGAGGCACTCATACAGAGTCATATTTTGTTCTAGTATCGAGTTGTAATCATTGAGTTGTAAATAAATAAGAGTGTGATGATCATCATTAATAGAGCATTGTCCCATGAAAAAAAGAGAAAGGCCAAAAAAAAAGAAAAAAAAGAGAGAAAGGCCAAATAAAAAAAGGAAGGCCCAAAAAATGATAAATAATTAAAAGAAGGGACAATGCTACTATCCTTTTTCCACACTTGTGCTTCAAAGTAGCACCATGATCTTTATGATGGAGAGTCTCTTATTTTGTCACTTTCATATACTAGTGGGAATTTTTCATTATAGAACTTGGCTTGTATATTCCAACGATGGGCTTCCTCAAATGCCCTATGTCTTCGTGAGCAAGCAAGTTGGATGCACACCCACTTAGTTTCTTTTGTTGAGCTTTCATACATTTATAGCTCTAGTGCATCCATTGCACGGCAATCCCTACTCATTGCATTGACATCAATTGATGGGCATCTCCCTAGCCCGTTGATTAGCCGCGTCAATGTGAGACTTTCTCCTTTTTTGTCTTCTCCACACAACCCCCATCATTATATTCTATTCCACCCATAGTGCTATGTCCATGGCTCACGCTTATGTATTGCGTGAAAGTTGAAAAGGTTTGAGAATACTAAAGTATGAAACAATTGCTTGGCTTGTCATTGGGGTTGTGCATGATGAGAGCATTTTGTGTGACGAAAATGGAGCATAACCAAAATATATGATTTTGTAGGGATGAACTTTCTTTGTCCATGTTATTTTGAGAAGACATGATTGCTTAGTTAGTATGCTTGAAGTATTATTATTTTTATGTCAATATTAAACTTTTGTCTTGACTCTTTCGGATCTGAACATTCATGCCACAATAAAGGAAATTACATTGAAAATTATGTTAGGTAGCATTCCACATCAAAAGTTCTGTTTTTATCATTTACCTACTCGAGGACGAGCAGGAATTAAGCTTGGGGATGCTTGATACGTCTCCAACGTATCTATAATTTTTGATTGTTCCATGCTATTATATTATCTGTTTTGGATGTTTAATGGGATATAATATACCTTTTTATATTATTTTTGGGATTAACCTATTAACCGAAGGCCCAGTGCAAATTGCTGTTTTTTTACCTATTTCAGTGTTTAGCAGGAAAGGAATATCAAACGGAATGAAACCTTCGCGATGATCTTTTTGGAACAAACGCAATCCAGGAGACTTGGAGTGGACGTCAAGGAAGCAGTGAGGAAGCCACGAGGCAGGGAGGCGCGCCCCAGGAGGGTGGGCCCGCCCCCACCCTGGTGGGCCCCTCGCAGCTCCACCGACCTACTACGCCTATATATACTCTTATACCCTGAAACCTTCGGTGAGAGCAACGAAACCAATTTTCCACCGCCGCAACCTTCTGTACCCGTGAGATCCCATCTTGGGGCCTTTTCCGGCGATCTGCCGGAGGGGGATTCGATCATGGAGGGCTTCTACATCAACACCATAGCCTCTCCGATGATGTGTGATTAGTTTACCACAGACCTTCGGGTCCATAGTTATTAGCTAGATGGCTTCTTCTCTCTCTTTGGATTTCAATACAAAGTTCTCCTCGATCTTCTTGGAGATCTATTCGATGTAACTCTTTTTGTGGTGTGTTTTCTGATATCTGATGAATTGTGGGTTTATGAACTTGATTATCTATGAATATTATTTGGTTCTTCTCTGAATTCTTATACGCATGATTTGATATCTTTGCAAGTCTCTTCGAATTATCGCTTTAGTTTGGCCTACTAGATTGATCTTTCTTGCAATGGGAGAAGTGCTTAGCTTTGGGTTCAATCTTGCGGTGTCCTTTCCCAGTGACAGCAGGGGCAGCAAGGCACGTATTGTATTGTTGCCATCGAGGATAAAAATATGGGGTTTATATCATATTGCTTGAGTTTATCCCTCTACATCATGTCATCTTGCCTAATGCATTACTCCGTTCTTATGAACTTAATACTCTAGATGCATGCTGGATAGCGGTCGATGTGTGGAGTAATAGTAGTAGATGCAGAATCGTTTCGGTCTACTTGACACGGACGTGATGCCTATATTCATGATCATTGCCTTAGATATCATCATAACTATGCGCTTTTCTATCAATTGCTCGGCAATAATTTGTTCACCCACCGTAATACATGCTATCTTGAGAGAAGCCACTAGTGAAACCTATGGCCCCCGGGTCTATTTTCCATCATATTAATCTCCCGTCAACTAGCTATTTCTGTCGCCGTTTATTTTGCAATCTTTACTTTTCAATCTATACAACAAAAATACCAAAAATATTTATCTTATTATCTTTATCAGATCTCACTTTTGCAAGTGGCCGTGAAGGGATTGACAACCCCTTTATCGCGTTGGTTGCAAGGTTCTTGATTGTTTGTGCAGGTACTAGGGATTTGCGTGTAGTCTCCTACTGGATTGATACCTTGGTTCTCAAAAACTGAGGGAAACACTTACGCTACTTTGCTGCATCACCCTTTCCTCTTCAAGGGGAAACCAACGCACGCTCAAGAGGTAGCACCCCCTCCACAGTTTTCCACCTCAGTCATATTGTCGTAGTGCTTAGGCGAAGCCCTGCGTCAGTAACTTCATCATCGCCGTCACCACGCCGTTGTGCTGACGAAACTCCCCCTCGCCCTCAGCTGGATCTAGAGTTCGAGGGACGTCACCGAGCTGAACGTGTGCAGATCGCGGAGGTGTCGTGCGTTTGGTACTTGATCGGTTGGATCACGAAGACGTTCGACTACATCAACCACGTTACTAAACGCTTCCGCTTTCGGTCTACGAGGGTACGTGGACACACTCTCCCCGCTCGTTGCTATGCTTCTCCTAGATAGATCTTGCGTGATCGTAGGAATTTTTTTGAAATACTATGTTCCCCAATAGTGGCATCCGAGCCAGGTCTACGCGTAGATGTTATATGCATGAGTAGGACACAAAGAGTTGTGGCCGATAATAGTCATACTGCTTACCAGCATGTCAGACTTTGATTCGGCGGTATTCTTGGATGAAGCAGCCCAGACCGACATTACATGACCGCGTTCATGAGACTGGTTCTACCGCCGTGCTTTGCACACAGGTGGCTAGTGGGTGTCTGTTTCTCCAACTTTAGTTGAATCGAGTGTGACTACGCCCCGTCCTTGTTGAAGGTTAAAACAGCACACTTGACGAAAAATCATTGTGGTTTTGATCGTAGGTAAGAAAGGTTCTTGCTAAGCCCGTAGCAGCCACGTAAAACTTGCAACAACAAAGTAGAGGACGTCTAACTTGTTTTTGCAGGGCTTGCTGTGATGTGATATGGTCAAGACGTGATGATATATAAATTGTTGTATGAGATGATCATGTTTTCTAACAGTTATCCGCAACTGGCAGGAGCCATATGGTTGTCGCTTTATTGTATGAAATGCAATCGCCATGTAATTGCTTTACTTTATCTAAGCGGTAGCGATAGTCATAGAAGCAATAGTTGGTAAGGCGGCAACGATGCTTCGATGAAGATCAAGGTGTCAAGCCGGTGACGATGGTGATCATGAGGTGCTTTGGAGATGGAGATCAAAAGCACAAGATGATGATGGCCATATCATATCACTTATTTTGATTACATGTGATGTTTATCTTTTATGCATCTTATTTTGCTTAGTACGGCGGTAGCATTATAAGATGATCTCTCACTAAATTTCAAGGTACAAGTGTTCTCCCTGAGTATGCACCGTTCGACAGTTCGTCGTGCCGAGACACCACGTGATGATCGGGTATGATAAGATCTACGTTCACATACAACGGGTGCAAGCCAGTTTTGCACACGCAGAATACTCGGGTTAAACTTGACGAGCCTAGCATATGCAGATATGGCCTCGGAACACTGAGACCGAAAGGTCGAGCATGAATCATATAGTAGATATGATCAACATAGTGATGTTCACCATTGAAAACTACTCCATCTCACGTAATGATCGGACATGGTTTAGTTGATATGGATCACGTGATCACTTAGATGATTAGAGGGATGTCTATCTAAGTGGGAGTTCTTAGGTAATATGATTAATTGAACTTTAATTTATCATGAACTTAGTACTTGATAGTATTTTGCATGTCTATGTTGTTGTAGATAAATGGCCCCTGCTACTATTCCGTTGAATTTTAATGCGTTCCTAGAGAAAGCTAAGTTGAAAGATGATGGTAGCAACTACACGGACTGGGTCCATAACTTGAGGATTATCCTCATTGCTGCACAAAAGAATTACGTCCTGGAAGCACCGCTAGGTGCCAAACCCGCTGCAGGAGCAACTCTAGATGTTATGAACGTCTGGCAGAGCAAAGCTGATGACTACTCGATAGTTCAGTGTGCCATGCTTTACGGCTTAGAACCGGAATTCAACGACATTTTGAACGTCATGGAGCATATGAGATGTTCCAGGAGTTGAAGTTAATATTTCAAGCAAATACCCGAATTTAGAGATATGAAGTCTCCAATAAGTTCTACAGCTGCAAAATGGAGGAGAATAGTTCTGTCAGTGAGCATATACTCAGAATGCCTGGGTACCACAATCACTTGACTCAGCTGGGAGTTAATCTTTCGGTTGATAGTGTCATTGACAGAGTTCTTCAATCACTGCCACCAAGCTACAAAAGCTTCGTGATGAACTATAATATGCAAGGGATGGATAAGACAATTCTCGAGCTCTTCGCAATGCTAAAGGCTGCGGAGGTAGAAATCAAGAAGGATCATCAAGTGTTGATGGTCAACAAGACCACTAGTTTCAAGAATAAGGGCAAAGGGAAGAAAGGGAACTTCAAGAAGAACGGCAAGCAAGTTGCTGCTCAAGTGAAGAAGCCCAAGTCTGGACCTAAGCCTGAGACTGAGTGCTTCTACTGCAAAGTGACTGGTCACTGGAAGCGGAACTGCCCCAAGTATTTGGCGGATAAAAAGGATGACAAAGTGAAAGGTATATTTGATATACATGTTATTGATGTGTACCTTACTAATGCTCGTAGTAGCGCCTGGGTAATTGATACTGGTTCTGTTGTTCATATTTGCAACTCGAAATAGGGGCTACAGATTAAGCGAAGATTGGCTAAGGACGAGGTGACGATGCACGTAGGAAATGGTTCCAAAGTCGATGTGATCGCCGTCGACACGCTACCTCAACATCTACCTTCGGGATTAGTTTTAGACCTGAATAATTGTTATTTGGTGCCAGCGTTAAGCATGAACATTACAACTGGATCTTGTTTGATGCGAGACGGTTATTCATTTAAATCAGAGAATAATGGTTGTTCTATTTATATGAGTAATATCTTTTATGGTCATGCACCCTTGATGAGTGGTCTATTTTTGTTGAATCTCGATAGTAGTGATACACATATTCAAATTATTAAAGCCAAAAGATATAAGTTTAAAAATGATAGTGCAACTTATTTGTGGCACTGCCGTTTAGGTCATATTGGTGTAAAGCGCATGAAGAAACTCCATGCTGATGGGCTTTTGGAATCACTTGATGCTTGCGAACCATGCCTCATGGGCAAGATGACTAAGACTCCGTTCTCCGGAACAATGGAGCGAGCAACAGACTTGTTGGAAATAATACATACTGATGTATGCGGTCCAATGAGTGTCGATGCTCGCGGCGGGTATCGTTATTTTCTGACCTTCACAGATGATTTGAGGGTATATCTACTTGATGAAACATAAGTCTGAAACATTTGAAAAGTTCAAAGAATTTCAGAGTGAAGTGGAAAATCATCCTAACAAGAAAATAAAGTTTCTACGATCTGATCGTGGAGGTGAATATTTGAGTTACGAGTTTGGTTTACATTTGAAACAATGCGGAATAGTTTCGCAACTCACGCCACCCAAAACACCACAGCGTAATGGTGTGTCCGAACGTCGTAACCGCACTTTATTAGATATGGTGCGATCTATGATGTCTCTTACTGATTTACCGCTATTGTTTTGGGGTTATGCTTTAGAGACGGCTGCATTCACGTTAAATAGGGCACCATCTAAATCCATTGAGACGACACCATATGAACTGTGGTTTGGCAAGAAACCCAAGTTGTCATTTCTTAAAGTTTGGGGCTGCGATGCTTATGTGAAAAAGCTTCAACTTGATAAGCTCGAACCCAAATCGGAGAAATGTGTCTTCATAGGATACCCAAAGAACACTGTTGGGTACACCTTCTATCACAGATCCGAAGGCAAGATATTCGTTGCTAACAATGGATCCTTTCTAGAGAAGGAGTTTCTCTCGAAAGAAGTGAATGGGAGGAAAGTAGAACTTGATGAGGTAATTGTACCTGCTCCCTTATTGGAAATAAGTTCATCACAGAAATCAGTTCCAGTGATTCCTACACCAATTAGTGAGGAAGCTAATGATGATGATCATGAAGCTTCTGATCAAAGACTACCAAACCTCGTAGGTCAACCAGAGTAAGATCCGCACTAGAGTGGTACGACAATCCTGTTCTGGAAGTCATGTTACTTGACCATGACGAACCTACAAACTATGAGGAAGCGATGATGAGCCCAGATTCCGCGAAATGGCTTGAGGCCATGAAATCTGAGATGGGATCCATGTATTAGAACAAAGTGTGGACTTTGGTTGACTTGTCCGATGATTGGCAAGCCATAGAGTTTAAATGGATCTTCAAGAAGAAGACTAATGCTGACGGTAATGTTACTGTCGACAAAGCTCGACTTGTTGCGAAATGTTTTCGACAAGTTCAAGGAGCTGACTACGATGAGACCTTCTCACCCGTAGCGATGCTTAAGTCCGTCCGAATCATGTTAGCAATTGCCGCATTTTATGATTATGAAATTTGGCAAATGGATGTCAAAACTGCATTCCTTAATGGATATCTTAAAGAAAAGTTGTTTATGATGCAACCAGAAGGTTTTGTCGATCCAAAAGGTGCTAACAAAGTGTGCAAGCTCCAGCGATCCATTCATGGACTGGTACAAGCATCTCGGAGTTGGAATATATGCTTTGATAGTGTGATCAAAGCATATGATTTTATACAGACTTTTGGAGAAGCCTGTATTTATATGAAAGTGAGAGGGAGCTCTGTAGCATTTCTGATATTATATGTGGATGACATACTGTTGATCGGAAATGATACTGAATTTCTGGATAGCATAAAAGGGTACTTGAATAAGAATTTTTCAATGAAAGACCTCGATGAAGCTGCTTATATATTGGGCATCAAGATCTATAGAGATAGATCAAGACGCTTAATTGTACTTTCACAAAGCACATACCTTGATAAAGTTTTGAAGAAGTGATACGTCTCCAACGTATCTATAATATTTGATTGTTCTATGCTATTATATTATGTTTTGGATGTTTAATGGGCTTTATTATGCTCTTTTATATTACTTTTGGGACTAACCTATTAACCGAAGGCCCAGTGCAAATTTGTTGTTTTTTGCCTATTTCAGTGTTTCGCAGAAATGGAATATCAAACGGAATCCAAATGGAACGAAACCTTCGTGAGGATCTTTTTGGAACAAACTCAATCCAGGAGACTTGGAGTGGAAGTTAAGGAAGCAACGAGGCAGCCACGAGGCAGGAGGGCGCGCCCCCACCCTCGTGTGCCCCTCGTAGCTCCACCAACCTACTTCTTTCGCCCATATATACTCTTATACCCTGAAAACATCCAAAGGAGCCACGAAACCGCCGCAACCTTCTGTACCCGCGAGATCCCATCTTGGGGCCTTTTCCGGCGATCTGTCGGAGGGGGATTCGATCACAGAGGGCTTCTACATCAACACCCTAGCCTCTCCGATGATGTGTGAGTAGTTTACCACAGACCTTCGGGTCCATAGTTATTAGCTAGATGGCTTCTTCTCTCTCTTTGGACCTCAATACAAAGTTCTCCTCGATCTTCTGGAAGATCTATTCGATATAATACTCTTTTGCGATGTGTTTGTCGAGATCCGATGAATTGTGGGTTTATGACCTTGATTATCTATGAATATTATTTGGTTCTTCTCTGAATTCTTATATGCATGATTTGATATCTTTGCAAGTCTCTTCGAATTATCGGTTTAGTTTGGCCTACTAGATTGATCTTTCTTGCAATAGGAGAAGTTCTTAGCTTTGGGTCAATCTTGCGGTGCTCGATCCCAGTGACAGAAAGGGAAATGACACGTATTGTATTATTGCCATCGAGGATAAAAAGATGGGGTTTGTATCATATTGCTTGAGTTTATCCCTCTACATCATGTCATCTTGCCTAATGCGTTACTCCGTTCTTATGAACTTAATACTCAAGATGCATGCTGGATAGCGGTGGATGCGTGGAGTAATAGTAGATGCAGAATCGTTTCGGTCTACTTGACACGGACGTGATGCCTATACTCATGATCATTGCCTTAGATATCATCATAACTATGCACTTTTCTATCAATTGCTCGGCAGTAATTTGTTCACCCACCGTAATATATGCTATCTTGAGAGAAGCCACTAGTGAAACCTATGGCCCTCGGGTCTACTTTACATCATATAAGTTTCTGATCTACAATTTTAGTTTACTATTTATTTTGCAATCTTTACTTTCCAATCTATACCACAAAAATACCAAAAATATTTATCTTATTATCTTTATCAGATCTCACTTTTGCAAGTGGCCGTGAAGGGATTGACAACCCCTTTATTGCGTTGGTTGCAAGGTTCTTGATTGTTTGTGCAGGTACTAGGCGATTTGCGTGTGGTCTCCTACTAGATTGATACCTTGGTTCTCAAAAACTGAGGGAAATACTTACGCTACTTTGCTGCATCACCCTTTCCTCTTCAAAGGAAAACTCCAACGCATGCTCAAGAGGTAGCAAGAAAGATTTCTGGCACCGTTGCCGGGGAGATCTACGCTCAAGTCAAGACATACCAAGTACCTATCACAAACTTTTATCCCTCGCATTATATTATTTGCCATTTGCCTCTCTTTTTCCTCTCCCCCACTTCACCCTTGCTGTTTTATTCGCCCTTTTTCATTCGACTCTTTTTGCTTGCCTATTGTGTTTTTAGGTGTTAGTGTGCCCGTTTTGCTTTAATGGCTCCTCCAAAAAGCGTTGATCCTCACCTTAGGAGGTTGGAAGAAATTGAAAACAATGTTAGAAGCTTTATGTCTTTGCAATTTGAGCATAATAATTTCTTCAGAAACGAGCTTAAAGAATAGAAAAGTTTTATGGAGTACATGAATAAAGAGCTCGATGATATGTCTAAGGAATTTTATCATTTGAAATCTTAGTTTGCTCATCTTGAAAACTTAATAGCCCAAATTTCGGATAAGCAAGCCACCTTAGTTAACAAGATGGCCGCTAAATTGGAAGATTTAGATAATAGCAATAATGAAGATCTAAAAGTGATTGATGTGTCTCCTATTAAATCTTTGTTTTCCAATATGAATCTTGATAAAGATGGGACTGGAGATGAGTCAACTTTAGTTAAAAGGCGTCCCAATGATTCGGAGTTTTTAGATCTTGATGCAAAAATTGGTAAAAGTGGGATTGAAGAGGTCAAAACTTTACATAGCAATGAACCCACTATTTTGGATTTCTAGGAATTTTATTATGATAATTGTTCTTTGATAGATTGTATTTCCTTGTTGCAATCCGTGTTAAATTCTCCACATGCTTATAATCAAAATAAAGCTTTTACCAAACATATCGTTGATGCTTTAATGCAATCCTATGAAGAAAAGCTTGAATTAGAAGTTTATATCCCTAGAAAACTTTATGTTGAGTGGGAACCTACTATTAAAATTAAGATTAAAAATCATGAATGCTATGCTTTATGTGATTTGGGTGCTAGTGTTTCCACGATTCCAAAAACTTTGTGTGATGTGCTAGGTTTCCGTGAATTTGATGATTGTTCTTTAAATTTGCATCTCATGGATTCCACCATTAAGAAACCTATGGGAAGGATTAATGATGTTCTTATTGTTGCAAATAGGAATTATGTGCCTGTAGATTTCATTGTTCTTGATATAGATTGCAATCCTACATGTCCTATTATTCTTGGTAGACCTTTCCTTAGAACGATTGGTGCAATTATTGATATGAAAGAAGGAAATATTAGATTCCAATTTCCATTAAGGAAAAGCATGGAACACTTTCCTAGGAAGAAAATTAAATTACCTTATGAATCTATTATGAGAGCCACTTATGGATTGCATACCAAAGATGACAATACCTAGACCTATTCTTGTTTTTATGCCTAGCTAGGGGCGTTAAACGATAGCGCTTGTTGGGAGGCTACCCAATTTCATTTTTGTTCCTTGCTTTTTGTTCCTGTTTAGTAATAAATAATTCATCTAGCTTCTGTTTAGATGTGGTTTTATGTTTTAATTAGTGTTTGTGCCAAGTAGAACCAATAGGATCTTCTTGGGTGATAGTTGTTTGATCTTGCTGAAAAAGACAGAAGCTTTGCGCTCACGAATATAATTGTTAAAATTCACCAGAATGTGATAAAATACCAATTCTTTTTGAAGTAGATCAATATACAAATTATCCAGGTTTTACTAGTCTTTCAGAATTTGTGGAGTTCCATAAGTATTCGAACAATTCAGATTGCTGCAGACTGTTCTGTTTTTGACAGATTCTGTTTTTCGTGGTTGTTTGCTTATTTTGATGAATCTATGGTTAGTATCGGGGGGTATGAACCATAGAGAAGTTGGAATACAGTAGGCTTAACACCAATATAAATAAAGAATCCTTATGGTGATGATTTGTTGTCTTACACTAACGGAGCTCATGAGATTTTCTGTTTAAGTTTTGTGTTGTGAAGTTTCAAGTTTTTGGGTAAATATCTGATGGATTATGGGATAAGGAGTGGCCAGAGCCTAAGCTTGGGGATGCCCAAGGCACCCCAAGGTAAAATTCAAGGACAACCAAAAGCCTAAGCTTGGGGATGCCCCGGAAGGCATCCCCTCTTTCGTCTTCGTCTATCGGTAAATTTACTCGAGGCTATATTTTTAGTCACCACATGATATGTGTTTTGCTTGGAGCGTCTTGTATGATTTGAGTCTTTGCTTTTTAGTTTACCACAATCATCCTTACTGTACATACCTTTTGGGAGAGACACACATGAATCGGAATTTATTAGAATACTCTATGTGCTTCACTTATATCTTTTGAGCTAGATAAATTTTGCTCTAGTGCTTCACTTATACCTTTTTAGAGCACGGTGGTGATTTTATTTTATAGAAATTATTGAGCTCTCGTGCTTCACTTATATTATTTGAGAGTCCTTTAGAACAGCATGGTAATTTGCTTTCGCTATAAAATTAGTCCTAATATGATAGGCATCCAAGATGGGTATAACAAAAACTTCCATATAGAGTGCATTAAATACTATGATAAATTTGATACTTGATAGTTGTTTTGAGGTATAAAGGTGGTAATGTTAGAGTCATGCTAGTTGGGTAATTGTGGAATTGAGAAATACTTGTGTTGAGGATTGCAAGTCCTGTAGCATGCACGTATGGTAAACGTTGTGTGAAAAATTTGAAGCATGGGGTGTTCTTTGATTGCTTTCCTTATGAGTGGCGGTCGGGGACGAGCGATGGTCTTTTCCTACCAATCTATCCCTCTAGGAGCATGCGCGTAGTGCTTAGTTCTGATGACTTTTAGATTTTTGCAATAAGTATGTGAGTTCTTTATGACTAATGTTGAGTCCATGGATTATACGCACTCTCACCCTTCCATCATTGCTAACCTCTTCGGTATCGTGCATTGCCCTTTCTCACCTTGAGAGTTGGTGCAAACTTCACTGGTGCATCCAAACCCCGTGATATAATACGCTCTATCACACATAAGCCTCCTTATATCTTCCTCAAAACAGCCACCGTACCTACCTATTATGGCATTTCCATAGCCATTCCGAGATATATTGCCATGCAACTTTCCACCGTTCCGTTTATTATGACACGCTCCATCATTGTCATATTGCTTTGCATGATCATGTAGTTGACATCGTATTTGTGGCAAAGCCACCTTCATAATTCTTTCATACATGTCACTCTTGATTCATATAGAGTCATATTTTGTTCATAATCTCGATACACCGCCGGAGGCATTCACATAGAGTCATATTTTGTTCTAAGTATCGAGTTGTAATTCTTGAGTTGTAAATAAATAGAAGTGTGATGATCTTCATTATTAGAGCATTGTCCCATGTGAGGAAAGGATGATGGAGACTATGATTCCCCCACAAGTCGGGATGAGACTCCGGACGAAAATTTAAAAAAAAAGAGGCCAAAGAAGCCCAAAAAAAGGAAGGCCAAAGAAGCCCAAACAAAAAAAATGAGAGAAAAAGAGAGAAGGGACAATGTTACTATCCTTTTCCACACTTGTGCTTCAAAATAGCACCATGATCTTCATGATAGAGAGTTTCTTATTTTGTCACTTTCATAAACTAGTGGGAATTTTTCATTATAGAACTTGGCTTGTATATTCCAATGATGGGCTTCCTCAAAATGCCCTAGGTCTTCGTGAGCAAGCAAGTTGGATGCACACCCACTTAGTTTCTTTTGATGAGCTTTCATATATTTATAGCTCTAGTGCATCCGTTGCATGGCAATCTGATGTAGGGTGGAACCCTATACGGCCGATCTTTCACGAAAGGAGCGGATCCCAACTAAAAACACGAAGAACACGAGGGGAAAATGAGGGAAAACACAAGAGGAACTCTCAAACCAACAATATATAGTCACACATGTGCTAGATCCTCGGAACACGAGAGGAGATACAAGATCCAAATCCAATAAAGGACGATACAAAGGGTAACCGGTTCTTCTCCGTGAGGAGGTCTTGATGGGGCCACCCAAGAGGGGGTCTTGAATCCAACGTGGATCGTCTCCGTAGAGGGGCCGCGGTCTCTCTCGAGGAGCAGATCCGTATGGATGAGCAATGCTCTATCTCACATATGAGCTAAACCAATGCTAACCCTAGAAAGAGGGAGATGGGAGAGTATATATAGTCTAGGTGGGCGAAGGGGTACACGGGCCTCGGCCCTTACACTGTGCGCAGACAGGGGAGGCCGGATGTCCGGGCGACGGGCCGGATGTCCGGGCCTTCGCGAGGGGCCGGATGTCCGGGCTGGCGGTGCTGGCCTGGATGCTCTCTGGATAGGCGTGGTCCGGATGTCCGGGCGAGGGTCCGGATGTCCGGGAGCTCGGGACGGGCCGGATGTCCGGGCTGGAGCGCCCTTTCTTCCATCCTCTGGATGTCCGGGGAGGAGGCCGGATTTCCGGGCCGATGGCCGGATGTCCGGGTTGGTCGCCGGATGTGCGGGCCCTGTAGACTTGGCCTGGGTTGCTGCTATAGTGGACGTGGCTCCAGGGGCCGGATGTCCGGGGCCTGGAAGCTGTTCTTGGCTCTTTCCGTTGGTTCTCCTCGTCCGTGAACTTGGCGACTTGTCCGTCTTCATGAGCATCTCCGGGAGGGTCCTCTTGACACCTAATCATGCATAGCATATCGGACTTAGGTAGTAGCCATGTATCGAGTGGATCATATGTGATATCACTAAGGAAGGAAGTCACCTCGTTCTCGAGAGCTCTAGCTCGTGCTCGTGTCATAGGTCCTCTTGGCTCTTGATGAGGCGATGGTAGGTCCATGGGGATGACCGTAGGATGCTCCGCATCATCTCCCCTCCCTTGGGAAAGATCCGACCTCAGATCGAAATCCTCATCACCCTGGTACGGGAGAGATCTTTGACGTTGAAGATGTCACTCATGGAGTACTTGTCGCGTGGGATGTCGATCTTGTAGGCGTTGTTGTTGTTGCGTGCAAGCACCTTGAAGGGTCCATCCGCTCGTGGTAGAAGTTTGGACTTGCGTTCGTTGGGGAAGCGGTCCTTGCAAAGGTGTAGCCACACAAGATCTCCATTGTTGAATATCATGGGTTGCTTGTTGACGTTGAGCTTGGTCGCGAGTCGTTGTACTTGGCGCTCGATGGCGTGTCGTGTATCTTCATGCATCTTCTTGAGGTAGTTGACTCAGGCACTTGCGTCCATGTTTGTGTGCTCTTGTAGCTGTAGAGGAAGAATGTCCAATGGTGACAACGGGTTGAAGCCGTAGACGACCTCGAAAGGGGACTTGTCGGTAGTCGAATGTCTTGCACGGTTGTAGGCGTACTCGGCGATAGGTAGGCACTCCTCCCACTCTTTGATGTTCTTCTTTATCAACACGCGTAGTAGAGTGGAGAGCGTGCGGTTTGTCACCTCCGTTTGGCCGTCGGTTTGTGGATGGTATGCCGAAGAGAACAAAAGCTTGATTCCAAGCTTGGCGCACAAAGTCTTCCAAAAGTAACTCAAGAACTTGACGTCGCGGTCCGAGACAATTGTCTTTGGCACTCCATGAAGGTGCAAGATTTCCCTACAAAACAAATGTGCAACATGTGAAGCATCGTCTATCTTGTTGCATGGTATGAAATGTGCCATTTTGGAGAATCGGTCCACAACAACAAAAACGGAATCCTTGCCATTTCTAGTTCTAGGAAAACAAGCACAAAATCCATGCTAATATCTTCCCATGGTTGGTACAGAATTGGAAGAGGCATATAGAGTCCATGAGATTAAGCTTTAGACTTAGCTTTGCGACATGTAGAGCATCGGTTGGTGAAGCGGTTGACGTCGCGAAACATCTTTGGCCAAAAGTAGTTATTGGAGAGCGTGGCAAATGTCTTGTCGCGTCCGAAATGTCCCATTAGTCCTCCGCCATGAGATTCTTGCAAAAGCAACAAACGAAGAGAAGACTCGGGGATGCATAGTTTGTTAGCTCTCATAAGATAACCATCTTTGATGTAATAGCATTCCCAAGATGTATGCGTCAAACACTTGGCATAAGGAATAGCAAAAGTAGGATCATGCTCATACAAGTCTTTTATGTGCTCAAAGCCAATGACATTCAATTCAAGTTGAGTAACAAGCATGCATATTCAGGAAAGTGCATCCGCCACAACATTGTCCTTACCTTTAATATACTTGATGACATAAGGAAATGACTCAATAAACTCACTCCATTTAGCATGAAGCTTGTTCCACTTAGTTTGACCCTTAAGATATTTAAGTGTTTCATGGCGGTATGGATGATAAATTCATGAGGGCGAAGGTAATGTTCCCATTCATGCAAAACTCGCACTAAAGCATATAGCTCTTTGTCATAGATGGGGTAATTGAGTTGCGCTCCGGAAAGTTTCTCACTAAAATATGCTATAGGCGCTTCTCTTGTGTTAACACACCTCCTATGCCATTACCACTAACATCGCAATGAATTTCAAAAGGTTTGTCAAAGTTGGGTAATGCAAGCACGGGAGCATGATTAAGCAAATTCTTAAGCTCATTGAATGCGCTATCTTGCGATGGTTCCCAAACAAAGGGTGCATTCTTCTTGCTCAAAGCATGTAAAGGAGATGCAATAGTGCTAAAGTCCTTCACAAATCTACGGTAGAAACAGGCTAAACCAAGAAAACTACACACTTGTTGCAAATTGGTTGGTTGGGGCCAAGTTTTAATAGCATTGATCTTAGATTCATCAACACGAACACCCTTGGAAGATACTACAAAACCCAAGAAAACAAGCTTATCAACGCCAAAAGGGCATTTTTCCATATTAGCATAAAGACGCTCTTTCCGAAGAGTTTGTAGCACGGTTCGAAGGTGGGTGACATGCTCTTTGAGAGATTTGCTAAAAACAAGGATATCGTCAAAGTAGACGACAACAAATTCACCAATGTAAGGGCGAAACACATAATGCATAAGACACATGAAAGTACCGGGTGCTTCGGATAAACCCATAGGCATGACTAACCACTCATACAAACCAAACTTAGTTTTGAAAGCGGGTTTCCATTCATCACCCTCTTGTATGCGGATTTGATAGTAACCACTTTTGAGATCAATTTTGGAAAAAATAGTGCCACTGCTAAGCTCATCAAGCATATCATCAACGCCTGGAATGGGGTACCTATAGCGAACGGTGATAGCATTGATGGATCTACAATCGGAACACATGCGAAAGCTACTGTCTCTTTTTGGCACAAAAATGACCGGTACGGCACAAGGACTCAAACTTTCACGCACATGTCCATGATCTATGAGATGCTATACTTGCCTTTGTATTTCTTTGGTTTCTTCGGGATTGACTCGGTAGGGAGGCTTGTTTGGAAATGGCGCTCCGGGGATGAGGTCGATGCGGTGCTCGATGCCCCGTAGTGGTGGTAGACCCGGAGGTAGCTCGTCGGGGAAAACATCTTGGAATTCCTGCAATAAAGAAGATAACACCAAAGGTAGATTGTGAGAGGTGTTAGTATTTGGTGCCTCGTCCTTGCACAATAGGACATAGTGCAGGACACTTGATGGGTTCTCACACACTTCTCTCATCTCACGTTTGGTGGAAAATAGGACTAAGTTCTTCTTGTTGCTCATCGTGGAGGCACTCAATTTGGTCTTGTGGCGCTCACTCTCTTTTTGGTGGCTTGCTCTCTCGCTATTCTCTCCACGATGGGTGGCTTGCTTGTCGGCGATCACTTGGCTTGGAGACATAGGTCGTAGCACATACTCCTTTCCTTTCATCTTGAAGCTATAATGATTTCTACGCCCGTTGTGGATGACACCTCAGTCGAATTGCCATGGCCGTCCAAGAAGGAGGTGGCACACGGTCATCGGAAGGACATCACACTCCAAAGTGCCTTCGTAAGCTCCAATCTTGAAAGAAACTTGTACTCTATGTTCGACTTGGATGGTACCGGTGTCTCTTAGCCATTGAACCTTGTATGGGTGCGGGTGCTTCATCTTGACCAATTGAAGCTTGGAGCATAGTTCTTCACTTGCGAGGTTATGGCAACTTCCTCCATCGATGTTGACCTTGACGGACCTTCCATTGATGCCGGCCTTGGTGTGGAAGATATGGCATTGTTGGTCTTCGTCTTGTTGATGTTGAAGAGTCAAGACCTTGGAGACAACAAGAGCGGGGCTCGAATCTTCGTCACAAAAGATTTGATCGTCTTCATCTTCGTTGTTCACTTGTCGGTGCATGGCCACTTGCTCAAGGGCTTCCATTTCTCCTTCACTCATTGAGTCATAGGTGCCATCGTCGCTGAGGATCATGGTGCGCTTGTTTGTGCACTCGAATGACTTGTGGCCTCGGCCGCCGCATGTGAAGCATTTGAAGGAACTTGTCTTGATGGTCTCATCGGTTGGGGTAGATGATGATGAAGCTTTCGGCTTGAAGTTGCTTGTAGTAGGAGGACGGCTTGAGCTTGTCGAAGTTTTCTTGTAACTTGACTTGTCGCCGTTGCTTGTAGATGGCTTGGTTGAGGTAGAAGGTGTTGAAGTCGTTGAAGCTTGGGTGTTGGAGAAGCCATAGGACTTGGATGAGAACTTGGCATACTTGAAATCGTCTTGCACTTGCCGTTCTGCTTTGGTAGCTTGATGCACTAGCTCGATGAGGTTCGAGTATGGTTGGAAGTCGGCAATATTCTTGATAGGATGATTGAGTCCATTCAAGAAACGTGCCATAGTTTTCTCATCATCTTCTGTGACATTGGCTCGTATCATGGAAATCTCCATTTCCTTGTAGTACTCTTCAACGCTCTTGGTTCCTTGCTTGAGTAGTTGGAGTTTCTTGAAGAGGTCACGGTTGTAGTAGTTTGGCACGAATCGTGCTCTCATGACATCCTTCATTTGCGCCCAAGTAGTGATGGGTGGTTCACCTCTTGCCTCTCGGCGCTCAATGACTTGTTCCCACCAAATGAGGATGTAGTCTTAGAATTCAAGGGATGCCATCGCGATCTTCTTCTCTTCTTCGTAGTTGTGCAAGCAGAAGATTTTGTCAACCTTCAATGCCCATGATATGTACTCTTCGGGGTCATTGCTTCCGGTGAACTTGGGCATGGTGAACTTTAGCTTGCCGTATCGTTGCTCTTCATTGTGTTGGGGTCGAGGATGATGACGCCCATGTTGTTGAGGATTGACAAACTAATGTTGCTCTTGGCGAGGAGGGTTGTCGACCTCATGTTGATCTTGTCTTGGAGGATTTCCATTGTTGTCTTGCTCTTGTTGAACTTGATGTTCTTGGCGAGCTTGTGGAGGAGCTTGTCGAGCTTGAGGAGGAGCTTGTCGATGCACACGTGCTTGGAAAATCCTCTCTTGGACTTCATCGCGAAGCGCTTCTTGTTGTAGGCGAGCTTGTCGGCCTCGGTTGGCTACGGCCCGACTTGAATCTCGAAGGGCACTTTGCGCCTCAAGTGCTTGAGCTTCACAAAGTTGTTGTTCTTGGCATTGTGCCTCGGCATCTTGTGCATCTTGGTGTTGGCGCGCTCGTTCCTCTTGTTCTTGTTGGCGTTGACGTTGCCGTTCTTGTGCTTGCGTGAATGTAGCTTGGTTTTGACGATGTCGATGCTCTTGAGAGTCTGTGTCGTGTAGAGGATTGCGGTTGGCTTGACGATCTTGATGCGCGGCACGATGAAGAGTATTCGATGTCGGGGTACTTGAGCCGGAGATAGTGTCGTTGGGGTGTCGACTCGAGTGGCTCCGTCTTGAGTAGGACGAAGTGGTAGAAGAGCGGTTGACCAACAAGGCACGAATCTCGTCCATTCTTGCGTCATTCTCGTTCTTGTGTTTGTCGAGCTTGTGGTCGAAGTAGTCTCTAGTACGTTGCTCGGAGAGTCGCAAGTCGGTGGCGAGGTTGTCGATGCGGTCGCTCATTGCTAGTTGCTCTTCATGCAAGGCTCGTTGCGTTCCAAATGGGTGTAGCTTGGTGACGTAGTTGTTCGGATCGTCGTCTTGCTCAAGGAAGAGTGGGTTTGTAGAGGTACTTGGCCTATCCATCATTCCACACAAATATATGTGAGTGGGAGAAAGAGAAGAACCAATACCAAATGTACCTTGACCGATGTTGAAGATGGATCAAAGATCACTCCAATGTATAACAAGGAAATAGCATAATTGGTACCAATTCTTGTCGGTTTCTCAC
Source organism: Aegilops tauschii subsp. strangulata (assembly GCF_002575655.3). Lineage (NCBI taxonomy): Eukaryota > Viridiplantae > Streptophyta > Magnoliopsida > Poales > Poaceae > Aegilops > Aegilops tauschii. The sequence goes on from NC_053036.3 coordinate 309,193,313, forward strand.
ACCTACACAAGTAAAAGCTTATGGTGGAGCTTGGCTAGGATGGTGGCACAAAATTTGATGCAATTGTAAGTGAGATTCAATAATGTTGGAAAAGATTCACAAATTTGCAAATGCAACAAGTAGACCAATAGCAAGATAAGGTACACGGAAACACACACGCAAATAGATAAATGGGGTCGTGCAACCAAGGGTGAGCCAAAATGTGGAAGCCACGAAAAATGCTCTTGTTGCACAACACTAGAGAGACGCTAGCAGGATTGCACAATAGGCGGATACGAACTTGTGCACAACCTACTAAGCAAAAATGCAACGACTTCTATCCCAAGTATGCTATATGTATGATGTTTCTATGCTATGATCCAAGATGATCGAGTATGACAATCTTAATGTTGTATGATGCTATGGTTCTTGCTTATAAGCTCTTTGCTTATCTTTCCCTTTTGCTTAAAAGCTTGTTTGGCTCTTTGTATTTGAGCTCTTTTCTCATGCAATGCTTCACGAACCAAGATAGCAATTGTGTATGCGATGACAACTTTGTGACACAAGAGATGATACCAAGATATGCAACAAGATGATATGGTATGTATGCTATGGGGAGTATGATCACTAATGTGCACAAGTCACGTTGCCGGCAATACTCAAAGGCTAGTCTCGAGGGGTAAGTGACGCAAAAGTAAGGCTATGGGGTTATCAATGCAAATGCAAGAAAGTATGATGATATCACGATACCAAGATGAGGTTGATACCAAAATGATGGAGCCGTTCGTAGTAGTCCTTGGCGAAGATGAGCGGTGGTGGTGTTGATGTCGAACCGTCCCTAAGTAGCCGAAACATGTTAGGAAACAGAAACCACAACTCAAATTCTCAAAGCAAAAACGTGACAAAATTGTGGGAGGTGGTAGCGGTAAGGCTATGGTGGTGCTATGCGGAAGTTGTGGTTGTATGCGGAAGTGGAAATGGGCACCGGGTCAAAATTGGACGAAAGTTAGGCGGAATTGGAGCGGTGGATGGAAGTGTTGCTGTCAGGGGCCAGATGTCCGGGCTGGTCGCTGGATGTCTGGGGCGCCGGATGTCCGGGCTGTCGGGTCGGATGTCCGGGCTGTGGATCCATGGACGAACTCGAAGAACACCGCGTGGAGAGGTCAAATCCGGGGCAAAATTCGGAAGATTTTGTGGATGGAAATTGGGGAAAAGCTATATCTACCTGCAACACACGAAATCTGCGGATCAAATCCAACAAAACTTCATCACACCAACAAATCACAAAAAACAATTGGGGCTATTTTTGTGGGGTAATTTTTGAATTAGGAACAAAATCAACAAAACTAGGCTAGAAAACAAAGAGAGGGGGCTCCGAAATCGTGATCAACGTGGCTCATGATACCAAGATAATGTAGGGTGGAACCCTACAACGAACTCTTAAACCAACAAGATATAGTCACACATATGCTAGATCCTCGGAACACGAGAGGAGATACAAGATCCAAATCCAACAAAGGATGATACAAAGGGTAACCGGTTCTTCTCCGTGAGGAGGTCTTGATGGGGCCACCCAAGGGGGGGTCTTGAATCTAACATGGATCGTCTCCGTAGAGGGGCCGCGGTCTCTCTCGAGGAGCAGATCCGTATGGATGAGCAATGCTCTATCTCACATATGAGCTAAACCAATGCTAACCTTAGAAAGAGGGAGATGGGAGAGTATATATAGTCTAGGTGGGCGAAGGGGTACACGGGCCTCGGCCCTTACACTGTGCGCAGACAGGGGAGGCCGGATGTCCGGGCGACGGGCCGGATGTCCGGGCCTTCGCGAGGGGCCGGATGTCCGGGCTGGCGGTGCTGGCCTGTATGCTCTCTGGATAGGCGTGGTTCGGATGTCCGGGCGAGGGGCCGGATGTCTGGGAACTCGGGACGGGCCGGATGTCCGGGCCTTTGGCCGGATGTCCGGGCTGGATCACCCTTTCTTCTGTCCTCTGGATAGGCTTGTCCGGATGTCCGGGGAGGAGGCCGGATTTCCGGGCCGGTGGCCGGATGTCCGGGTTGGTCGCCGGATGTCCGGGCCCTGTAGACTTGTCCTGGGTTGCTGCTGTGGTGGACGTGGCTCCAGGGGCCGGATATCCGTGGCCTGGAAGCTGTTCTTGGCTCTTTCCGTTGGTTCTCCTCGTCCGTGAACTTGGCGACTTGTCCGTCTTCATGAGCATCTCGGGGAGGGTCCTCTTGACACCTAATCATGCATAGCATATCGGACTTAGGTAGTAGCCATGTCTCGAGTGGACCATATGTGATATCACTAAGGAAGGAAGTCACCTCGTTCTCGAGGGCTCTAGCTCGTGCTCGTGTCATAGTTCCTCTTGGCTCTTGATGAGGCGATGGTAGGTCCATGGGGATGACTGTAGGATGCTCCGCATCACAATCCCTACTCCTCGCATTGACATCAATTGATGGGCATCTCCATAGCCCGTTGATTAGCCGCATCAATGTGAGACTTTCTCCTTTTTGTCTTCTCACGTAACCCCCATCATCATATGCTATTCCACCCATAGTGTTATGTCCATGGCTTGCGCTCATATATTGCATAAAAGTTGAAAGAGTTTGAAAAGGCTAAGTATGAAACAATTGCTTGGCTTGTCATCGGGGTTGTGCATGATGGGAGCATTTTGTGTGACGGAAATGAAGCATGGCCAAACTATATGATTTTGTAGGGATAAGCTTGTAACGCCCCGGATTCGATGCGCCAGGTGTCTTCCAGTTATTCGCCTTCGTTGCCATGTCATTTGCTTGCGTGTTGCATTTTGCCATGTCATCATCTGCATTGCATCCTCATGTTTTCAAAACTTGCATCCGGTCTTTTTCCCCGTTGTCCGTTTCGTGTTCCGACACTCCCACACGTGCCCGTTGCACCTCTCAGACCTCATTTCGTGAGTGGCTTAAAGATGTTCTCGGAATGGGATGAAACTTGGCGTGCGGTGTTGTTATAGAGTAGGTAGACCGCCTGTCAATTTTCGTTCCATTTGGAGTCCGTTCGGCGCCCCAACGGTTAACCGCGTAGCCCAAAACCCCTCTCTCATTGCAGCCCAGCCCCTCTTCACCACAGCCCATGAGCCCATCCAAACCCCCTCCATGCTCTCGGTCGTTCGATCACGATCGTGTGGGCGAAAACCGCTCCCCATTTGGACTCTCCTACCTCCTTCTATCTATAAATAGGTGCCCTCCCCGAATTTTCACGCAGATGAAACCCTAGCTATCCTCCCACGCCACCACCGGACACGTCCGGCCTCACCGGACAGATCCGCCGCCGCCCGCGGCCAATCGGGGCGCGCCACGTGGCCCTGCGTCCACTTCCCCGCCGAAGCCCGCCGGGCCCGCCTCCGGCCCCCGCGGGCCCAACCGCCGCCGCCCCCGCGCCGAGCTCTCCTCCGCCGCGCCGCCTCCTCGCCGCTCCTCCGCGCCGCCGCGCGCCGCTCGCCGCCTCCACCGCCGGCGCCCACGCGCAGCCCGACTGCCGCCCCCGCGCGCCGCCCGATCCGCCGCGCCGCTCTCCGCCCGCGCGCGCCGCCCCTGCCGTGATTCTCTATCAATCCATGCCTTTGGTGGCATTTATAGCCTGCTGTAGCTTGTTGTAATCTTGCTCTCAAACTTGCTAAATAATGTTGCTGTCAGCCTGTTAACATTAAGTTCAGTTTTGCCATGTGTTTTGCTAGTGATCCATGCACCCTACGATTATGTTATTGCCATGCTTAGCTTCATGAACATGTCTTATTACTGTGAGTTACCTTCACATGCCATGAAATGCTTTGTGATGAGTGATTTGAGCTCACAAAATGCCTTCATAATTCTGTTTATGCCATGCTCAGTTTTTCTGCCAAGTCTGAATCTGTTTATGAACTTGCTATGTTTACATGGGTGCCATCATATCTTCTGTGCCTTTTTGGCTTGTCATCAGTAAGGGACTTTTGTTCTATGCAATTAGTATATTCATGACATGCCTTTGTTTGCTATGATCTGTTCCTGTAGCATATTGTTTGATAGCTCTAAACTTTGCAACCTGATGTTATTTCTGCCATGTCCAGTGATTTCTGCTAAGTCTGTGAAATTGTTATTATTTGCAATCTTGCCATGTCCTTTTGAGCATGTTATAGTGATTTCTGGGGATAGCTCAGTGTTCATGTTTTTTTATAATTTACCTGTACATCATGTCCATGTATTTTGTTTTCATGTTGAGGTGTTGTAGCATATTCTTTTGATGCTTGCTAGATGCCTAGTTGCTGTTTTGGACAGCTTGTCCTTTAAACTTGTTTCATGTGTATGTGTTGAACCGTTGCTCCGTTTTGTGTGTGCTCTATATGAAACTTGCTTAGTTTTGCATGTAGTTTCATGTTATCTTGTGGCATCCATGTTTTGAGGTGTGTGCTTGATGTTTGAATGCATTTTGCATCAATACCATGTTTAACTTGTTTTGCTCATATCTTCTAGGCCGTAGCTCCAAATTAAATGAACTTTATATGTAACTTGACTAGAATTTCGTGTAGATCATCTTGGTCCATCTTAAATTACTGTTTAACAACTTGAACATAAAGTTTATTTAGATCTGGGCTAATTTCGAAATTTGCATATGAGGACTTACCGAAATTGTTATATGTTGTTTCCGGCCTCATTTAAACTTGCTTTGATGTGTTGTTCTTGTATGCATCATCTCTTGCCATGAGTAGCTTCATGTAGCCTTGTCATGCATCATACTTGGTTGAGCATCATGCCGTGTTCATGTGTGGTGTGTTTACCATGTTGTGTGTTTCTTCTCGATAGTTCCCGTTTCGTTGCGATCGTGAGGATTCGTTCGTCTACGCTTGGTTCGTCTTCGTGGCTTCATCCTCTTCATGGACTCGTTCTTCTTCCTAGCGGGATTTCAGGCAAGATGACCGTCACCTTAGATCTCACTACTATCATTGCTATGCTAGTTGCCTCGGTGCTATCGCTATGCCGCGTTACCTACCACTTGCTTATCAAGCCTCCCAAATTGCCATGAACCTCTAACATTTGTCATCCTTCCTAGCAAACCGTTGTTTGGCCATGTTACCACATTTGCTCAACCCCTCTTATAGCGTTGCTAGTTGCAGGTGAAGATGAAGATTGCTCCATGTTGGATTATGTTTATGTTGGGATATCACAATACCTCTTATATTATTAATGCATCTATATACTTGGTAAAGGGTGGAAGGCTCGGCCTTATGCCTGGTGTTTTGTTCCACTCTTGCCGCCCTAGTTTCCGTCATATCGGTATTATGTTCCCGGATTTTGCGTCCCTAACGCGGTTGGGTGTTATGGGAACCCCTTGACAGTTCGCGTTGAATAAAACTCTTCCAGCAAGGCCCAACATTGGTTTTACATTTGCCTAACAACCTAAGCCTTTTTCCCTTGGGTTTCCGGAGCCCGACGGTCATCTTTATTTTAGCCACACCCCCCCCCCCGGGGCCAGTGCTCCTCTGAGTGCTGGTCCAAACCGAGTGATGTCTGGCGCCCCCTGGGCAACCAGGGTCTATGCCAACCCGATGTCTGGCTCATCCAGTGTGCCCTGAGAACGAGATATGTGCAGCTCCTATTGGGATTTGTCGGCACATTCGGGTGGTCTTGCTGGTCTTGTTTTACCATTGTCGAAATGTATTGTAACCGGGATTCCGAGACTGATCGGGTCTTCCCGGGAGAAGGAATATCCTTCGTTGATCGTGAGAGCTTATAATGGGCTAAGTTGGGACACCCCTGCAGGCTTTGAACTTTCGAAAGCCGTGCCCGCGGTTATGTGGCAGATGGGAATTTGTTAATATCCGGTTGTAGTAAACTTGAAGTAAACTCTTCTAAAATACACCAACCGTGTGCGTAACCATGATTGTCTCTTTTCGGGGTTGTTCGAGAGGAGAACACGGTTTTTGGGTTATTTTTGATGTAAGTAAGAGTTCAGGATCACTTCTTGATCATTACTAGTTGATGACCGCTAGCGTTGCTTCTCTTCTCGCTCTTATTTGCGTAAGTTAGCCACCATACTTTGCCTAGCCGCTGCTGCAACCTCACCACTTTACCCCTTCCTTACCCATTAAGCTTTGCTAGTCTTGATACCCATGGTAATGGGATTGCTGAGTCCTCGTGGCTCACAAATTACTACAACAATAGTTGCAGGTACAGGTTATGCGATGATCATGACGCGAGAGCGATGTTTACTTGTGTTGGAGTTCTCCTTCTTCTTCTTCGTCGATCTTGGGTTAGGTTCCTGGTCGGCAGCCTGGGCTAGCAGGGTGGATGTTGTTTGAGTTTTTGTTTGTGTTCATCCGTAGTCGGATGTTGATCTTATGTATGATGTGTTGATGTATTCTGGCGGCATTTGTATGCCTTGTATGTATCCCCATCTATTATGTAATGTTGATGTAATGATATCCACCTTGCAAAAGCGTCTTCAAGATGCGCTTCTATCCTTGGTGGGACCTTTGAGTTCCTTTAGGATAGGGTCGCATCTTGGGCGTGACAAAGCTTTCTTTGGCTATGTTATTTTTATAAGACATAATTGCTTGGTTAGCATGCTTGAAGTATTACTATTTTTATGTCAATATTAAAACTTTGTCTAGAATCTTTTGGATCTAAACATTCATGCCACAATAAAGAGAATTACATTGAAAATTATGTTAGGTAGCATTCCACATCAAAAATTCTGTTTTTATCATTTACCTACTCGAGGACGAGCAGGAATTAAGCTTGGGGATGCTTGATATGTCTCCAACGTATCTACAATTTTTGATTGTTCCATGTTATTATATTATCTGTTTTGGATGTTTAATGGGCTTTATTATGCTCTTTTATATTATTTTTGGGACTAACCTTTTAACCAAAGGCCCAGTGCAAATTGCTGTTTTTTTTGCCTATTTCAGTGTTTCGCAGAAAAGGAATATCAAACGGAATCCAAACGGAACCAAACCTTCGCGGGGATCTTTTTTGGAACAAACGCAATCCAGGAGACTTGGAGTGGAAGTCAAGGAAGCAAGGAGGCAGCCACGAGGCAGGAGGGTGCGCCCAGGGGGTAGGCGCACCCCCCACCCTCGTGGGGCCCTCGTAGCTCCACCAATCTACTTCTTTCGCCTATATATACTCTTATACCCTAAAAACATCCAGGGGAGCCACGAAACCACTTTTCCACCGCCGCAACCTTCTGTACCCGTGAGATCCCATCTTGGGGCCTTTTCCGGCGATCTCCCGGAGGGGGATTCGATCACGGAGGGCTTCTACATCAACACCATAGCCTCTCCGATGATGTATGAGTAGTTTACCACAAACCTTCGGGTCCATAGTTATTAGCTAGATGGCTTCTTCTCTCTCTTGGATCTCAATACAAAGTTCTCCTCGATCTTCTTGGAGATCTATTCGATGTAATACTCTTTTGCGGTGTGTTTGCCGAGATCCGATGAATTGTGGGTTTATGAACTTGATTATCTATGAATATTATTTGGTTCTTCTCTGAATTCTTATATGCATGATTTGATATCTTTGCAAATCTCTTTGAATTATCGGTTTAGTTTGGCCTACTAGATTGATCTTTCTTGCAATAGGAGAAGTGCTTAGCTTTGGGTTCAATCTTGCGGTGCTCGATCCCAGTGACAGAAAAGGAAACGACACGTATTGTATTGTTGCCATCAAGGATAAAAAGATGGGGTTTATATCATATTGCTTGAGTTTATCCCTCTACATCATGTCATCTTGCCTAATGCGTTACTCCGTTCTTATGAACTTAATACTCTAGATGCATGCTGGATAGCGGTGGATGTGTGGAGTAATAGTAGTAGATGCAGAATCGTTTCGGTCTACTTGACACGGACGTGATGCCTATATTCATGATCATTGCCTTAGATATCATCATAACTATGCACTTTTCTATCAATTGCTCGGCAGTAATTTGTTCACCCACCGTAATATATGCTATCTTGAGAGAAGCCACTATTGAAACCTATGGCCCCCGGGTCTACTTTACATCATATAAGTTTCTGATCTACAATTTTAGTTTACTATTTATTTTGCAATCTTTACTTTCCAATCTATACCACAAAATACAAAAAATATTTATCTTATTATGTTTATCATATCTCACTTTTGCAAGTGGCCGTGAAGGGATTGACCACCCCTTTATCGCGTTGGTTGCAAGGTTCTTGATTGTTTGTGCAGGTACTAGGCGATTTGCGTGTGGTCTCCTACTGGATTGATACCTTGGTTCTCAAAAACTGAGGGAAATACTTAAGCTACTTTGTTGCATCACCCTTTCCTCTTCAAGGGAAAACCAACGCATGCTCAAGAGGTAGCAAGAAGTTCAAAAAGGATCAAGCAAAGAAAGGGTTCTTGCCTGTGTTACAAGGTGTGAAGTTGAGTCAGACTCAATGCCCGACCATTGCAGAAGATAGAGAGAAAATGAAAGTCATTCCCTATGCTTCAACCATAGGTTCTATCATGTATGCGATGCTGTGTACGAGACCTGATGTGTGCCTTGCTATTAGTTTAGCAGGGAGGTACCAAAGTAATCCAGGAGTGGATCACTGGACAGCGGTCAAGAACATCCTGAAATACCTGAAAAGGACTAAGGATATGTTTCTCGTTTATGGAGGTGACAAAGAGATCACCGTAAATTGTTACATCGATGCAAGCTTTGACACTGATCCGAATGAATCTAAGTCACAAACTAGATACATGTTTATATTAAATGGTGGAGCTGACAGTTGGTGCGGTTCTAAGGAGAGCATCGTGGCAGGATCTACGTGTGAAGCGGAGTACATAGCTGCTTCGAAAGCAGCAAATGAAGGAGTCTGGAGGAAGGAGTTCATAGCCGATCTAGGTGTCATACCTAGTGCATCGGGTCCAATGAAAATCTTTTGTGACAATACTGGTGCAATTGCCTTGGCAAAGGAATCCAGATTTCACAAGAGAACCAATCACATCAAGAGACGCTTCAATTCCATCTGCGATCAAGTCAAGGAGGGAGACAGAGAGATTTGCAAGATACAGACGGATCTAAATGTTGCAGACCCATTAACTAAGCCTCTCTCACGAGCAAAACACGATCAGCACCAAGACTCCATGGGTGTTAGAATCATTACTATGTAATCTAGATTATTAACTCTAGTGCAAGTGGGAGACTGAAGGAAATATGCCCTAGAGGCAATAATAAAGTTGTTATTTATATTTCCTTATATCATGATAAATGTTTATTATTCATGCTAGAATTGTATTAACCAGAAACTTAGTACATGTGTGAATACATAGACAAATAGAGTGTCCCTAGTATGCCTCTACTAGACTAGCTCATTAATCAAAGATGGTTAAGTTTCCTAGCCATAGACATGTGTTGTCATTTGATTAACGGGATCACATCATTAGAGAATGATGTGATGGACAAGAACCATCCGTTAGCTTAGCACTGTGAGCGTTTAGTTTATTGCTATTGCTTTCTTCATGACATATACATGTTCCTATGACTATGAGATTATGCAACTCCCGAATACCGGAGGAACACTTAGTGTGCTATCAAACGTCACAACGTAACTGGGTGATTATAAAGATGCTCTACAGGTGTCTCCGATGGTGTTTGTTGAGTTGGCATAGATCGAGATTAGGATTTGTCACTCTGATTGTCGAAGAGGTATCTCTGGGCCCTCTCGGTAACGTACATCACTATAAGCCTTGCAAGCAATGTGACTAATGAGTTAGTTGCGGGATGATGCACTACGGAACGAGTTAAGAGACTTGCCGGTAACGAGATTGAACTAGATATGATGATACCGACGATCGAATCTCGGGCAAGTAACATACCGATGACAAAGGGAACAATGTATGTTGTTATGCGGTTTGACCGATAAAGATCTTCGTAGAATATGTAGGAGCCAATATGAGCATCCAGGTTCCGCTATTGGTTATTGGCCGGAGATGAGTCTCAGTCATGTCTACATAGTTCTCGAACCCGTAGGGTTCGACGCTTAACGTTCGATGACGATTGGTATTATGAGTTTATGTGATTTGATGTACCGAAGGTTCTTCGGAGTCCCCGATGAGATCATGGACATGATGAGGAGTCTCGAAATGGTCGAGACATAAAGATTGATATATTGGACCATGTTATTCGGACACCGGAAATGTTCCGAAGAGTTTCGGATAAAACCGGAGTGTCGGAGGGTTACCGGACCCCCCCCGGAAGTTAATGGGCCACAATGGGCCTTAGAGGAGAGAGGGCCGGCCAGGAGGTGGCGCACGCCCCCAGTCCGAATTGGACAAGGGGTGGGGGCGGCGCCCCCCTCCTTCCTTCTCTCCCCTTCCTCCTGCATTCCCCTCCTTGTTGGACTAGGAAAGAGGGGAACCTTCTCCTGGTAGGAGTAGGATCCCCCCCCTTTTTTGGCGCGCCCCTTGAGGCCGGCCGGCCCCCTCCTCCCCTCCTTTATACACGAGGGAGGGGGCACCCCATAGACACACAAGTTGATCTTTAGCCGTGTACGGTGCCCCCTCCACAGTTTTCCACCTCGGTCATATTGTCGTAGTGCTTAGGCGAAGCCCTGCGTCAGTAATTTCATCATCACCATCACCACGTCGTCGTGCTGACGAAACTCTCCCTCGGCCTCAGCTGGATCTAGAGTTCGAGGGACGTCACCGAGCTGAACGTGTGCAGATCGCGGAGGTGCCGTGCGTTCGGTACTTGATAGGTTGGATCGCGAAGACGTTCGACTACATCAACCGCGTTACTAAACGCTTCCGCTTTCGGTCTATGAGGGTACGTGGACACATTCTCCCTGCTCGTTGCTATGCTTCTCCTAGATAGATCTTGTGTGATCGTAGGTATTTTTTTGAAATACTACGTTCCCCAACAATGCACATGTCACCCTGCCACGCCTCACCGGCGGAGCCTGGCCACCAGATGCACCACCACCGCTATCCCGCAGGGCCACTGGCCACTCCCATGTCCTTAACCTCCATCCCCAATCCAATCTGGGCGTACCCAGATCCACCGTTAGGAAGCAGCGCCCGCCGGGGGCGCCACACCACCGGAAAGGATGTCGCGCCGTCGAGCTAGCAGGGCGTCATGGGAAGGCACCGAGGATGAAAGTGGCCTGCTGCCCTACGGCGCTGTCCAGGAGAAGGAGCCCCGCATCCCACCTTGCAGAACAGGCAACGAGCAGCCCCGCCGCCGCCAACGCTACGAGGGCTTTGCTCGGTGGCGGCGAGGGGAAGGGCAGCGGGGAAGGGAACCCCTAGGCAGCGGCGGCGCCCTCCCAGGTCGCCCACGGGGGGGGGGGGGGCAATGACACGGGAGTCGTTTCCGTCATCATGCTAGAGTTCTGTATATTGATAATTGTTTTAGTCATGATTTATATTTTAAAATTGATCATAAAACTGCTTAATTACTAAATGTGTGGAATGCTCATGTGGTACGCCTCGGAGAGCAACGTGGTGGTCAACAACAACGGACAAGGATCCAATGAGAGCTATGTCGCTATTATTAGAGAAATTCATCGTTGTAAATCTGTCTTTGATAGACTTTTTTTGTTTCTCAACATAGAGACTTCAAATTTAAAAGAAGGGCATATAGGTGACACGAAGCGGTTCCTATTTTGTAAGGACAACGTGACAAGGAGGCGACTGTCGGTGTCAAAACCGGTGGATCTCGGGTAGGGGGTCCCAAACTGTGCGTCTAAGGTCGACGGTAACAGGAGACAGGGGACACGATGTTTACCCAGGTTCGGGCCCTCTCTATGGAGGTAATACCCTACTTCCTGCTTGATTGATCTTGATGAATATGAGTATTACAAGAGTTGATCTACCACGAGATCGTAATGGCTAAACCCTAGAAGTCTAGCCTATATGATTATGATTGGCCCTACGGACTAAACCCTCCAGTTTATATAGGCACCGGAGGGGACTAGGGTTGTACAAAGTCGGTTACAGAGAAAGGAATCTTCATATCCGAACGCCAAGCTTGCCATCCACGCCAAGGAGAGTCCCATCCGGACACGGGAGAGAGTCTTCTGTCTTGTATCTTCACGACCCATCAGTCCGGCCCATGTCCAACAGGCCAGACGCCCGAGGACCCCTTAATCCAGGACTCCCTCAGTAGCCCCTGAACCAGGCTTCAATGATGATGTGTCCGGCGCGCAGATTGTCTTCGGCATTGCAAGGCGGGTTCCTCCTCCGAATATTCCAAAGCATCCTTCGAACACAGAAAACGTGTCCGGCTCTGCAAAACAAGTACCACACACAACCACAGAGAGTATAATATTTCACAAGTCCAATCTGCTGACAAATTTTGTAGCGTGACATTACGTCCCTGCCTGGTCATTATTTCGAACCGTTTTTGAGCCTCCCGCTCCACGTTTCAAGATGCGGTTTTATTGGCACGTCTTGTCGAAGCAGAGATGGTGTCCCCTTATTGCGGGATTCTCATCAATACGGGCGTAACCCAACCGTTCCTTTGGCATGATCCCTTGGGAATAGGCAGGCTTTAAGGCCCATGAGGAGGCGTTTGATATTCATCACCTTTATAAAGGGGCACATACCCGTCTTTCTCCTCCACGCCTGCCTCTTCCTCAACCTTTCCAACCTCGAGTTCTAGCACCCAGGTTTCAACTTAATTGCTCTGAGCCTCCCAGTCATGTCCGGACCCAGCCCTCAAGGCCGGTGGGTGGCCTCCTGTGTCACAGAGGAGGATATTGCGAAGCTCTGGGCGGCAAGATACCTGACCGCGGAAATCCTCCACAGGCTCCTTGCTAAAGGGCAGGTTATTCCTACTCCCAGATTCGGCGAGAGGGTTGTATTCATCTCCCACTTCCTCCGGGGGCCAGGGTTCGCTCTCCATCCCTTTGTTCGCGGACTCATGTTCTATTACGGGCTAGATTTTCATGATCTAGCTACGGGCTCCTTTCTTCACATCTCGGCGTTCATTGTCATGTGCGAGGCCTTTCTCCGCATTCCCCCACACTTTGGCTTATGGCTCAAGACCTTTAACGTGAAGCTGAAGGTAATCGAGGGGAAGCAAGCGGAGTGCGGTGGTGCTACGGTGAGCAAGCTCACCAATACTCTTTGGCCAAAAGGCTCTTTCACGGAAACTTCCAACCTATGGCAGCGGGAGTGGTTTTACATCACTGAACCCCGTGGTACCAAGTGGGCAGCCACACCTGCGTTCCGATCTGGCCCTCCATTACGGCTTGCATCATGGATTAATAAGGGGCTGGACTGGGGATCAATTGACGAAGTGCAGACGCTACAAAGCCGCATCCGGAGCCTCCTCGAAAAGGACATCGACCTCATCAATGTAATCCAGGTAATGCTAGTCCGTCGGGTCCTGCCGTGCCAGCGACGGCCCCTCCGCTGTGGGAGTTCAATCCGGAAGGACCACGGACCCTTCAGCACTTCTTCGGCACGACACACAGAGGAATGTGGAAGTTATTCTTCGGGACATGAAAACAGTGGTCGGATACCACCAAAGACATCGGCCTCGACTGCAACCATCCGGATACCTCGGTAAGCACTCGACTCCCGAACACAGCTTAGTTAAATACCCCGTAATAATATACTAAGAAAACAATCTTCAAACAGGGCTGGATAAAGAAGGCGGAACGAATTAGGTGTTCGGCCCCTCTTCCCGAAGACTCAGTTGATCCTGTGTTAACAAGGATGCTGGCTCCGGCGCCATATCAAGCGCCGGCGAAGGAGGACAAGGAGGAGAGCAAGAAGGCCAAAGGTGGCCTCCATTCTAAAGGTACACCAAACACTATGTCCGGGGAGATTGGAACTCCCTCTTTCGAAGACAAAAGAGAAGGAGAAGCTGACATCCCTTCCCCCCATGGGAAGAAAAGGACCGCCTCCGAAGATTTGGAGGTAAAGGCTCCTAAGCGAGGGAAGATGTCCCTATCAGGCGGTTCGGGCTCGGAAGACGACGTTGTCGCGCAGTTCCTCTGTAAGGACAAGCCCTTAGCCGAATTGTAAGTGAACAAGGGTGTCCTAAACATATCCCGTTCCTTTCCGGTTATAAGGGTAACTTCTAAAAATATATGTTTGCAGTCCGGCATGCAGTCTTCCTCAACAGTCCTCCTCCTCAGGGGATCTTCTTCCGGAGATGATGGAAAGCGAAACGCCTCCACAGACCTCCTCGCCCAATAGGGCGGACGACTTCGAGGTGTCATCCTGGAGGATCTCTCCCGAGCAACAAGTGGTGCGAGGGACAATGAAGACCACGCCCGAAGGTGATACTTCGGTAGTCCAGGGTCCGGGGCGTGCGGCCCCTTCAGGGACAAAAAATAAAGGCCCGGACTATCCGGTTTACAGCCGGAGACGACTCTAGGGTCGAGTAAACATATCCCTTCGAAGGGGGTCCATACTCCCGCAGCAGCTTCCAGGAATCCGGAGGTGCCGGATACATTGATGGACATGTTGCAACATGCGTCCATCTCAGAGGAACATCGTACCTTAATGGGTACGGTAGTTGAGAGGATTCTGCCCGAGAGAAACAGATTGAATGAAGCCTTCACGGGCCTGCTAAGAGGCTTCGAGGTATGCAATGTAATATCTTCAATTGCACTTTACGTGCAAAATGCACCTGTGTATAGATAGTAGCCCCTGAGACTCTGGTTGGCGTCCAACGGGAGGCGATCAGAGGATCAAAAAAAGATACGCCCAGGAAATAATCTAATTAATTGGAACACAGGCTGTTACATCCATGGCGAATGCCCATGCTACAGAGGTTGCAGGTCTGAAGCAGAAACTTGATGTGGCGGATGACGACATCACGCTTATTAACAGGCGGCTCGACGAGGCGCAAGGTATGTTTTGGGGTAGTCAATATATGTATGTATAATAATATGAGCACGAAGCTGAGAATTATATACTAAGATATGCATAACTGCAGATAGTGCTGCCGCGGTTGGGACCCTTCGGGCTGAGCTCGCCCGGGCCAAGGAGCAAGCGAGGATGAGTAATGCGGCTGCCAAGAAGGCAGCTGCTGAGTTAAAGGCCGAACAGGCTGCTCGGCGCCAGTGCGAGGAGAGAATATCTACCATGGCGCGCGAGCTAAAGGATGCCACTGTCCGATGCGAATTCCTCGAGAAGGATAACAAAGCCAAAACGGCCGATCTCGACAAGGCCTTACAAGAGGCGAGAGAAGCACGGTCCGAGTCTAGAGATGCTCGGGAGGAGATCCGGCAAGCTGGGGAGATAGCGGCCGGTAAGCCCTTCTTATTACAAACTAAATTCGGCGATCCGAAGTATGCCCCGCTTAATCAAATGTGGAGTTCTCCAGACGCATTCTTGGACTTGCCGAAGAGTGTCTCCGATGCGGCGTAGTTTTTCCAAGCGCAAGAAGGACATGCAACGGAGAAGCTCTTCTGGTCGCAATTCAGCATGCCAAAGCGTCCGATGTTGCTGAACGAACAGATGGCCCAGTGGGCCGAGCTCCACAAGATATCCGGATCTTCCATGAAGGACATCGTGGTCCGGCTGTGGCCGACTGAGCCAATTCCGAATAGTTATTTCGGTTTGGTGCAGCGACTTGTTGATGCGGTGCCGCGTATCGACGCCGTTAAGCGGTCAACGTGCATTGAAGGTGCGCGGATGGCCTTTGCCCGCGTCAAGACGTACTGGGCGAAGATGAAGGCCACCGATATTGCAGCAAAGAGTCCACCCGGGGGCAAGGACCATCACCCGCCGGAGCATTATTTTGAGGATGTCCTAGAGGGCGCCCGCTTGATATAGGGTCAATGCTCTAAGGATATGATATTCGAGTGAATGTACCGAAATTGTAGAAACAATATTATGATATATTATAGGCTATGCTTTTTGCCTGAAAGTTTTGATTCCTCCCGTGCGGCCGTTTTTTGTATAATCTGAAAGTTTACTAGTCGTCGGCTTCGGCCCCCTCGCATATAATACGGGGGTGTTCAGAAAAGCACTTGATCACTCTTGACCCAACGTCTTGGTCCGTTAAGGAGGTGTCAATGCAGCGAACTAGGCAATTGGACTATAGGGCTTTAACACTTTCACTTAGCCATAGGAGTTTGACGGTGGGTCTACGACATAGCCCCTGGTATGTACGCGGTTATCCGAATACGGTGCGTTACATAGGTGACCAGAAGAACGGTCCTTCGTGTAATACGGAAGGAATCACGAAAGATTCTGATAAGTCATCGAGTGGTTGACCAGCTCTCACCGCATCATGACAGTCAGTTTTCGGCTTTCTCTACTGAGGCGCTTAACCAGATGAACCGGAAGCACAATCGAAGTAGTTCTCCCTTTACTACCTTAGCCGATAGGACGGAACGTAAGGTAGTAAGCACAGGAGCCGGGCAACCTAAGTATTGACCAAATACATGATTCGGAGTTGATGCATATAAGGCCAAACTCGTGACGCCGAAGTGTGCTATAAAGCTGTTCAGACTTGTCGGCAACTCATATGTTGCCATATCGAGCCCCTGGCAATTTGTGCCGAGGTGCGTGCGTGAAACAACCGAAGAAGCAAAATTCAGTTCTTAGAAAAAGCAAATACTGAATACGGACTATGTTCACTGGAATCTGATTGACACGTCAAACGCAATCTTGCAGATTATAACGCCACTACCCGGGCTATTTAACATGCCGGGGGTCGATGGCTGAGGGAAAAGGCACTTTACAGGTTTGAAATAAAAGAGTGCGGTCTACAAAAAATCATTTGGACCTCCTGTCGCACGTCTGCGCTGCCTTGCCTCGGCGAAAGGACTCCTTGGCAGGAATAGCCTTTGGTTATCTATATGAAGCTGAACTCAGAAAGAGTCCGTAAGATGACCAGGCTTTGAGTCACCTTTGGTAAAAGATAAAAAATAGTTAGAAAAAGGGAAAAAGGCTATGGGAGTGCGGACCACATTGTAGGCCTGTCCGTATTGTGCCTCCGCCGATGACCAGGGTAATTTAAGTGCATATTTATGTATGCGCGGTACAAACTTCGCGGCCATATGAGGCGAACGACGGAGGCCGAACTGCTAATCCAGCTCTGAGATTGATCGGTCCTGTTTAATAGAGACCGGCGGCTTGATGGCCGATGAGATATGCGGCTTGATGAGGCCGCTTTATACTTCGGCTGCAGTAGCCGTAGTATGCTCCTCTGTATGGAGGGAGCGTTCCGTATTTCCGTTTATCGTGATGACGCCACATGGACCGGGCATCTTAAGCTTTAGATAGGCGTAGTGTGGGACCGCATTAAAATGAGCAAAAGCGGTACGCCCGAGCAGTGCATGGTAGCTACTACGGAACGGGACGATATCGAAGGTCAAGCCTTCGCTTCG
Organism: Aegilops tauschii subsp. strangulata; assembly: GCF_002575655.3. NCBI lineage: Eukaryota > Viridiplantae > Streptophyta > Magnoliopsida > Poales > Poaceae > Aegilops > Aegilops tauschii. The sequence goes on from NC_053036.3 coordinate 309,210,622, forward strand.
AAAGTTGTTCGGCGAGCCGAAAATGACTTCCAATGTAATTGAGCCCGTGCAGTGACCTTCTATGCCGGGTACTGCTCCCTTGAAGGTAGTTGTGGTGGGCTTGATTCTTGAAGGATCAATGCCCATCTTGCGGACAGTGTCTTGGTAGAGTAGATTAAGGCTACTGTCGCCGTCCATAAGGACTTTCGTGAGATGGAACCCATCGATAATTGGGTCGAGGACCAGAGCTGCCGAACCTTCGTGACGGATACTGGCTGGGTGGTCCTTGTGATCAAAAGTGATCGGGCAGGCCGCCCGTTGGCTAAATTTTGGGGCGACTGGCTCTATGGCGTAGGCGTCCCGTAGTGCGCGCTTGCACTTCCCTGTAGGGATGTGCGTCACGTATACCATGTTTACTGTTTTTACTTCGGGGGGAAATTGCTTCTGACCCCGGTGTTCGGTTGGCGAGTCTCTTCGTCATCGCTGTCACTGGGCGGCCCCTTCCCATTGTGTTCGGCATTAAGCTTGCCGGCTTGTTTAAAGACCCAACAGCTTCTGTTGGTATGATTGGCTGGTTTATCGGGGGTGCCATGAATTTGGCAGGGCCGATCCAGTATCTTGTCTAAATTGGATGGTCCGTCTCTGTTTGCCTTGAATGGCTTTTCCCGTTGACCGGGTTTGGAGCTGCTGAATCCGGCGTTGACCACCGTGTCTTGTGTTCCTTCATTATTATTTCGACGCTTTTGTTTATTGCGTCGTGGCTTGCAGTTGCCGTCTCGAACTTCGAAAGTGCCCGGATCACTTGTGCTGTTGCTTCTACGAGCGAGCTAGCTGTCTTCTCCCGTGCAAAAGTGGGTCATCAGAGCGGTAAGGGTTGCCATGGATTTTGGCTTTTCTTGACCGAGGTGGCGGGCGAGCCACTCATCTCGGACGCTATGTTTAAAGGCCGCGAGGGCTTCGGCGTCCGGACAATCGACAATTTGGTTCTTTTTAATTAAGAACCTAGTCCAGAGCTTCCCGGCTGACTCCCCGAGCTGCTGGATAATGTGACTTAGGTCATCGGCATCTGGGGGCCGGACATATGTACCTTGGAAGTTATCGCGGAAGGCGTCTTCCAAGTCTTCCCAGCTGCCAATGGAGTTCTCTGGGAGGCTGTTTAGCCAGTGCCGCGCTGCTCCCTTTAGTTTTAGTGGGATGTATTTGATGGCGTGAAGATCATCACCGGGGGCCATATGAATATGGAGAAGAAAATCCTCAATCCATACCGCGGGGTCTGTTGTCCCATCATATGACTCGATGTTCACGGGTTTAAACCCTTCTCGGAATTCGTGTTCCATTACTTCATCAGTGAAGCAGATGGGGTGTGCGGCGCCTCTATATCGGGCCAAGTCGCGACATAGCTCGGATGGAGTCCGTCTGCGGATTTCGGCCCAGACGTGGTTATGTTTGTCACGTCCGGCTAGATGGCCGTTGTCGCGCGTCGGGGCACGCCCCTGCGATCCGTAGATCAATCTGGTCTGACCTGCTCTATTTTCCAGGTCCTGCCGCAGGTCATATGTATAACCCCGAGCTATTATGTCCCTGCCTTTACAGCGGGGTAGTATTGGCTGGTGTTTGGCTTGAGTTGCCGCTTTATCCCGGCCACGTGGTGGTTGGTCAGCCGCATTATGCGCTGATGGCACGGGCTCCAGCGCCTCGTCATCAAATTGAGGTACAATTTGCGGGTAACTTTTGGTTGGGCGGTCGAGGCCGTATTCCTCGGCTGCCAGGACATTAGTCCATCTATCATTGAGTAGATCTTGATCAGCTTGAAGCTGCTGCTACTTCTTTTTGAGGCTCCTTGTAGCGGCGATTAGCCGGTGCTTAAAGCGCTCCTGCTCGAGAGGTTCCTCAGGTACGATGAAGTCTTCGTCACCGAGGCTCACCTCATCCTCGGAGAGTGGGAGATAATTACTGTCCTCCGAGTCTTTGTTTATGGCCTGTTCATCAGGGCTAACTTGCCCATCTTCCCTATCGTCCTGTTCGAAAGTTGGCTCGACGGGGTCTACTTTGTCTTCGGCATCATCCGGAGTGTTGTTGTCTCCTGTGCCGGTATTGCTGTTTTTTCCACGGCGTGATTTAGAGCGGCGCCGCTAACATCGGCGCTTTGGCTGTGCCTCAGGAGGTTTATCCTCGACTGGATCTTCCCTGTCATCGCCACTATTCTCTTTGGGTGTATCCACCATGTACACGTCATAAAGAGGTGGCCGTCCAGCGTGCGGTAAACGGCGGGTTTTGGGCTTCCTCTTCTCCGGCATCATCGTCCATGCCGTCGATGTCCTCGGAGTCGTAATTGAGCATGTCTGTTAAGTCCTCGACAATGGCTATAAAGTGGGTGGTGGGTGGGACGTAAAATTCCCTGCTCTCAGCCCCTAGTCCGGGCTGGGCATAGTTCGGACATTGCTCCTCTGTGATGACAAGGGATCACATTAAGTCTAGAGCCTCGCTTAAAGGCGAGGTTTGGCCCGAGAGAAGAGAGCCCGTGGAGTGCGGCAAGAGGGAGACTCCTTGGCCGAACTCACACGATGCTAACTCCGAGGATTCGGAGCCAGTGTCCGGAGAAGGGTCCGGCTTCATGATGGTTGCCAGCGACACTACTTCCCCCGGCTCTCCCACAATGGGCCTAGTGGCCGCCGATAGTCCGATGGACTCAGGAAGCCCGTCTTCGGACCCGGCGATGCGCTCCGGATCTAAGGCCAGAGCGGAGGTTGGGGGCGTGAATCCTTGGAGGATCAAGTCTCCTTGGATATCAGCGACATAGTCCAGATTTCCAAAACTAATCTGGTGGCCTGGGGCATAGCTATCGATCTGCTCTAGATGGCCAAGCGATTTGTCCCGCAGTGCGAAGCCGCCGAACACGAAGATCTGGTCGGGGAGGAAAACTTCCCCCAGGGCAACATTGTTGTAGATGATTGATGGAGCCATCGAACCTCTTGACGACGACGCAGCGGAACTCTCAATGAAAGCACCAATGTCGGTGTCAAAACCGGCGGATCTCGGGTAGGGGTCCCGAACTGTGCGTCTAAGGTCGATGGTACCAGGAGACAGGGGACACAATGTTTACCCAGGTTTGGGCCCTCTCTATAGAGGTAATACCCTACTTCCTGCTTGATTGATCTTGATGAATATGAGTATTACAAGAGTTGATCTACCACGAGATCGTAATGGCTAAACCCTAGAAGTCTAGCCTGTATGATTATGATTGGCCCTACGGACTAAACCCTCCGGTTTATATAGGCACCGGAGGGGACTAGGGTTGTACAAAGTCGGTTACAGAGAAAGGAATCTTCATATCCGAACGCCAAGCTTGCCATCCACGCCAAGGAGAGTCCCATCCGGACACGGAAGAGAGTCTTCTGTCTTGTATCTTCACGGCCCATCAGTTCGGCCCATGTTCAACAGGCCGGATGCCCGAGGACCCCTTAATCCAGGACTCCCTCAGCGACCCCGTTCCATCAATTTGCTGCCTGCCAGACCGGTGGTTCCCTTCGTCTCCGTCTGCTGCTACAGTGGCGGGAGAGTGAGGGAACCCAGATCTGGGCCCTGACGTGTAGACAATAAGGATAGTGGTCTTGGCAGCGTCCTTGAGTTGGGGATGACGGTGTCCGTTTGGATTAAGTGTGCCAACGCTCTATCCCCTTCCCAGCGAAGCTTTGGGCGGAGTTGGTGTGTGCTCTTGGATTTGTCGGTCATGTCAGCCTTGGTGCTTCGGTCATGGTTGGAGCGACGGAGGCAGCGATCTGCTTGGTGAGTTTTTGTCCCCTGTCTTCTTCTTCGTTATAGCAAGGTGGGCTCTGACTTTGATGTGGAGGTTCTGGGATGGTTCGCCGGTGCTACAGCTCTCGATCTCGGCAGATGCGACTGCGTGTTTAGGAGTTTCAAGCGTTCAAACCTGGTCGAGGCTTGGCAGAGCGGCGATGACGACGGTGCGCCAGTGACTCATTCCAGCGAGATTGGCTGTGTGGCTCCGTGGGGCCATCATTGTAAATTTTCTTCTTTGTGGGGGTGCTGCTTGTAATTGGCTAAGCTTTTTAATAGATCCGAGGGTTTGTTAGCAAAAAAAAAATCAAGTTTGAGGCTTATAAGGTTGTAAGACACACTTCATTTTTAGGAATATGTGGCTATGTTTGATTATGTCACTAACTCATTATACATGTAAACATTGTTTCGTTTGAGTAAAGTATAGCGTGTGTTTGCCTTAAAGCTAATCGTTTTATTTTGAGAAAGAAACAACACAACTTTGCCTTGTCTGCACGACTGCACTCCAGATAGGATAACACATCACCATCTGTGTTCTGTGTGATGTGTTCAGGTCAGCTCAGTTCAGTTGGCAAATAAACAATGCCTATATGCCAGCATATATTTCATACAGTATATGTTAGAATAAAACGCTAAAGCAAGATCATAGACAGCACATCGAGGCATGATATTTGTTGACGAGGTTTATCCATATGGCTACATCCCCGAGACATGATTACATGCGCTTCTCCCCAAGATATCACAATACCGGCCGTTCAGGCGCCGACACAAGCCGTCAGCTCCTTCACGTACCTGCTGCTATCAAGTCGTCATGGGTTACAACGTGTGGTGCCTCTCCGTATATAAGAGGCCTAGGATACAAGTGTCCGACTCCTACACAACTCGTACCTAACCACACCAATTACAGCTCCAAGTCCACGTAACCCCTTGCGTATATAATATATTCGACACAAATATAACAAACTCCACCTTGACGAATATTCTCCATCACCTAGAAGTCGTCCATTCTCCAACCTCCATGTACTCCGGACTTGGGTTGTCTTGTTTGTAGCTTACTGAGAGCTACCCGACGGGTTAGACCCGCCGCCACCATGGGACTCCACTGCTACTCCTGCAGCTCCACTCACCATGGCTCCACCTGCAATAGTGCTTCCTTGCAACTTGTAAAGATGTGAAGTCGTCCTCTCTTCTATCATCACAGTCACCCCATCTTCCATGATTTTCATGGTCTTCTTATCCCGATCACAACGAAATTCCATACCACCATCATGAAGAACACCAAGCGAAATTAGATTCTTCCTTAGCCCTGGCACATGCCTGACTCCCCGAAGCATCCGCTCAACTTCTTCAAACATCTTGATTTTGATGTCACCTACTCTAGCAACACGATAACCTGTGTCATCGCCCACATAGTCTAAACCAAACTCACCAGACTTATACGAAGAGAACCACTCCCTGTTGGGCGTCGCATGAAAAGAGCAAGCTGAATCCAACATCCATGCTTCAGTTTATGTTGACCGCCTGTTTGATACTACGAGAACATCACTATCACTTTCCGAGCCACCACCATGAGTAGCAGCTTTAGCACTTGCCCCACCCTTTAGTTCTGGGCATTCCTTCTTTATATGTCTCCAATCCTTGCACCTGTAGCACTGCACCTTTTTCTTCTTTTTCTTATCCACCTCTTATCCCTTCCTGAGTTAATAACCTTTAACTGTCAACCTCAAACCTTGAGTACTCTCCCTTTCTACAACATTCTTTTGCTTCATCAACTCATGTCCAAGCAACGCTGCAGTAACTTCCTCATTATTGATGGTTGTCTTTTCATGTGCCAATGTAATGACCAAATGCTCATAGGACGGTGGCAACGAAACAAGAAGTAGTGCCTTATCCTCGTCCTCAATCTTCACATCTAGACGCGCTAGATCCGTGACAAATTGATTAAAGGCATTCACATGCTCCACAAGATCCGACCCCTTCTGCATCTTCAGCCCATAAAACTTTTGCTTCAAATATAGCTTATTGGCCGCGGACTTGGACATATAACGATTTGCCAACTTGTCCCAAATTCCCTTAGGAGAATCTTCGTCCATGACATGATACATGACCTGATCCGCAAGACAAAGCAGTATGGTAGCCGCCGCCTGCACTTGCATATCCTCCCACGCATCGTTGTCAACCTTGGCCGGCTTCGTCTCCTGCAAACCCTCAAGATTCCCTGCTGCGCCAGAATATTCTTGACTCTTGTCTGCCATAGACCGAAATTACCCGTGCCATCGAATTTCTCCACATCAAACTTGGTGAACCCCGGCGCCATGCTGAGCCGCGATCTAACCGACCTGTTGCCGCCGGTCTGACCGCCCTTGTTTTCCTCTGCGACTTCCTCAAGAAAAAGATCACCGATCCCGTATTCCTCGTCTGAAGCCACGCCGCAGTCCACGATCTACCAAGAACCTTGACTCGCACCGTTCCTATCCGCCCTTTGGAAAAATTGTCGTGTAGTGTCTCCCTATAACGTAGATCAATCTCTCTGCTACAGAACCGCTCCACCTTTTTCCGAACTTATGACAATTGTTTTGGTGCCTTCGCTGCCTCGCGTCGCCAGCCTTTTATTACCGCTGATCACCTTGGCGCTATCTTTTCTTCTCGTACACGGAAACCAAGACCAGGCCTGTCACAATTTTGCTAGGACCTCGTCAAACAAGTCTCACACGGACCCACTTTGCATGCACACGTCACCTTCCTTTTTTATTATTCCAATATAACACTGGACCAAACATTCACACGCACGTACACCTTGTATCGGCTGGCCGCGTGCTCGTTAATCCCTTGGACTCCTGCGCCGATTTCGTTCCTTACGCTGCACCTTATCCGAGTAGACCTGCTGATCCTTTGCCTTTTGCCTGTGCGTCCGCTGCTTCCGAGACTGGCTACCACACGTGTCCGTGGCTCCCTGCGTTGTCTCGCGTATGCAGCGCCGCAATCAAGGCCTGGCCTTCTCGATTCCGTTCGCCCCGAAAAGATCGTCATCGTATCCGACGACAGCTCCCGTATCTGATCTTGGTTCTTCGCCAGCAATCTGTTCAGCCCCGTCGCACGTACTCCTGCACGTCAACCATGCCGTAACAGTCGTCACCTCGCGTATCATCCGTGCACGAGCCGTGCCGTATCCTGACCACCCGCGTCGCCGACATAATCCGTCCGCAGTGCCGCGCCATCGCCCTTGTACAACATCGAGCGCATCATCTCGATACTCTCACACTCCGATCTATCCGTCCGTCCCCCACGTCTGGTCGTCGGTCTGATCGCGAACCGAATCCGTCGCCTCCGCGACGTCTTCAACAGCCACTACACTGGTCCGATTGCCACGTCTAGCCGATCCTTACCGACCGCAGCCCATCGAACGGCCCAGACCTCCTGCCCGAAGTGTCCGACACCACCGACCGCCTCCGTGATCGCCGCCATGCTCCACCTTGCACCAATCGGACGTTCCATGGCACCCGTCGAGCACGATCCTCGTACCTCCGGATGACCTTCCGCATAGTCTTCTCGCAACCTTGCTCTGATACTACTTGTTAGAATAAAACGCTAAAGCAAGATCATAGACGACACATCAAGGCACGATATTTTTTGACGAGGTTTACCGATATGGCTACATCACGGGGGCATGACTACGGGCACTCCTCCCCAAGATACCGCAACACCGGCCGCCCGGGCGCCGGCGCAAGCCGTCGGCTCCCTCGCGTACCTGTTGCTATCAAGTCGTCATGGGTTACAACGTGTGGTGCCCCTCCGTATATAAAAGGCCTAAGATACAAGTGTCCGACTCTTACACAACTCGTACCTAACCACACCAATTACAACTCCAAGTCCACGTAACTTCTTGCGTATATAATATATTCGACACAAATATGACTGTATATATTTGGATTTAAAGACGCGAGAGTACGATACGCGAAGATGTATATAGATATGCATAGACCATCCGTGTTGAGAAAGACATGGCACCGCCTTTCGGGGCTGATCCCACATCAATCAAAGAAAAGCTTGTGCTGTTTGGTTTACTAAGCTGGATCTGAGAGCTGGTTACCATCAGACAAATAAAATTTGAAAGAAGATGATGGAATGATACGAGTGCTCCTTTAATTTAATGATGAAAAACAAACATGGGGACAGCTAAGCTAGGCCAGGCTGGTGAAATGAGAAGGAGCATCGTCCGAGTGGCGAGGAGTGTCCATCGTGGGCTGGCTCGCGCCCGCGTAGAAACCGTTTGCGGCTCGTCGTCACGTAACGCGCGTCGTTCTGGCGCGACGCGTCGGGGGGATGGGTGTCGGCAGTGGGTCGTCCCCACGTGGCTGGCGCCGTCCAGCGAAAGCGAAAGTACTGTATCTGGGAACCAGGTTCATTCTTTATCCACTGGGTTTTCGTACTCTACTTTTTCTCTCGTGACCAAATTGCCCCTGCTGTCGGCCTGCCTGTCCTCGGCAACGGCAACGGCATGCATCCCGCTGCCACTCCACGTGGGCCGGTCTCCCGTATCCTAAGCCTATCATCGCTCCAGTTCCGCTCCCGTTTTCCTTGACGACTTTGGCTGGCTGGGTTGGAAGCATACCCACACCACAAGGTTTGTACACGAGTGCATCTACTACTTATCACACACACACACACGCTTCCCGCGATCTAACTTTAGGGGTTGGGGAAGATTACAAAGGCTACCACTTGAGGTTAGTGTTTGGCACTTTAGTTCTTATTAGGATCTCTTTGATTCCGCTGGGGAAATCGGGACACGGGTGTCCACACATTTTCTTCTTCTTCAAATACATGGACAGTTGAAACACGAAACGAACCGACCGAGCTCGTACGCGTTCATCAGTATCGACGGTGAGGCGTACGTGGATGGTGCACTGGTCGATGGAGCGGCCAGACGTGTGTGCCGGAAGTCGCGCGACACGCGTTCGATGTGGGCAGCGCGTACCGTGCTGTGTAGGTAGGCAGGAGAAGCAGCTTTCTCAAATCTTACCGGCCACCAGCGCTGAATTTTGTTTGTTTTCCTCCGGGACCGGGCTGCTTTCAATTTTGTTTCCCTCCAGGCTTTCACTAGGAACAAGGAGCAACCGAAGAAACTATTTGACGGAACTGCCCCTGTGTTGCTACTAGTGTCGGTCGGTCATCCGCCCCGGTCAAGTGAGTAGAGTATTGTGACTTCACTGCACGTGGGCCGGCGCCCAGTTTTCCTCCTCTTATTTTTCGCACGCCAAGTTTGGCTCACACGAGTCTGGCTAATTTTATCTTTTCCGGGTGTATCTATGAATAAAGTCATTCTTTCTTTTTCTTATGTACTCCTATATACTTTTTCATTATATATACGAAAAATTGTTCTATGGTTCTTGGCTCGAAATAAATAAATAAACCTAGCACGGACAGTAAAGATCGTGGATAAGGAAAATGATACGACCAGGCAAAGGTGGTCTGCGATCTTCAATCAACAACAACGGAGGAGCAAGATGAAAAAGAAAAAATATTAGGGTGATGACACACATTTGGTTGATTCTTAGGCAATCGTTTAGAAACATTTAAGAAAGATTCATGCACACTCTGCCTACGTTAAACAGTTGTCGGTTGTCCCTCTAGTTTTATTTTTACTTGGCTGTTTATGCATTTCACGATCATATTTCGCATGTCCTAATTTTTACTTGGCTATTTATGCATTTCACGACCTATTTCGCAAATCCTAAACTACACATATATGTGTCAAACCAACAAAAAAAGAAGCAATTGTTATATAAATAATTTAATACACATCTTTTCAACTTAACTGTGACACCCACTGACGAGGGAAACACTGTTGATGTACTTCTGCTCCGATTGGGCCCGGGAGACGAGGACTGATGACCGTGTGAACGAGAAAGGCTTTGAGGGAAACACCACAATATAGCAATTTGCTCGTATGGTTGTATAAGCACATGTACAGGTTCCTTGTCAATCAAGGATACAATCAAGTTGTATCCATTACAACAACGGAATACAATCCATATGGCTAGAGCAGCTATACACGGTATGCCCAAATAAACTTTAGCAGCCCCAGGATGCAGAAGGGGGAAGAGGCTCCGGGAATCCCATGGACTTCGATGGACCGACCTCAACCCATTAGGTGAATGATGTAACCCTAGCATGGACAGAGATATAAGGCATGTGGGGATTCTTAGAAGTACCCTAGTGCTAGGTTTTCTTGGACCTACCACCTCTACCAACCTCGCCACCGTCAGGCCGAGAGCTTGTAGCCAAGTAATACATCTCTTTGGTGATCTCCCTTTCACCAGAACAATATGAACACTAGAGGCAGGAGTAGGGGCACCTCATCCCAAAGTACCAGAACGTGGGTAAATCTCATTCCCACGATCCTTATCATCTCAGCCCCCTCCCCCGCGCCTCTCCTAAACATCGGTCGTCACTCGATGGAGGCACGATGCCTCAACAACATGCCTCCGTAGGCTTTAACCGAGAGTTTCTTCATTAGGCCTTCAGACACTGGAATCCATGGGTATCATCAACTCACTTCTCCAGCCCTGTGTCCTCCGAGTACACCCGAGTGAAGGATGGTCACATCATGCCCTCCATGGTCACGAGCGGTAACCCAATCAAGGGGCATGAGACGTTGTGATTAGGAGCTCGGTTCCCAATAGAGACGTGGAGTGTACTTCCAGGGCACAAGCTGGGACTGGCAACCCAGTCCGATAGGTTCTCTTAGAGCTCCGACAAAATTCATGGTATGCCCTACAATGGGTCACTAGCCAAAATCCCACATGTTGGGAGTCATCATATATCACTGAGCTTTACACATAATAGCTCAAAAACCACCACGACATCTTCGACTGAAAGGAGAAGCGCTTCTAGGCTCTCAACTTTTATTTTTGTGCATGTTTTCCTTTTTTGCAGGACCTCAAGAAGGCCAGCACACCTTCCCCGGTAGGAAGGAGACGCGGAACTCGGGACTACTGACGAGGGAAACAACGTCGGTCTACTTCTTCTCAGATTGGGCCTAGGAAAGGAGGGCGGACGACTCGGGATTGGGCCCAGGATAGCCCTCGGGGGGCCCATGGACTCGGGGAGGGGGGCTCAGTCCATTAGGCGAATGATGTAACCCTAGCTCTGTCAGAGATATAAGGTAGGCGGGGATTCTAGAAGTACCCTATGGCTAGGTTTTCCCAGATCCTCCACCTCAACCAACCTCTTCGTCCCATACCGAGAGCTTGTAGCCCAAGTAACACATCGATCCGGCGATCGCCCTGATATTCGATGGACACTAGAACAATACAAACACTGGAGCCATCAACGACTACATCCGGACACCATACCGCTTGTCCTGCGCCGCCGGTCCTCACCTCTCACCCATCCTCCGCGCAGGTACCATCCACCCTTACGGGGTCACCACACCAGGTAATTTTTTTGGTGAAATGCCCGTGCTAAATTTTATGTCCCTTCTTTGAAGCAATGTATTCGGACATGGAGTACATATACGAGCACTACATTGAGTCGTCCAAGGAGGAGGACTATACGAATGAAAATGACAATGATGCAGGCGGTCCTTGTAGATGTGGAGCGTGCAGAAGAGCATGTTCTCAATTTCAATGGATCGATCAAGAGTCATTGAGTGTTGAGTAGGAACAGGGCATCAGTGACGAGGTTATTCCATCGGGTGGGCTCACTCAGTTGGATGAATGATTACCAAGGAGACTGATGTCGTGTGAACTACGTCGGTATTTCCCCAAAGAGGAAGGGATGATGCAGCACAACTACGGTAGGTATTTCCCTCAGTTATGAAACCAAGGTATCAATCCAGTAGGAGAACCAAACAACACTAAGAACAAAGAGTTGCAACCCGACGCTTATAAGGGGTTGTCAATCCCTTTTTCGGGTAACGGCGCTAGAGGTTGTCAAGTTGACGCGATAAAAAATGTGTAGATTGGATAAATAGATCTTGATAAAATGCAAAATAAAAGAAGTAAATAAAAAAGTGCAGCAAGGTATTTTGGGTTTTTGGAATAATAGATCTAAAAATAAAAGCAAATAAATATAGATCTCAAAGCAAATATGATAAAGAATAGACCCGGGGGCAGTAGATTTCACTAGTGGCTTCTCTCAAGAAATAGCATACGGTGGGTAAACAAATTACTGTTGGGCAATTGACAGAAAATCAAATAGTTATGACGATATCCAATGCAATGATCAATATATAGGCATAACGTCCAAGATTAGTAGACCGACTCCTGCCTGCATCTACTACTATTACTCCACACATCGATATCCAGCATGCATCTAGGTATTAAGTTCATGGAGAAACGGAGTAATGCAATAAGAACGATGACATGCTGTAGATGAGATCTATTCATGTAGGAATAGCCCCCATCTTGTTATCCTTAATAGCAACGATACATGCGTGTCTTGCTGCCCCTTCTGTCACTAGGAAAGAACACTTAACGATCAAACCCATCACAAAGCACCTCTTCCCATGGCAAGAAAAATCGATCTAGTTGGTACTAAACCAAAGATTTGAAGAAGAAATATGAGGCTATAAATATGCATATAAGAGATCAAAAGAAGACTCAAATAATATTCATGGATATAGATCTGATCATAAACTCAAAGTTCATCGGATCCCAACAAACACACCGCAAAAAGAGTTACATCAAATAGATCTCCAAGAGACCATTGTATTGAGAATCAAAAGAGAGAGAGGAAGCCATCTAGCTACTTCCTACGGACCCGTAGGTCTATGATGAAGTACTCACGCATCATCGCAGAGGCACCAGTGAGGATGATGAACCCCTCCGTGATGGTGTCTAGATTGGATCTCGTGGTTCTGGAACTTGCGGCGGCTGGAATTGTGTTTTGTCGACTCCCCTAGGGTTTCTGGAATATTTGGGGATTTATAGGGTGAAGAGGCGGTGCGGGAGGCCACAGAGGTGGGCACAACCCACCTGGGCGCGCCTGGGCTCCTAGGCACGCCCTGGTGGGTTGTTCTCCCCTCGGAGCCCCCCTCTGGTACTTCTTTGGCCCATCAGGTGTCTTCTGGCCCAGAAAAATTCTCCAAAAAGTTTCGCTGCGTTTGGACTCCGTTTGGTATTGATTTCCTGCGAAGTAAAAACAAGCAAAAAACCGGAACTGGCACTGGGCACTATGTCAATAGGTTAGTCCCAAAACATGATATAAAGTTGCTATAAAATGATTGTAAAACATCCAAGAATGATAATATAACAACATGGAACAAGCAAAAATTATAGATACGTTGGAGACGTAGCAGCATCCCCAAGTTTAATTCCTACTCGTCCTCGAGTAGGTAAATGATTAAAAAAACAAAAAAATATGTGGAATGACGCCTAACATGTTTATCACATATTCTCTTCTCTTGTAGCATGGACATTTGAACTTTTATATGGTTCGAAGCAATAGTCTAGTTCTGACATGAAGATATCAACACTCAAGCATATCAATAAGCAACAATGTCTTCCAAAATATCAACTCTAAAGAAAGTTATCCCTAGCCCATCATGCTCAGTTGATCCATTCACGAAACACACTCGCATATTAGCTACATCCAATGCTCAAGTACGATCATAGTGCCCTTAGTTGGTGCTTTATAAGAGAAGATGGAGACTCAAATAAAAATTGCATAAAGTAAATAGATAGGCCCTTCGCAGAGTGAAGTAGGGATTTGTAGAGGTGCCATAGCTCAAAGCAAAAATTGAGAGATAATTTTTTTTAGAGCCATACTTTTCCCGTCAACGAAAATGACCGAGTAATTCCCAACACTTTCCATGCTAGATATATCATAGGCGGTTCTCAAATAGAAAATAAAGTTTATTCCCTTTTCCACCATTCTTTCACAATCCATGGGTAGCCGTATCCACGGGTGCCTTCCATACCAACACTTTCCAAGGAATTTATTATTTGACAACATAAAGTGAATTTCTTTTTCATTTCGGGACTGGGCATCCCTATTATCGCCGCACTCTCGTGCAATGACAAGTGAATAAACACTCATCTTGAGAATAACACATCTAGCATGGAAAATATTGGCCACCCCCTGCCGCTTCATGAGCGGTACGAGCACACAAAAAGGAAAATTTATTTTGAAAATTAGAGATGGCACATATAAATTTGCTTAGAACGACACGGGAATACCGCATATAGGTAGGTATGGAGGACTCATATGGCAAAACTGGGTTAAAAGATTTTGGATGCACAAGTAGTATTTCTACTTAGTACAAGTGGAGGCTAGCAAATAGATTGAGAACCAACCAACCAAGAAACAAGAAATCACATAAGTGAGCATTAAGCATAACTAACACCGAATAATGCACCACAAGTAGGATGTAATTTCATTGCATAACTATTGACTTTCGTGCTTGCATATGGAATCACAAACCTTAACACCAATATTCTTACTAAATCATAATTACTCACCAACATGACTCACATATCACTATCATCATATCTCAAAACTATTACAAAGAATCAAGTTTATTTTGTCAAATGATCTTCATGAACGTTTTTACTGTATCCCTCTTGAATATCTATCACTTTGGGACTAATTTCATAGGTTGCCTTTGATAAACTCAAACAAATTTAAGTGAAGAACATGAGCATAAAAATTTTCGTCTCTCAAAATAATATAAGTGAATGATACGTCTCTGTCGTATCTATAATTTTTTATTGTTCGATGCTATTATATTATCTGTTTTGGATGTTTTATATGCATTAATATGTTATTTTATATGATTTTTGGGACTAACCTATTAACCTAGAGCCGAGTGCCAGTTTCTGTTTTTTTCCTTGTTTTAGAGTTTCGCAGAAAAGGAATACCAAACGGAGTCCAAATGGAATAAAACTTTCGCCATGATTTTTCTTGGACCAGAAGACACCCAGGAGACTTGGAGTACAAGTCAGAGAAGCTTTGACTTGGCCACAAGGGTGGAGGGCACGCCCCCCGACCTTGTGGGCCCCTCATAGCCCCTCTGACCTAATTCTTTCGCCTATATATACTCTTATACCCCAAAAACATCCAGGGGAGCCACGAAACCACTTTTCCACCATCGCAACCTTCTGTATCCACGAGATCCCATCTTGGGGCCTTTTCCAGCATCCTGCCGGAGGGGGAATCGATCACGGAGGGCTTCTACATCAACACCATTGCCTCTCCGATGATGCGTGAGTAGTTTACTTCAGACCTACGGGTCCATAGCTAGTAGCTAGATGGCTTCTTCTCTCTCTTTAATTCTCAATACAAAGTTCTCCTCAATGTTCTTGGAGAATACTCTTTTGCGGTGTGTTTGCCGAGATCCGATGAATTGTGGATTTATGATAAAGTTTATCTATGAATATTATTTGAATCTCCTTTGAATTCTTATATGCATGATTTGATATCTTTGCAAGTCTCTTCGAACTATCGATTTGGTTTGGCCAACTAGATTGGTTTTTCTTGCAATAAGAGAAGTGCTTAGCTTTGGGTTCAATCTTGCGGTGTCCTTTCCCAATGACAGTAGGGGCAGCAAGGCACGTATTGTATTGTTGCCATCGAGGATAAAAAGATGGGGCTTTCATCATATTGCTTGAGTTAATTCCTCTACCTCATGTCATCTTGCCTAATGCGTTACTCTGTTCTTTATGAACTTAATACTCTAGATGCATGTTGGATAGCGGTCGATGTGTGGAGTAATAGTAGTAGATGCAGAATCGTTTCGGTCTACTTGACACGGACGTGATGCCTATATTCATGATCATTGCCTTAGATATCGTCATAACTTTGCGCTTTTCTATCAATTGCTCGGCAGTAATTTGTTCACCCACCGTAATAATTCCTATCTTGAGAGAAGCCTCTAGTGAAACCCATGGCTCCCGGGTCTATTTTACATCATATTAATTTCTCGTCGACTTGCCAATTTCTGTCGCTGTTCCTTTACTTTCAATCTTTACTTTCCGTTCCATAAACCAAAAAATACCAAAAATATTACTTTACCGTTTATCCATCTCTATCAGATCTCACTTTGTGAATAACCATAAAGGGATTGATGTCGGTGTCAAAACCGCCAATCTCGGGTAGGGGGTCCCGAACTTTGCGTCTGAGGATCGAAGGTAACAGGAGACAAAGGGGACACGATGTTTACCCAGGTTCGGGCCCTCTTAATGGAGGTAAAACCCTAATTCCTGCTTGATTGACTTTGATGAGTATAGGGGTTATAAGAGTTGATCTACCTCGAGATCGTAATGGCTAAATCCTAGATATAGCTTGTATGATTTCTGATAGCCTCTATGGATTAAACCCTCCGGTTTATATAGACACCGGAGGGGTACAAAGGCGGTTTACATGGGAAGGAAATAATACATCTAGACTCCAATCTTGCCCTCCACGCATCCAGGAGTCCTGCCCGAACACGGGGAATAGTCTTCCGTTCTTGCCCATCAGCCCGTCCCATGCTTGAGGAGGCCAGACACCTGAGGACCCCCCGAATCCAGGTCTCCCTCAGTAGCCCCCAAACTTTCCTTCAAATGTCGACGTAGCATCTGGCTTATGTCTTTGGCTTTGCAAGGCGGGTTCTTTATTATACTTCAGACCAACAATAGTCCGGTTCAGACCTCCATGTTCCGTCTTTATGATTCCACCCTGTTGTCACTTCGATTTCCGCGCGCCGGGCGAATTCGAATGGTCCATTCCCTTTTTGCAAATAAGCCCCTCGCCATGCTGACGCGACCCCTATATAAGGAGATTAGATCCCCAAACACCATCTCACATCGCGCAAAGGAAAAGTTGTCACGATTAGCCACGAAAAGGCCGTCCATCATGGCCAGTGCCCCAGGATCCTCTTCGCGCCCCCATGGCCATCAAGAGAGCAATTGGCAGAGTTGCTCGGTGCCTAATCTTCAGCTAAGTCGATTCCAAACGCAGGGCTATCTCCCCCTCGCAGATCTAGTCTCCGTTCAAGCAGGATTAGCCTCAATCGGCAACGACGTGATGGCTGAAAATTCCTCCAACCCCAATAAGGAGGAGAGGGTGTGCTTCGTTCCATTCCTATTGCGGGGCCTAGGATTTCCAATCCATCCCTTTCTTAGAGGTCTATTGGAATTTTACGGCATCCAACTGCACAACCTTACCCCAGGTTCGATTCTGCACATCTCAGGTTTCGTTGCCCTCTGTGAGCTGTTTTTAGGCATCGAGGCCCATTTTGAACTATGGAGGAAGTTCTTTTGCCTCGTTCCCCGCCATCGAGGAGGATCCATATTTGAAGTGGGCGATGCCGAAGTATGGCATATAGCCGGATCCGGATACCTCATAGGAACTCCCAAAGAAGTATACTCGTAGTGGTCTTCGGAATGGTTATATATGGATGATGTCCTACTGCCGGACCCAGTTCGGCGCAGCCTTCCTGAATTTTCTAGCGCTCCTTTAAAGAAGTGCTTCAACTGGCGTCCCCGAAGTCCCAAGGAGGAGGACAGTATGGAAATAAAAAGGTTGGTCAGCAAGGTCAGATTACTAGCCCATACCGAGCTCTCGATAATCGAGGTTATGCCTATTGCAATAAAGTGGCGCATCCAGCCTCTTCAATCCAGAGTAACTCCCTTATGGTGTTACAACAGAGAAGATGACGCGTCCCGCTATAGACGCAAGGGTCCGGATACGCCTGCCGAACTGGCCACAATCTTGGCCGATCTGTATAAGGGTGAAAAGGAAGATTTCCTCCGCTTAAATTGCCGGGAAGGCTATTCCATGTATAATCCAATTGAATGGGTAAGATTTCGATTGCCTGTGCTGCCTTATTGCTGTCACGACATGCTAATCCAGTTTGCTCTTTATTAAAACAGTCATGGCGGAAGATGACCGAGGACGTTCACTGTCCGGCCCCCATAGCCGGAGGATCATAATCGCGATGGAGATCCCGGCTTTCACGAGGTTCCCAATATCTACATAGAGTTCGATGATGGGGTATTTTATCAAGCAAGCCTTGACGGCTCGAAAGTGGCTATCACTGCCGGCTACCCCCGTCTCTATCCCTTCTGCATCGTAAGTATTCGAAGGACTCTTTAAAAGGAAGATTCTACCTGTACCTTTGTTCATTATACTAATCTGGACTTTAATAGGATCGGCGCTCGGCGGACCATACCTCCTCAAGGGCGGCCCCTACACAGGGTAGTCGTTCAAAACGGAAAGGGTCCGGGAGCGTTGCAGAAACCTCACAGTGTTCCAAGAGGTATGTCCACTCAATACATGCCTGGGTACGAGTCCGGATTGTTTAAAGTCTCCTTTTACCCTTGATGTCAGGAGAAACACGCAGCATACGGTGGGAAAACGCCCTGTTAGTTGAATGTACGCCAATCCGGTGCTGGACCCGCCAACTAGGACGTGAGCCGATGCAATGCCAGCTCCGCTGCCTCATGAGGATTCAAACGACGTATCTGTCACGAATTCCGAAGTGGAGAGCATGATGAATCATCATCGATTGAAAGAGGCCATGCGCGCTCCGGCCTTTTCCAAGCAAGAATTTTCCGCACTCAGCTCGGTGGATGCATATATCCGAGCCGCTCGAGATGGACTTGCCGGAGTCACCCAGTTATTCTCAAAGGATATACAGGTTAAAGTTTAAGCAAATTTGATAGTCATATGCCAGTAGCCCCCGAGACTTGAAGCGGTGAGGTAAACCGATTTAAGGCTCGATATGACCCGCAGGTTCTCAAAGAGAAGAATACGGCGAGCTAGAGATAAACCAGACACAGCTGAATGCCGTCACCGCCGAACTGGCGAAAATGAAAAAGGCCGCAATGAGTGCTTCCAGGAAGAAAAAAACCGATCTCAATTGACGGCAAAGAGCCAACCCGCCGTTCCTTGAGAGAGACGAGGAGCAAGAACACACAGACGGTCTCGCACGGAGGCCAAGATATATTCGAGCATGGTTGGTTGATCGATATCATTCATTACATGTTGGGCTGCCGTTTTCCTCCCTTCTCCGGAATAAACATGTACTTTATCAGAGATAAAAAAATAAGAGTACAGACGCGCCACCATGCGGTTCTAGTAGTAGTACTCGTACTACTGCGCTTGGCTCTTTGCCTCTTCGTGAAGTCTAACAATGATGGTACTCCGCATGTTGGGTACTACAGTGTATGCCTCTGACAATCTGACACCGAATGGACTGATGCATGTCCACTGAGGGTAGGTTGCATTAGTCAAAAGGCGTAAGCGAGCTTCACCTTGTCCTGCAAGCTTCTCCTCGTTCAGCGAGTTGACGGGACACACCAAAAAGTAGTGCTAGTCCATACTCCCTCCTTTACGGTTAATATGGCTTAATCTTTTTTGCGGGTAAATGAGAGAGCTTTATTCATATATAAGCATTTTTAGGACGATTAGCCAAGACACTGGTCACTAGGAAGCGAGGTACCCTGCAAAAAAAGTAGGAAGCGAGGTGTTTCATCAAGCCAGCTCTCGGCCACATTCAAAGTGCAGCAAGAACGGTTCGCACGAAGATGCGCCGCAAGGTTTGCTGACCTGTTTACTTTGCGCTTGGCTGTTTGCCTATTCGGGAAGTCGAACAATAATAGCACTAGTAGTATAGTGTATGCTTCTGGCAATCTGACACCGGATTAACTGTTGCACGTCCACCGCCTGAGCGAGGGAGAGCTTGCATTAGTCAAAAGTTTCTCCTTGTCCTGCGAGCCACCGCGCGCAAGCTTCTCCCGTCCTGCAACCTTCTCCTCGTTCGGCAAGTTGACGGGACACAGCAAAGTAATGCTAGTCCATACTGCTTCCTCTCCGGTTAATATTGTCTTAATTTCAAACGAGATAAATACACTGTCTATCACTGTATATTTGTAAAAATACGGTCAGTGGACTTCATAATACGCTCATTGCGCTCAATATATATATTTTCTGGTGTTTATACGGTCACTAGCTCATCCTGACTGAGTATGTGTGTGCATGCACGTGTAGGTTGAGCACTTGAGCGTGACCATGTGTGTTCCGTCGTGTGCTCGGACATGCATGCATTAGGGCGCCGCGCGCGTTTTTGCGTCCATGTGTACGTGTGACTGTTGCATACACGTAGGGGGAGTACGTGTAGGGGCCACTAAGGAGCAGTCAAATCACACAGTAAGTTAGTCGGAAGAAGCAACCATCATTTCACTCTTGAATGACACGTACGCAATATAAAATGGTTGATATGGAGAGAAAAAGAAAACCACTATATATACACTAGTAGGAGCCTAAGCTACAAGCCTGCTTGCTTAGGTTGCTCTCTTCACAAGCATAGAACGACGGGCCTGATCCCGCAGCTGGGGGAAGGGAACAATGTTCTGCGTAGACGCGGTCGACATCGGCGGGGGAGAAAACCCATAGTCGGTGCGTCCCAATCGGGGGTCACTGCGGTATGGGCCGATGCCGCGTCCGAACCGCTCTTCTAGCTACAGCCCGACGTCCCAGGTAGTCCATCTTCCTTTTGGAGCCGGCTTGCTCCACTGCCGTAGCTCCATCTCCATGTCGATCTTTCTCTACTTCTACCGGCTTCTACTTGTGATGAGTTTATGTCTCATGAACTAGTGCCAGTACTATTATTCTAATCACACTTCTTCAATATCTTTGCCATCAGGGATGCTCAGGTCGATTTTAGTGGAACTGCACAAAAGCATCGTATGATCCGAGGGTGCCAGCCGTCTTTCCTTCGACAGGTTCTACCTGCCAGGAAATTAAATCATGTTTAGGGTTTAGGGTTTAAGTCGTAGTGACCCCATCAGTAGTTTTTCTTTTGTACACGCTCTCACAACTTTTTTCTTTAGTTGTGAAGTAAATATTGGCTATGATCTGTGAATCATTGAGATGCATCAGCATGCGTGTTAGTTTTCCTTTGTATTTGATGGAATGTTGTAACGGGGCAACCTTGGAATAGGAATGAAAATGGAGTGGAAAGTTTCCATTTTTTCTGAAACCAACGTTTCGTTTCATTGGATCGCGCCATCGAGCAAAACCAACGTTTAAATCACGTCTGTCGTGTTCGTGTCTCACCCTCCTCCATGGCTCGACCCCACATGGTCGCTCGGCATGCCACTCACCGCAAACCGAGTATACGATAACTTTCCCGCCTGCTTGTCGATGGATCGCGCCATGGAGTACTAGCACTACTGGAAGAGATTGACGAGTTGGGGGAGGACAGCTAGCTGTAGCACGGACTCCCAAGAACTTTTTACATGCATGTTGTAGCTGGCTATTGCAACCTTTGAACGCGGAGCAGCCGCGTGCACCCGGAAGCAGCGCGGGCGACGCTCTCTCGGCCCGCGTGCCGCTTCAATGCCGGCGCCAGTGAGAGGTCGCGTCCGCTCTGGCCGGGCATGAATGCGGCACCGACCGTTTCGGGCGGGAAGCACGCGCGGGTGATGAAGAGGGTTCGGGTTGGTCAGGACTGGTCGTGGCAGCGGTCCGGATGTGCGCAAACAAGAGATGTTGTACGTTAATATTGCTGCGTATATAATTAACAAGGTAAATAATGTGCCAGTTGGACAAATATGATTGGAGATGGAGATGGAATTTTACGTAAACACGGATATGCATGTCTATGTCTATGTGTGTGTGCGCGACGACTCTCGCGACCTGGAAGCGGGGGCGTGTTTTTGGTCGAGTTTTCTTTCTTGGTACGTTAGAAAAATTGTCCGCCAGTTTTTGTTACTTTTTTCCGGGAACGCGCGTATTCTATTTAAAACCACTGCTATGGAGAGATTTTTTACTCCATTATAGCCTCTTGTTTGATAGAGTTTCTCGCGTCTCGCTCTCTCACCCTCTCCATATCAAAACAAGATGACAGTGTCCACTCTATCTCTCTCCTCACCGGTGGTCACAGATCCGGCCGAATCCCGTCCGCTGCGGGAGGTGAGGAGGTGCAGCGTTGACGTTGTCGCCGTCGGTGACGGAGGAAGCCGATGCGCACCGTCCTCTCGGAGCCGGCGCTGGCGCGGACGAAGATCCTCCGCACCCTTGTTCGCTGCCGTCGTGTGGGCAGATCCCGCCCGCCCGCCTAAACGACATCTCGCCCACTTGAGGTATAACTTCTTGTACTAGTCCAGCTCCCCAGGTCGCTGCGTGTTTTTCTTCTATGCGACTACTCCCCAGCTCCCCATGCATAGTAGCTAGGGTTCGTCGGCTGGTCCAACATCACCTACTAGTACTATTATAGAGGAAATGCCACTCGAAAAGTTGTCCTGATTTATGCCTCGGTGGAGGTATACATGTTGTTTCGACCAAAAGTACATGGTGGTTGTGCGGTCATTGTCCATATGGTGGCAGTACTATCACTGGTTAAATGAAGAAATGCTTTTTTTCTCGGGTATGCTGGTTTAGTTCCCATCAAGATAATTATGATGCTTCTGTTTGTTGGTGTACGTTTCATTAATTCTTATTGACAATTGAGATGTCGTTGCTAACCCTTTTTTATATTTTTGGAAACGGCGATGCGTGTCTCCATACCCGGGCATGTCTTCCTCAATTTTAGTGGAACTGCACAAAATTGGATGGCCATTGTTGTTCCGCCTCACTGTCCTCTGCCACGTGGTTCTTCCTTCCTCGAGCTTGATTACTGAGAAGAAACAGACCACAGTGAGGCTTTGTCGAACTTCATAGGTGCCTCACCCAAACTTGATGCCAAATGGATGATGCATCACCACGATGACCTATCGATGCTCATGGTTGCGCCTCATGGTTGCGTCGGCTGGTGAAGCTGATCGATTTTCAATGAAAAACAACCTGTCTTCCATCAGTGCTCTTTGCTTGTTACGCACAAAGATGATATCCTTCGTCAGTTCACCTTGGTTGCGTTGGAGACGCAGTCGTCTTTCACGTTGGTGCAATTTTATCACACAATTGGCTATGAACCAAATGTTTCCTCGAAGAAGGATCGACATTGGTACTAAGAGCATAAGTTTTGTATTGATTTCTAAGCCTTCTCACAACTTTGTCTCCAGCTCCCCTGTAATTTTATTTGTCCAGCTATTAACTTTGATTTAAAAAATGGTGTGGACTAAAAATCCGGATTGACGTAGTAGCCCTCCATTTTTATTTACTCCGCATATTAGATTTGACTGAAGTCAAACTTTGTAATACTCTCAAACCTTTCCGATAATTGAAATTAAAATTCTTTATTTGTACACGCTCTCACACGTTCCGATAATTTGGCGCATGTGTGGTTGTTCACTTAAGGGAGGGTAGTGTACCACACGTGAAGGACAGGAAGTGCGACCAGGACGCGTGGGCGTGGATCGTTAGTTCATCGGAAGTAGTACTAGTTTTCTTCACTGTACATTAAATAAAGAGTTTCATTTCGTACTTACACAATTTAAAACGATTGTTATGGAGAGAATAAGAAAACCACTCCAGTATATATTAGTCGTATACACGAGAGTACTATATGGACGCAGCTTCATTGACTTAGTGCACCTGCCTTTGGATTTATGACAGGTGGGCCCAAAATGTGGCTGGCTCACCTGTCATACAGCCAAAAGCAGGTGCAGTGAAGGCACCGGAGCTCAGTCTGTACTACAGTAGTATATATATAAGTGGGAGCCTCAGCGCTTGTTCGCTAGGGTTTGCATCTCCACACGCTCGCCGCACTACATATATGTTACACGCTGGAGGCTCAGCGTTCATTTGCTAGGGTTTGCTATATTCACAGTCTCTCACCCTCTCTTCACCAGATCTAAACAAGACTGCATTGGCCTCTTTTCTCTCTCTCCCCCCTCACAGCTGGTGAAGGAGGTGTCCGTATCCCGTCGCATCGGGAAGGGGAGGAGGTGCAGCGTTCACTCTATCGCCTTCAGCGAGGGAGGCAATCCACTGTCGGCTGCGTTGTTCTCTTTCACCCAGCGCCTGTGCGGGAGGGCCACCGAGCCCTTCTTCCTCGCTGCCGTACGTAGTCTGGGCAGATCCGGCCTCCCGCCGCACGCCTTGCCACATCCCGGCGACCCTAAGGTATAAGTTTCTTTGAAATCGTCGTTGCTCTAGCTGCATGTGGATCTTTTTTGATCTGTAGTCGAATCTAGGTCTTGGTTCAAAGAGGAAAGAAGGGTGCGGTTGGCTGGAGCAAGAATCTAGGACGTGGTTCAATGAGGAAAGGAGGGGCGGAAAGTAGTATAGACTGGCTATCCAGCCGCTTTGTAGGTCGAAAAGGGAAAAAGGGGGTAACCCAGTACACACATCTGTAAGGAACCGATCTCTTTGTTGAAAAGGGAAAGAAACTGGGGGGTCGGGTAGTTTGTGCAGGACTAGATTTGCTGCCCTCACATAGGAAGAAGGTTCAAAGAGAACAAATATGGGACCAGCGCATATATGCTGCTTGGCTACATACTCTGCATCACCCATTTATACGTGTGGACGCACATGGTGCTGGCATGTCCCATACAGCTATTTTGCTGTTGTTAATCTAAGAATGCCGTCGGAAAATTGAAGCAATGCCACTGTTAAAAGTAAATTACGTTTTTAACGAATGTTGTTTCAAGAGAATGTCTCTGTTAATATGAATCAATGCAACCGTTTTAGAAATGCTACTGTCCTACTTTGTTTTCCATCCAAGATAAGTTAGATGCTTCTTTCTGTCACCGTTTGTTTCATCCTCCTTTATCGGCAAGTAATTGTTTCCTTTTTTGCCTCTGTTAAAACAGGGCTATCGATTCAACTTGTTGCTATTGCAACATTTTGCTTCGCTACTCGAAACACTTATGTTTTAAGAGTGTTTTGTGCAGTTCAACTTGAATGTCACACCGGTGACTTTGCTTAATTTTGGTGGAACTGCACAAAAGGAGATCGAGATTCGTATTTTACCTTTGTCGGACTCATGAAAGGTCAGTACAGGCCTTCGTCCACATGATTGTGCAGTGTGCTTTGAGATGTTGTGCTACTTGTATTGGTACTGTTTTAAATAAATGTTGAATTGAAGCTATTGTATTGCTGTCTTTTCCCATTAAGTAGTGAACAAAAATGGGACCAACTCAGACATGATGCTTGTTGCTTTGTTACAACAAACTCTGCATCACCCCCTTTATAAGTAGATGGAAGCACATACTGTTGTTGCGCCCACTCTCCCCTGGAACTGTTTATGCTTTTCGTTAATCTAATGCCGCTGGTAAAATTAAGCAATGCCACTCTCAGAATTAATTAACTACTGAATCTTAGTTCAAAACTGCAACACTTGTTAGGAATGGTACTATCCTGCTTTGTAGTTCTTTCTACATGTTTAACCAAGGTATTGTTAAGATAATGTCTCTGTTAAAATGAATCAGTTGCATTGTTTTAGGAATAGTACTTTTCTGCTTTGTCGTTCTTTATACATGTTGAAACAAGGCATTGTTAAGATAATGTCTCAGTCAATATGAATGAATCACACTGATGGAGAATTGCTACTCTCCTGCTTTGTTTCCCATTAAGATAAAGTAGATCAGTAGATGCTTTTCTTCTGGGAGTACAAGTCATCAACCGTTATTTCTCAGTAATTGTTTCCCTTATACCTATTGTTGCTTACAGGGATATCAAAATTAAAGCTCGGTTTTATTCCGACTTTGATTTTAGTTGAACTGCACAAAAGGAGCCAATGTGTCCAAGGC
Organism: Aegilops tauschii subsp. strangulata; assembly: GCF_002575655.3. Taxonomy (NCBI): domain Eukaryota; kingdom Viridiplantae; phylum Streptophyta; class Magnoliopsida; order Poales; family Poaceae; genus Aegilops; species Aegilops tauschii. Next base: position 309,236,019 of record NC_053036.3, read on the forward strand.
AAACTGCTGCATTACTGGGTCCAGTTGGTCGTTCCACTTTGCAGAAAGAAGCAGTCACTGTTTGCGCTACATTACAGAAGGAATGACCGAGAAGCTTTATAGAGTATTATTAGACACCGGTGACATGACTAGTCTGCAGAGACCATTGGCAATTTAACAACACGTGGAGTGCCCTGGGCAAAAAGTGCCCAAACAAGTACAAGAAGCTACGACAGGACTCCACGATCATAGGCATTACATATTTTGAATGGGAAAAGCTTGTCAAAGTTTAATCATTGATGTTAGCAAGAAGACGTTAGTTTAATATATTGGAATTGGAAAACCTTGTCAAAATTGCTCATTGATGTTAGCCAGAAGACATGCATTTGATATTTTTGAGTGGGACGCCCTTGCTATGAGCAACGTCGAGTGTTTTTTCCTATTCCTGTGTTCATTTTAGAAGTAAATAGTTACTCTGCTGAGATATTCTTGTGTTAAGAGTTTGTTCTGAATATTGTCTATGTAATGCCAGGTCTTGTGTTTGATTGCAAAGTTGAGCTTGGAATGTTGTGGCATGCGGCATCACGAGCTTTCACTGTGCCTCCTGAGAATAATGCTTCGTATTGTTTTGCATGTCGATCTAATGCCAGTGATTTGCTTGTTAAGAAGATCATCCTCTTCTGTTGTTTCTGTGCTTAAGAAGTTCATCGTCTGATGTTTCATTCATAGCCTATACGACAAGTCGGGTAGGTTAGACGTGAAACCATATGATCTTCCGACCAACTCATGATATTAGGCCGTGATTGGATCGTCGTTTTCCAACCAAAACCGCTTGTAAAACTGACGCTTGTAAATTAAAGCAGATGGTCTCGGGCGAAGGCGCTTGGTTGGTCGATTTCGACTAGTAAAATATCGGAAGTACTTCACACACGATAAAAACGCTGAACGACACTCGGACGATTGCTAATCCAGCCGTTAGCTGCTGTTTCAGCCTTGCCCATGGATGGCATGATACGCACGTCGTGCATGTATCGTCTGGTAATGTCGTCCATATAGCAGTGCTCGTAAAATATACACTGGTCTCTCAAATTACACGCGTAACCCGCTGGTTTTACTTACAAACCTCGGGCCCTCGGTTTCATTACGCCTGTATTTTAAGCGTTGTTTCCGATGACGAGTAGATTACACTTGTATGTTAATACAAGTTTGAAATAAACCAGAGCTCCCGAGCGCGGCCTTACCGTTTCATGCCGTCTCAGTTTCTCGAAGGTGCTCATAGGTGTCCGATGATCCTGGCTTCCTGAATGAGCAGCGGGCGCTGTATCAGACCATCCGTAGGGCCCGTGAGGCCCTCTCCGTTGTCCTTCGAGTTGTTGCGCTCGCCGTGGCGCCGAGCATTGTTAACATCGTCAACGAACATGAGGATTCAGGAGATGACTTTATTTTGACTGGATGACACTAGGGACCCACTAGGGCCATAGCCGTACGTACGCAAGTGCCTCCTTATTATGTACAACTATTTTTTTTTGCTTTCTCCTGGTTTCCTGACATCACGGTCCCACACCATTGTTAACCTATGTAGTCAATATAAACGAGAGAATTGCACAAGGTGCGGCCAACAACTGGGACCAAGCAGCTCGAGCAGTATTTGTGTTTTTGAGGCATGAGCACTGCAGAGTTTTTCTTGGCGATGATTTCGTTGTTGTTCAGAGGAGAGCAGGGTATTAACTGGGCGGGCTGTGGCCCATCTAGCCCAGGCCAGATATCCAGCCCAGATACTAATTTTTTCAAGATGAAAATGGCTAGCCCAGCTATACGTCTTTTTGAGGAATACCCACGCAAGGTCAACTTGTTATTCTCCGCCCCGCTGGGCTGCAAATCTTTCCTAGGAGGGATGCATTAGGCTTAATAGGAAAATGGGCTTTATAAAATAATGAATGGGATGTAATTATAAAAACTGGGCAGTAACTATAAAAAAATGCACCAAACACGAAATTAGTTTATAAAATATTGTTTATGGATTTTGAAAATCTTAAATTTTCATTGTTGCGCGCGCAATGTTTCGTTGGATTTTTACGTAATACAAATTTATATTTAATCTGACTAGAAATTTCGGGATAAAAATATTTTGGATCCCATCAAAATGTGGGAAATTTTATTGAATTCTGTCTTCAACGGTTGGTTGAAATTATTAATCGTTGTCCTAGCTAGAAAATGGGCTGTACTTTTAACAGACTGTAAATGGGCTGTTGTAAATTCCATTAGAATTCAAAAATGGGTTGTACATTCTGACAAAACGCAAATGGGCTATAAGTTCTCTGCCACACACTTGTGGGCCTACTAAGTGACGCGTCCCCTAAAAAAAATAAGTTGACGCGTATGCAAGGCTTTGTCAACTTATTATAGTCAACACACGGTTCTAGCAGCAGTGGCCGTTGGATGTCTATCCAACGGATGTCGTGCTTCTTCTTCAATCTCGGATATTCTTAGCTTCGGCCGCTCAAAAAATGATTCCTCCCCCTGACATCTGGGGTGCACCGTTTTGGAGGCTGACCTGTGGGCCTACTAAGTTGGAGCGTACCAAGGGCTTTATCAACTTAGTCAATATAAACGATTCTAGCTTCAGTGACCGTACGATGTCCATCCAACGGCCGTAGTGCTTCTTCAACCTCTGGTCTTCTTGGTCCAGCCACCCAAAGCAGCGCCGGTCGTGCCGCCTGCTCCTGCCTCCCGTGGCCGGCTGTGCTGCCGCGGAGGCCTCACCGCCCCCATACTACTCCCACCGCTGGCCAGGCCATCCCTCCACTCACCCACACCCCCTGTTATTCTGCGGCGACGGCAGCCTCACACCGCAGCCGAACCAATGAACCCTCGTACTCCTCTCCGCGCGGGCTTCCACTGCTGCATCTTCCTCGGCTCCGCGTCGTCCCCTTCCTAGGCCTCGCCGTCGTCCACCGCCTTGGTGCTCTCGGCGCGGCGTGGTCAACATGGTCAACGACCGACTTCCATCGGAAGAGTACTGTACGTGGAGAGGTTGACAGCTGGGTCCACGGCGGCCGCAAGGAAGTGCCTCCTTATTAAGCGCAAAATAATTATTCCTCCACCTGACAGCGGGGACCCACCGGACGGGCCACCAGTATTTTGCGAAAAAAATTGTTTCCCTTTGACTGCTGGGACCCACCGGACGGGCCACCGTATTTCGCGAAAAAAACGTTCCCCCCGCTGTCAGCTCGGACCCACCGGAAGTGCCTCCTTATTACGCACAAAAAAATGAATACTCCCCCGGCTAGCTGGGACCCACCTTGGTGGGAGGCTGACTTGTGGGCCTACTAAGTTGACGGGGACGAAGGGCTTTGTCAACTTAGTCAATATGAACGACTTCCATCGGAAGAGTACTGTACGTGGAGAGGCTGACAGCTGGGTCCACGGCTACAGCCCAGTTTTTTTGTGATTTGCCAAGTAAGTCGCTTTGTCAGGCCTGTTGGGCTGCAAATCTTTCAAGACGAGGAGAGCTTTCATTCGGCTGGTCGAGAAAATGGCCCATCAGTAATGAGAAATGGGCTGTACATTTTTAAAACACATCAAACCAGCAATTAGTTTCAAATATCTTTTTTTTCATTTCAAGATTTTAAATTACATTAATTTTTATGCGTGAAGAATTTGTTGGATCTTATATTGATATACATTTATTTTTAAAATCAGTTTGAATGTGAGTCAAAATTTCGGGATTAAAAACAGTTCGGACCGCACCGAAATATGCAAAATTTCGTCTAATTTTTTAACCGTGGCCACAATATGGGCTGTAATGCTAACAAAAAGAATATGGGCTCCAAAAAAACCTTAAGAATTAGCAAATGGGCTGTAAATTATGAGAAATAATGGCAGATGGGCTATATGCTGTTTTCCACAGATTTGAGGCTTTCCTAAAAAAGGTTGACGCACAAGCACTGACTGTTGGATGTCCATCCAACGGCCGTCGTGCTTCTTCAATCTCTGCTCTTCCTGCTCCAGCCGCTCAAACAAGCGCCGGCGGGACTGCCTGCTCCCTCCTCCCCGCCCCACCATACTCCCATCGCTGGCCTATCCATCCCTCTACTCACCCACACCTGCTGTTATTCTCCAGCGACGGCAGACGGACCAGTAAACCCTCGTACAGTCGTACTCCCCTCCGCGTGGGAAACAACTGCCGAGTCTTCCCTGCCTCCGTGTCGTCCCCTTCCTAGGCCTCGCCGTCGTCCACCGCCGTGGTGCTCTCGGCGTGGCGTGGTCAATGTGGTCAATGACCGACTTCCATCGGAAGAGTACTGTGCGTGGAGACGCTGACAGCTGGGTCCACGGCCGCAGCAAGGAAGTGCCTCCTTATTACGCGCAAAATAATTATTCCTCCACCTGACAGCGGGGACCCACCGGATGGGCCACCGTATTTCATAAAAAAAACGTTCCCCCCTGACTGCTGGGACCCACCAGCTACACCTTCGCACGCAAGGAAGTGCGTCCGGGCAAAAAAAAAAACAAAACGATTCGCCCCCCGACTGCTGGGACCCACCAGCTACATCTTCGCACGCAAGGAAGTGCCTGACAGTCGGGACCCACCTGGTCGAAGCATACGTAGCGTTGTCATTCTGGTCGCGAACGTGTACGTACATATATATTGGTGGATGTAGAGGCGCGCACGTGTCGTAGTAGAGGCGCGCACGTAGCATGTACACGTACGTACAGCGGCCAGGGTGCAAGAAAGAAAATACGGCCACGTATGTGTACATACGGGCGGGGTCTCGAACGCCTACTCGCGAACGGCGGGGGCTCGTTGACATGGCTGGGTCGGAACGGAGAAACAGCGTCGTCGTCGTGTTCATGGGGAGGCAACGGAATGCGTCGTGTTCAACGGGAGGCAACGGAACGCGTGGGAGCCAACCGGCTGGGTCGGAACGGAATGCGTGGTCGTGTTCATCGGGAGGGCCTGGACGGAACAGGCAATGGAAACGAGGCCTGGCGTACCGCACAACGGAGGAAACGGGCCTCCTACATTCGGAACGGGGTCCTGTTGATCGGGAGGGGTATGACGTACCGCAAAACGGAGGAAACGGACCTCCTACGGTCGAAACGGGGGTCCTGTTGATCGGGAGGGGTGTGGCGTACCGCAAAACGGATGAAACGGACCTCCTACGGTGGAAACGGGGGTCCTGTTGATCGGGAGGGGTGTGGCGTACCGCAAAACGGACGAAACGGACCTCCTACGGTCGAAACGGGGGTCCTGTTCATCGGGAGGGGTGTGGCGTACCGCAAAACGGGACTCCACGGGATACTGTTCATCTCCACCGTCGACCTCCTCCAGCCTCCACGGGCTCCTGTTCATCCAGCCTCCACCGCGCGCTACTCCACCGGCTACTGTCCAACCACCCCTCCACGGGCACCCCTCCACCGTCTACTGTTTATCCAGCCCTCCACACCACGGGGTCCTGTTCAACCACCCCTCCACGGGCACCCCTCCACCGTCTACTGTTCATCCAGCCCTCCACACCACGGGGTCCTGCTCAACCACCCCTCCACGGGCACCCCTCCATCGTCTACTATTCATCCAGCCCTCCACCAAACCACGGGGTCCTGTTCATCCAGAGGCAATGCCACCGCTCACTGTTCATCCAAAGCCCCCCGCAACGCTCACTGTTCATCCCAGAGGCAGCATCGATCGGCTTCAGTTAGCAGCAGTAGCAAAGGAATCGCTCGATCGGGTTCAGTTAACAGCCATCGATCGATCGCTCAGGTTCAGTAACGCGTAGCCTGCAGTGCAATCGCTCGGGTTCAGTTAGAGCCCAACGCCTCGCTCGAGTTTAGTTAGAGCCAACGCCTCGCACACACGTGCGTACGTGTTTGAGAGAAACGCGCATCGCTCGGCCCCCGACCTCCCACCGTAACCGGGAACTGCCCGAAATTTTCCTCGCCCTTGCTTCTACCACGGTTTTTCCGTCATGGACGGCCCAAAGAATGTCATGCAGCTGTGTCTCCGGCCCGCCCAGGACGAAAAGCCCATTTTCTGTCATGATTTTTTGTCATAGAAGTAGGAGCCCACCACATCTATGATGATACCGGGTTTTGTCACAATTATCTTCATAGAAGTGTCATATGTATGACAGAATTTTTTTTCGTTCGGCCCAAAATGTCACGGATGTGTCTTTTTTTTGTAGTGCACCATCGGTGCCTTCAACGGACTACGAGGTGTTTTCTCAGCGTGCACGTGCTTACCTCATCTCGAGAGCCAGCAGGTTGGTGCCCAGAGCGGCTCAGGCAACTCACCACTACAACAAGGGCACCCACGATGCGGAGGCCTCGCCCTCTTCCATGTCCAAGGAGCCAATCGTCATTGATATCTCCAACAATGAGGAGTAGCTTGTCTTATTAGCTCACTATAAGGACCCATGTTCAGTTTGCTAGCTACTACCTTTCCTTAACAAATTCTAGTGAATTGTGCTATCTACTTTTACCATGTAATCTTCTGCTATAGTGTATATGTTCTATATGTTGTGCAATGTGGTTTTCAATTAACTGCTTGGTTCAATTCTGCAAATGTGATGTTCAATTCTTCAGCGTGCAATATTTCCAAGTTGTTAAGCATGCTTGGTTTGGTTAACTGTCTGATCTTCTATTAGGAGTATGTTATATTGTTCAATTGGTGTTTACTTAACTGCTTGGTTCATTTGTTGTAGCTTTGTTCACTTGTTGTGGTGTTTAGTTAACTGCTTGGTTCAATTCTGTAGTGCGATGTTCAATTGTTGTGGCTGCATTCTGTTATTGAATACCATGTGAGGAATAAATCGAATTTGGCTGTACCAAATACATGAGAAACAAATACAATTGCTATATTTCCAAGTTGTTAAGCATGCTTGGTTTGGTCAACTGTCTGATCTTCTATTAGGAGTATGTTATATTGTGCAATGTGGTGCTCAGTTAACGTTTGGTTCATTTGTTGTGGTGTTTAGTTAACTGCTTGGTTCAATTCTGCAATGCGATGGTCAATTGATGTGGCTGCATTATGTTATTGTATACCATGTGAGGAATAAATCGAATTTGGCTGCACTTAATACATGAGAAACATATACAAGTGCTATATTTCCTAGTTCTTAATCATGCTTGGTTTGGATAAATGGGTTTTCCATGTGGCTTGAATTAATCTGATGAATCTGCAATGTGCTTATTTATCATCAACATATTTTACTGATAGCATGCGAACCCTTACTTAACCTGATGACTAACTACCTTATATGTGTTGCAGGGAAACAATGGGAAGCACTGAGGTTTACAAGATGGTACTAACTATTATACCTTGCCTTTTTGTATTCGTTTGCCCCATTTCCAATATAGAGAAGATATTTATGCACATCCTTGTTTTTAGGCTTCACTGATGATTACCTCTCAAACCACCTCTGTGGTCAGGAGGCGAGGAAAGTTTTCATACAACACCCACGGTTCAATATTGAAGAGTTCCTGAAGAGGTCGAAGGATGGACGGTCAATCATCCACAGGCACTGGCCTAAAGTTGAAAAGACCTTCAACACGAATGAAGGCTCAATATTCGCCTTCCGCTTCAGCAGTTTTCTAGATGAGATGCATCTCTCAATGTACCGTCTAAGATGCTAATTTTGAAAGGTTCTAGATGTTGCATGTGAAACTTGCTGCTGGTGCAGTTGTGTAATGGGGTAGCTGAGTGCTGAAGCTATATCATGTTGTACTATGATGTATTTCAATTATGAAATCCTGCTTCCTTAATATGGAAATGGAATATATTATGTGCTTAATATGAATGTCAATTAGATTAGTAAATGGATTATTAATAATAGGGCAATTAGCTCGCTAATTTGCCAATTAGCTTGCTAATTGGGTTTTTCTATTGCAAACGGTTAATAAGAAACCCCCGTGGGCGATGACCTCAGGCAACGCACACAGTTTCTAGGAATAAACCGTGTTGGATCAATGAACAATCACACACGACATTCTATTCAAAACTGTTTGCGTTACGCCACCTTGCGCAAACGTTTTCCTTGGAGCGACTGTGTGGGATGTACATACAAACGGAAATATTTAGCGGGACTGACTGTGTGGGATGTACTTGCGACCGGAAACAATTTTGCCGTATAATTGTATTTTTAGCTATACTGTACGTATTTCCGTATTTGCACGCTCGTCGGTCGCACACGACCTCATTTTGCCGAACGTGTGTGCCAGGAGGGCATATCCCCGATGGTTTCTGGGTCGTGTGGGAAGGACCACCCTATCGCCCACACTCACTTGGCGACGGTTCCAGATGCCGTCGCGGAAAGGGGTTAAAAACCGTTTGTTTAGGACCGACACGCACCAGTGTAAGAACGCTAGCTTTCGGCTTCACCCGTCTGAGGTACATGTCCGGATGACCCGGTTGTAACAATCGCAGAGGTGCTCCCTTTACGCCCTAGCCGAACAATCGGGAACGTAGGGCATAAACACAGGAGCAAGGCAACCCAGCTTGGCAAAAACTTAAGTCATAGAGGTGCATATAATGGCAAAAGGGTTGTATATACACAAACTACACATGTATTGTGAGCTCCAGGCTCGGAATAGTAAGAAGCTTCGGTTAAAGAAGCCCCGAGTCATGGTGGGGTGTGTACATTTTAGGATGTGTACCCCTCAAGTGTTCAGCTTAGCCGAACACATCCTGGAAATCGTATAAAAACGAGAAAAATAAAAAACGGAATGAAGAGAAGAAAAAGGAACGAAAAAGAAGTATGGCCGAACTTATGCGTAGAATCTTCGGAGCCGAGCAACGTTCCATGGATTCGGCTCTAGGTGGTTATCCGATGCATTACGAAGGCGATAGGCTCCTCTTGTGAGAGCTTCATCTATAATGAAGGGACCCTCCCATTTTGGTTTGAGCTTGTCCTTCTTCTTCTCTGGGAGGCGTAAAATGAGTTCACCGACATTATAAGTCTTGGTCCGCACTTCTCTGCTTTGGTACCTCTGAGCCTGTTGTTGATAGAATGCGGAACAGGCTTTTGCAATATCGCGATCCTCCTCCAAGCCATCTAGGTCATCATGCCGATCGAGCTCGGCTTTTTTCTCTTCATACATGCACACTCGAGGTGAGTCATGTATAATGTCGCAGGGCAAGATAGCCTCTGCGCCGTACACCATGAAAAAGGGTGTGTATCCGGTCGTGCGATTGGGCGTGGTCCGCAGTCCCCAGAGTACGGAATCAAGTTCCTCGACCCAATGTTTATCTGACTCCCGTAGGGATCGCACTAGTCTGGGTTTAATGCCGCTCATTATCAGGCCATTAGCCCGTTCGACCTGACCGTTTGTTGGAGGGTGATATACGTAGGCATAATCGAGCTTGATGCCCAGTTTAGCACACCAATTTTTCACCTCATCCGCTGTGAAGTTAGAGCCATTTCAGTAATGATGCTCTGCGAGACACCATAACGGTGTACCACGCCGGATATAAAGTCGATCACCGGCCCGGCTTCAGCCGTTTTTACTGGTTTGGCCTCTATCCACTTAGTGAATTTATCCACCATAACCAGCAAATATTTCTTCTTGTGGTTGCCCCCTTTAAGGGGTCCGACCATATCTAGCCCCGAGACCGCAAAAGGCCAAGTAATGGGGATTGTTCTCAAGGCAGTGGGCGACATATGACATTGGTTGGCGAAAAGCTGACATCCAACACAACGATGTACAAGGGCCTGTGCATTTGCTCGGGCCGTTGGCCAAAAGAAACATGTAAGGAAGGCCTTGCTTATAAGAGCCCGAGCTACAGCGTGATGGACACCGAGAGTAGCATGTATTTCGGCCAAGAGATGCCGTCCCTCCTCTTCAGAGATACATCTTTGAATAACTCCAGTAGTAGTTTTCTTGTAGAGTTCACCTTCGTGAACTTTGTAGGCTTTAGAGCGTCGAACTATGCGAGAGGCCTCATTCTGGTCATCAGGGAGCTCCTGCCTAGTAAGGTAGGCCAGGAGAGGTTCAGTCCATGGAGGAATGACAACCATGATTACATGGGCGGAAGGTGTCATTTCAATGTCCGAGCCCCCGATGATATCAGAATTGTGTTCGGCATCTGGGGTTATGATCGGCTCCGGACTAGTATTTCCGCTCTCGTCCTGCCATACCACGGATGGCTTGATGAGCCTTTCCACAAAGGTATTAGGTGGGACGGGGTCGCGTTTAGCGCCCATTCGAGCAAGGATGTCCGCTGCCTGATTACTGTCTCGAGCAATGTGATGGAACTCGGGCCCTTCAAACCGAGTTGATATTTTGAGTACGGCATTTCGGTATGCCGCCATCTTTGGGTCTTTTGCATCGAATTCTCCATTTGTTTGGGATATTGCAAGATTCGAATCCCCGCACACCTCTAGGCGTTGTATGCCCATAGAAACAACCATTCGGAGACCATGCAGTAGTGCCTCGTATTCGGCCGTGTTGTTGGAGTCCGTGTACATGATTTCTAATACGTAGCGGACTGTGTCCCCTATAGGGGATGTTAAGATGACACCAGCCCCCAATCCGACTAACATTTTAGAGCCGTCGAAGTACATTACCCAATTGGAGTATGTGCTGTACTCTTTAGGGAGCTCAGCTTCCGTCCATTCGGCGACAAAGTCGGCCAGCACCTGAGATTTAATAGCTCGGCGCGGCTTATATGTTATTTCAAGAGCTTAATAGCCCATTTGGCTATGCGGACGGTGTCGTCCCAATTATTTATGATGTCGTTGAGTGGTACTTCGGATGCCACCGTGATCGAACACTCTTGAAAGTAGTGCCGCACCTTCCGAGATGCCATGAATACTGCATATGCTATCTTTTGATAGTGTGGGTATCGGGATTTGCATGGTGTAAAAACCACCGATACATAGTATACGGGTTTCTGGAGTGGGAATTCGTGTCCCTCTTCCTCTCTCTCGACGACGAGTACGACGCTCACCACTTGGTGAGCCGCAGATATGTAGAGCAACATAGCTCCGCCAACACTTGGTGCGGCAAGGATTGGGTTGCTTGCTAACAAAGTTTTTATTTCTTCCAATCCGACTGTAGCCGCATCCGTCCACTCAAAGTGGTCAGTGCGTTGAAGCAGTCAATAAAGTGGCAACGCCTTCTCTCCTAATCTGGAGATAAAGCGGCTCAAGGCTGCCACGCACCCAGCTAGTTTTTGGACCTGCTTTAGGTATGTTGGTGTTGCCAATCGCGACAGGGCTCGGATTTTGGCTGGGTTCGCTTCGATTCCTCTATTGGAAACAATGAACCCAAGTAGTTTTCTGGCTAGAAGACCGAAAACACATTTTTCTGGATTGAGCCATATGTCATATGTTTGGAGGTTGTCGAATGTGAGGTGGAGATCGTCCACCAATGATTCGACATGTTTAGTCTTGATGACTACATCATCTACGGATGCCTCCACTGTCTTGCCAATTTGCTTTTCTAGACATGTTTGAATCATGCGTTGGTAAGTGGCGCCAGCGTTTTTGAGTCCGAAAGGCATAGTGTTGAAGCAGAAAGGTCCATACAGGGTAATGAATGTTGTTGCAGCCTGGTCGGACTCCTTCATCTTAATTTGATGGTATCAGGAGTATGCATCGAGGAAACACAATGAGTTGTGTCCTGCGGTTGCATCAATGATTTGGTCAATGCGGGGCAGCAGGAAGGGGTCCTTAGGGCAAGCCTTATTGAGGTCTTTGATATCGATACAGAGGCGCCAGGATTTATCCTTCTTAGGCACCATGACCAGGTTCGCTGGCCAATCCGGGTGTTTGATCTCTCCGATGAACCCAACTTCAAGTAGTTTGGCTAGCTCCTCCCCCATAGCTTGTCGTTTGGGTTTGGAAAATCGCCGCATCATTTGCTTGACTGGTTTAAACCCCTTTATTATGTTGAGGCTGTGCTCGGCCAGTCTGCGTGGGATTCCTGCATATCCGAAGGATGCCAGGCAAAGATGTCCCAATTCTCGCGCAGGAACGCTCATAAGGCGGCGTCGACTGTCGGATCCAGCTATCCTCCAATGGAGGCTGTCTTGTTAGGATCCGTCAGGTGCACTTGAAATTTGACTATTTCATCTGCTGGCTTGAAAGAAGTGGACTTGGGCCTCTTGTCGAGGATCACATCATCTTTGTTCACTGTGGAACGCAAAGTGGTTAGCTGCTCGGCTGCGAGGGCTTCAGATAGTGCCTCGAGGGCCAAGATGCAGTTTTCTTTTCGGCGCGGAGTGCTATATCTGGGTCACTGGTGATAGTGATGACCCCGTTGGGCCCTGTCATTTTGAGCTTCATGTACCCGTAATGGGGTATGGCTTGAAAGCGTCTCGCCCCAACAGGGCGTGATATCCGCTATTGAAAGGTGCCACATGGAAGAGCAACTCTTCGGACCTGTAGTTCTCCGGCGAGCCAAATACTACATCAAGTTTAATTTTCCCCGAGCATCGTGCTTCTCGGCTGGGGATAATGCCACGAAAGGTGGTACTGCTTTGCTCGACGCGACTCTTGTCCATTTGCATTTGATTGAGCGTGTCTTTGTTGATGAGGTTCAGTCCGCTGCCGCCGTCCATGAGCACTTTGGTGAGTCAAAAGCCATCCACAATTGGGATTAAGACCAAGGCGGCTGGTGCTCGGACTGATCGGGCCCTTGGTTCATCGTCGGCATTAAAAGTTATTGCCGTATCGTTCCAAGGATTTATTGCGGCTACTTGGTTAACTTCGACAAGGTCGCGGAGCGCCCTTTTACGCTGATTATTTGAAGAAAAGGTCTCAAAGACCGTAAAGACATTGAAATCGTCATCTTCCGAAGAGTGCTTCTCTGTGGTAGTGTTAGTGAGGATGGCCTCGCCGCTCTTAGCCACCTGCCGGAGTACCCAACATGCCCGAAGGCTATGCGTTGGTTCGGTATTCGGCGTCGTGTGTATCTGACATGGCTTGTCGAGAAACTCGTCGGGGACAATTCTGTGTCCCGTGAAGGGCTTGATTTTCTTGTCAATAGGCAGACGGTCGGGTGCCCCGTAAGGGTGCACCCTTTTTGTCCGTCCAGTGGGCTGCGTAAAGGCAGGAGGTTCCCACCGGGCTGTCTGGGCTTTCTAGGTGCTTTCCATTGCGCAGTACTTTTGTACTATGTATGCCAAATCCGCAAAGTGCAGTATGCGGCGGCGGTTGAGGGCATTGAGGATTCCCTCGTCCGTACAGTTGCGGCAAAAAACTGAAACCGCGTCATGCTGGCATCAATCTTTAATCTTGTTTTTAACAAGGAGGAACCTAGCCCAGAAGTGATGGACCGTTTCCTGAGGTTGCTACCGTACATACATTAGGTCACATACGTCTGGCGAACCTGAATTTCTTGGGGAATATTGCTTGTGGTGGGTGGGCGGGCTGAAATCCGAACCCTGACCCACTATTGGATCTGGAGTTTGAAGAATCTCCGAGGTCACCAGTTCAGGACCAGTAAGGTCCTGAAGACTTCCGGACATGATGCCCGATCCTATGTTCGGAGGACATGAGGTCTCTTCTCGAGGATGGGTATCCGGCTCGCAGGGCTTGGAAATCCGAACATAGCTGGTGTTTAATTTAGGGGGAGAGGCATTCTCAGCTCGTTCCTCAACGACCTTGACGGTGACCGGCGGGGACTTGATTTCCCTCTGATCGGGTTTAAGCCCGATCCGATCATAGTCTGTTGCGATCCTAGGGCGGCGATGCGATCCAGCGGCTCGTTCAAGGACGAGACATCTGATGGGTCCATCTTTTCGGAGTGTTCGAGGTTGACATGAAGATGGTGTTTAGCGATTGTGGGGGCCACCATTGGCTTGACGGCCGAGCGGGCGCCCATTGTAAAACCGCCGAGCTGGAGGACCTGAACTAGAGTTAGGGCCCCTCCAGAAGTAATATCGTCATTAATGATAAGGTGAGCCATCGATCCTTCTGGTGGAGACACAATGGAATTCTCAATGAAAGCACCAATGTGGGTGTCAAAACCAGCCGATCTCGGGTAGGGGGTCCCGAACTGTGCGTCTGAGGATGAAGGTAACAGTAGACAAAGGGGACACGATGTTTACCTAGGTTCGGGCCCTCTTAATGGAGGTAAAACCCTACTTCCTGCTTGATTGACTTTGATGAGTATAGGGGTTACAAGGGTTTATCTACCTCGAGATCGTAATGGCTAAACCCTAGATGTCTAGCTTGTATGATTTCTGATAGCCTCTACGGATTAAACCCTCCGGTTTATATAGACACCGGAGGGGTACAAAGGCGGTTTACAAGGGAAGGAAATAATACATCCAGACTCCAATCTTGCCCTCCACGCATCCAGAAGTTCTACCCGAACACACAGGGAATAGTCTTCCGTTCTTATCATCACGGCCCATCAGCCCGTCCCATGCTTGAGTAGGCCGGACATCTGAGGACCCCCGAATCCAGGTCTCCCTCAATTGACAACCCCTTTTTCGCGTTGGTTGCAAGTTCGTGTTTGTTTTTGCAGGTATTCGGTGGCTTGTTGCATAGTCTCCTACTAGATTGATACCTTGGTTCTCAAAACTGAGGGAAATACTTCCGCCCCTTTGCTGCATCACCCTTTCCTCTTCAAGGGAAAAACCAATGCAAGCTCAAGAGGTAGCAGTGAAGCATGAGAGAATTTCTCCAAAAATTTACTAACTCTCAAATAAATCTAAGTGAAGCATGAGAGCATTTCTTCAAAAATATTAAAGCACACCGTGCTGAAAAAAATATAAGTGAAGCACTAGAGCAATTCCATATCTCAAAAAATTTAAGTGAAGCATAAAGAGCAATTCTAACAAATCATAGCATAATTTTTGCTCTCTCAAATAGGTGTGTCCAGCAAGGATAGATGACACAAACTAAAAAGCAAAACAAGCAAAGACTCATATAATACAAGATGCTCCAAGAAAAACTCATGATATGCGACGAATAAAAATATAGCTCCAAGTAAAATACCGATGGTCGTTAGAAGAAAGAGGGGATGCCTTCCCGGGGCATCCCCAAGCTTAGTTGCTTGTTCCTCTTTGAATAATAACTTGGGGTGCCATGGGGCATCCCCAAGCTTAGGCTCTTTTCACTCCTTATTCCTTCATCCATCGTGATCTCACCCAAAACTTCAAAATTTCAATCACACAAAACTTAACAAAACCTTTGTGGGATCCTTAGTTTAACAAAACAAATCACCACTCTAAGTACTGTTGCAAACCCATTCATATTTTATTTTTGCATTATACCTACCATATTGTAATTTACATGGCTTATACCCCCTGATACAATCCATAGATTCATCAAAATAAGCACACAGCGCAAAGAAAACAGAATCTGTCAAAAACATAATAGCCTGTAGTAATCTGGAAACTTCGTACACTTCTGTAACTCCAAAAATTCCGAAATTTTAGGAAAACGTAGGCAATTTGTATATAAATCTTGTGTAAAAAAATTCAGAATTTTATCATGCTTCTGTGATTCTGTGATTTTAAACAATTCTACTACTGGGCGCAAAAGTTTCTGTTTTTTAACAAGATCAAATCAACTATCACCCAACATGATCCCAAAGGCTGTACTTGGCGCAAACACTAATTAAAACATAAAAACACAATCATAACAGTAGCATAATTGTGTGAACACACAAAAATAGAAAGAAAAAGAGAAAAATATTTTATTCATTGGGTTGTCTCCCAACAAGCGCTATCATTTTATGCCCCTAGCTAGGCATAAGATTTCAACGATGCTCACATGAAAGATAGTAATTGATACACGAAGAGAGCATCATGTAGCATGTGAAAATCACATTTAAGTCTAACGTACTTCCTATGCATATGCATTTTATAAGCAAACAAATTATCAAGGCAAGCAAAACCTAGCATATGCAAGGAAGAGGAATAAAACATTGACAATCTCAACATAACGAGAGGTAATCTAGTAACATGAAAATTCTACAACCATATTTTCCTCTCTCATAATAATTACATGTAGGATAATAGTCGAATTCAACAATATAGCTATCATATAAAATTTCTCTTCATGATCCATATGCATAAAAGTTTTATAATCTTCCAAAATAGTGGGATTAACATTAACTAAAGTCATGACCTCTCCAAACCCACTTTCATCATGAAATTCACAAGATTGATAATTCTCCAAAGTAGTCGGTTCGTTAATACCTAAAGTTGACACTCTTCCAGACCAACTTTCAGTATTATTGCAAACATTATCATCAATATCATGTTCATCATGAGGCTTAAATAAATTTTCAAGATCATAAGAAGCATCACCCCAATCATGATCATTACAATGAGCAGTGGACATAACAAAATTAGCATCCCCAAGCTTGGGGTTTTTCATATCATTAACACAATTGACATTAATTGAATTTATAATAACATCATTGCAATCATGCTTTTCATTCAAGGGACTATCATGAATCACTTCATAAATTTCTTCTTCATCACAATTTTCAAATTCACGGATTTCAAGGTTCTTCATAAATTTTATGTCCCTTCTTTGAAGCAATGTATTCGGAAATGGAGTACATATACGACCACTACATTGAGTCATCCGACGGGGAGGACTATACGAATGAAAATGACAATGATGTAGGCTGTCCTTGCATATGTGGAGCGTGCAGAAGAGCATGTTCTAAATTTCAATGGATCGATCAAGAGTCATTGAGTGCTGAGTAGGAAAAGGGCATGAGTGATGAGGTTATTCCATCGGATGGCTCACTCAGTTGGATGGATGATTACCAAGGAGACTGATGTCGCTTGAACTACATCGGTATTTCCCCAAAGAGGAAGGGATGATGCAGCACAACTACGGTGGGTATTTCCCTCAGTTATGAAACCAAGGTATCAATCCAGTAGGAGAACCAAGCAACACTATGTAAACGGTACCTGCATACAAAGAACAAATACTTGCAACCCGACACTTATAAGGGGTTGTCAATCCCTTTTTCGGGTAACGGCGCTAGAGATTGTCAAGTTGACGCGATAAAAATTGTGTAGATTGGATAAATAGATCTCTATAAAACACGAAATAAAAGAAGTAATAAAAAGTGCAACAAGGTATTTTTGGGGTTTTGGTATAATAGATGTGAAAACAAAAGCAAATAAAAATAGATCTCAAAGCAAATATGATAAAGAATAGACCCGAGGGCCGTAGATTTCACTAGTGGCTTCTCTCAAGAAATAGCATATGGTGGGTAAACAAATTACTGTTGGGCAATTGATAGAAAATTGAATAGTTATGACAATATCCAAGGCAATGATCAATATATAGGCATCATGTCCAAGAATAGTAGACCGACTCCTGCCTGCATCTACTACTATTACTCCACACATCGACCGCTATCCAGCATGCATCTAGTGTATTAAGTTCATGGAGAAACGGAGTAATGCAATAAGAACGATGACATGATGTAGACGAGATCTATTCATGTAGGAATAGCCCCCATCTTTTTATCCTTAATAGCAACGATACATGTGTGTCTTGCTGCCCCTTCTTGTTGGGGAACGTAGTATTTCAAAACATTTGCTACGATCATGCAAGATCTATCTAGGAGAAGCATAGCAACGAGCGGGGAGAGTGTGTCTATGTACCCTCGTAGACCGAAAGCGGAAGCGTTAAGTAATGCGGTTGATGTAGTCGAACGTCTTCGCGATCCAACAGATCAAGTATCGAACGCACGGCACCTCCGCGATCTGCACACATTCAGCTCGGTGACGTCCCTTGATGTCTACTACGCAACCTTCTTCTTGTAGATGTTGTTGGGCCTCCAAGTGCAGAGGTTTGTAGGACAGTAGCAAATTTCCCTCAAGTGGATGACCTAAGGTTTATCAATCCATGGGAGGCTTAGGTTGAAGATGGTCTCTCTCAAACAACCCTGCAACCAAATAACAAAGAGTCTCTTGTGTCTCCAACACACCTAATACAATGGTAAATTGTATAGGTGCACTAGTTCGACGAAGAGATGGTGATACAAGTGCAATATGAATGGTAGATATAGGTTTTTGTAATCTGAAAATATAAAAAAACAAGGTAACTAATGATAAAAGTGAGCACAAACGATATTGCAATGCTAGGAAACAAGGCCTAGGGTTCATACTTTCACTAGTGCAAGTTCTCTCAACAATAATAACATAATTGGATCATATAACTATCCCTCAACATGCAACAAAGAGTCACTCCAAAGTCACTAATAGCGGAGAACAAACGAAGAGATTATTGTAGGGTATGAAACCACCTCAAAGTTATTCTTTCGGATCGATCTATTCAAGAGTTCGTACTAGAATAACACCTTAAGACACATATCAACCAAAACCCTAGTGTCACCTAGATACTCCAATGTCACCTCAAGTATTCGTGGGTATGATTATACGATATGCATCACACAATCTCATATTCATCTATTCAAACCAACACAAAGTACTTCAAAGAGTGCCCCAAAGTTTCTACAGGAGAGTCAAGACGAAAACGTGTGCCAACCCCTATGCATAAGTTCACGAGGTTATGGAACTTGCAAGTTGATGACCAAAACATACATCAAGTAGATCACGTGAATATCCCATTGTCACCACAGATAAGCACATGTAAGACATACACCAAGTGTTCTCAAATCCTTAAAGACTCAATCCGATAAGATAACTTCAAAGGGAAAACTCAATCGATTACAAGAGAGTAGAGGGGGAGAAGCATCATAAGATCCAATTATAATAGCAAAGCTCGCGATACATCAAGATCGTACCACCTCAAGAACACAAGAGAGAGAGATCAAACACATAGCTATTGGTACATACCCTCAGCCCTGA
The DNA here is from genome assembly GCF_002575655.3 of Aegilops tauschii subsp. strangulata. Taxonomy (NCBI): domain Eukaryota; kingdom Viridiplantae; phylum Streptophyta; class Magnoliopsida; order Poales; family Poaceae; genus Aegilops; species Aegilops tauschii. Next base: position 309,254,797 of record NC_053036.3, read on the forward strand.
GGGTGAACTACTTCCTCCTCGTCATGGAGAGCGCCGGGATGATGAAGATGGCCACCAGTGAGGGTTCCCCCCCTCTGGCAGGGTACCGGAACGGGTCTAGATTGGTTTTCGGTGGCTACAGAGGCTTGCGGCGGCAGAACTCCCGATCTAGGTTTCTTTCTGGAAGTTTGGGTATATATAAGAGATGTTGGCGTCGGGAACAAGTCAGGGGGGTCCCCGAGGCGGCCACGAGGCAGGGGGCGCGCCCAGGGGGGTGGGCGCGCCTCCCACCCTCGTGGGCAGCCCGGGACTCTTCTGGCCCAACTCTTTTACTGCATGGCTTTCTTCTGGTCCAAAAATAAGCTCCGTCAAGTTTCAGGTCAATTGGACTCTGTTTGGTTTTCCTTTTCTGCGATACTCAAAAAACAAGGAAAAAACAGAAACTGGCAGTGGGCTCTAGGTTAATAGGTTAGTCCCAAAATCATATAAAATAGCATATAAATGCATATAAAACATCCTAGAAGGATAATATAATAGCATGAATACTTTATAAATTATAGATACGTTGGAGACGTATCATCCCTCGAACTTCTAGATCCAGCTGAGGTTGAGGGAGAGTTTCGTCAGCACGACGGCGTGTTGATGGTGATGATGAAGTTACCGACACAGGGCTTCGCCTAAGCACTACGATAATATGACCGAGGTGGAAATCTGTGGACGGGGCACCGCACACGGCTAAGATCAACTTGTGTGTCTATGGGGTGCCCCCTTCCCCATATATAAAGGAGTGGAGGGAGGGGGCCGGCCGGCCTCATAGGGCGCGCCCCAAGGGGGGGAATCCTACTCCTACTAGGAGTAGGTTCCCCCCTTTCCTAGTCCAACTAGGAGGGGGAAGGAAGGGGAGGAGGGAGAGAAGGAAAGGCCAACCCACAATTCGGATTGGGCTTGGGGGGCGCGCGCCTCCCACTTGGCCACCTCCTCCTCTCTTCCACTAAAGCCCATGTAGGCCCAATAACCCCCCGGGGGGTTTCGGTAACCCCCCGGTACTCCGGAAAATGCCCGAACCTATCCGAAACCTTTCCGGTGTCCAAACATAACGTTCCAATATATCGATCTTCATGTATCGACCATTTTGAGACTCCTCGTCATGTCCGTGATCACATCCGGGACTCCGAACTACCTTCGGTAGATCAAACTACATAAGCTCATAATACCGATCGTCATCGAACGTTAAGCGTGCGGACCCTACGGGTTCGAGAACTATGTAGACATGACCGAGACTCATCTCCGGTCAATAACCAATAGCGGAACCTGGATGCTCATGGTTCCTACATATTATACGAAGTTTTTTATCGGTCAAACAGCATAACAACATACGTTTGTTCCCTTTGTCATCGGTATGTTACTTGCCCGAGATTCGATCGTCGGTATCATCATACCTAGTTCAATCTCGTTACCGGCAAGTCTCTTTACTCGTTCCGTAATGCATCATCTCGTAACTAACTCATTAGTCACATTGCTTGCAAGGTTTATAGTGATGTGCATTACTGAGAGGGCCCAGAGATACCGCTCCGACAATCAGAGTGACAAATCCTAATCTCAATCTATGCCAACTCAACGAACACCATCGGATACACCTGTAGAGCATCTTTATAATCACCCAGTTATGTTGTGACGTTTGATAGCACACTAAGTGTTCCTCCGGTATTCGGGAGTTGCATAATCTCATAGTCATAGGAACATGTATAAGTCATGAAGAAAGCAATAGCAATAAACTAAATGATCATAGTGCTAAGCTAATGAATGGGTCAAGTCAATCACATCATTCTCTAATGATGTGATCCCGTTCATCAAATCACAACTCATGTCTATGGCTAGGAAACTTAACCATCTTTGATTAACGAGCTAGTCAAGTAGAGGCATACTAGTGACACTCTGTTTGTCTACGATTCACACCTGTACTAAGTTTCCGGTTAATACAATTCTAGCATGAATAATAAACATTTATCATGATATAAGGAAATATAAATAACAACTTTATTATTGCCTCTAGGGCATATTTCCTTCAGTCTCCCACTTGCACTAGAGTCAATAATCTAGATTACATAGTAATGATTCTAACACCCATGGAGTATTGGTGCTGATCATGTTTTGCTCGTGAGAGAGGCTTAGTCAACGGGTCTGCAACATTCAGATCCGTATGTATCTTGGAAATCTCTATGTCTCCCTCCTTGACTTGATCGCGGATGGAATTGAAGCGTCTCTTGATGTGCTTGGTTCTCTTGTGAAATCTGGATTCCTTTGCCAGGGCAATTGCACCAGTATTGTCACAAAATATTTTCATTGGACCCGATGCACTAGGTATGACATCTAGATTGGATATGAACTCCTTCATCCAGACTCGTTCATTTGCTGCTTCCGAAGCAGCTATGTACTCCGCTTCACACGGTGATCCCGCCATGACGCTCTGCTTGGAACTGCACCAACTTACAGCTCCTCCATTTAATATAAATACGTATCTTTTTTGTGACTTAGAGTCATCCGTATTAGTGTCAAAGATTGCATCGACATAACATTTACGACGAGCTCTTTTTCACCTCCATAAACGAGAAACATATCCTTAGTCCTTTTCAGGTATTTCAGGATGTTCTTGACCGCTGTCCGGTGATCCACTCCTGGATTACTTTGGTACCTCCCTGCTAAACTGATAGCAAGGCACACATCAGGTCTGGTACACAGCATTGCATACATGATAGAACCTATGGCTGAAGCATAGGGAATGACTTTCATTTTCTCTCTATCTTCTGCAGTGGTTTGGCATTGAGTCTGACTCAACTTCACACGTTGTAACACAGGCAAGAACCCTTTCTTTGCTTGATCCATTTTGAACTTCTTCAAAACTTTACCAAGGTATGTGCTTTGTGAAAGAAGCGTCTTGATCTATGTCTATAGATCTTGATGCCTAATATATAAGCAGCTTCACCGAGGTCTTTCATTGAAAAATTCTTATTCAAGTATCCATTTATGCTATTCAAAAATTCAGTATCATTTCCGATCAACAATATGTCATCTACATATAATATCAGAAATGCTACAGAGCTCCCACTCACTTTCTTGTAAATACAGGCTTCTCGAAAAGTCTGTATAAAACCATATGCTTTGATCACAGTATCAAAGCGTATATTCCAACTCCGAGAGGCTTGCACCAGTCCATAAATGGATCGCTGGAGCCTGCACACTTTATTAGCACCTTTTGGATCGACAAAACCTTCTGGTTGCATCATATACAACTTTTCTTTAAGATATCCATTAAGGAATACAGTTTTGACATCCATTTGCCAAATTACATAATCATAAAATGCGGCAATTGCTAACTTGATTCGGGCGGACTTAAGTATCGCTACGGGTGAGAAGGTCTCATCGTAGTCAACTCCTTGAACTTGTCGAAAACCTTTCACAATAAGTCGAGCTTTGTAGACAATAATATTACCGTCAGCGTCAGTCTTCTTCTTGAAGATCCATTTATTCTCTATGGCTTTCCAATCATCGGGCAAGTCAACCAAAGTCCACACTTTGTTCTCATACATTGATCCCATCTCAGATTTCATGGCCTCAAGCCATTTCGCGGAATCTGGGCTCATCATCGCTTCCTCATAGTTCGTAGGTTCGTCATGGTCAAGTAACATGACTTCCAGAACATGATTTTCATACCACTCTGGTCCGGATCTTACTCTGGTTGACCTACAAGGTTTGGTAGTAACTTGATCAGAAGTTTCATGATCATCATCATTAGCTTCCTCACTAATTGGTGTAGGAATCACTGGAACTGATTTCTGTGATGAACTACTTTCCAATAAGGGAGCAGGTACAATTACCTCATCAAGTTCTACTTTCCTCCCACTCACTTCTTTCGAGAGAAACTCCTTCTCTAGAAAGGATCCATTCTTAGCAACGAATATCTTACCTTCGGATCTGTGATACAAGGTGTACCCAACAGTCTCCTTTGGGTATCCTATGAAGTCACATTTCTTTGATTTGGGTTCGAGCTTATCAGGTTGAAGCTTTTTCACATAAGCATCGCAGCCCCAAACTTTAAGAAACGACAACTTGGGTTTCTTGCCAAACCACAGTTCATATGGTGTCGTCTCAACGGATTTAGATGGTGCCCTATTTAACGTGAATGCAGTCGTCTCTAAGGCATAACCCCAAAACAATAGTGGTAAATCAGTAAGAGACATCATAGATCGCACCATATCTAATAAAGTATGATACGACGTTCGGACACACCATTACGTTATGGTGTTCCGGGTGGCGTGAGTTGCGAAACTATTCCACATTGTTTCAAATGAAGACCAAACTCGTAACTCAAATATTCTCCTCCAAGATCAGATTGTAGAAACTTTATTTTCTTGTTACAATGATATTCCACTTCACTCTGAAATTCTTTGAACTTTTCAAATGTTTCAGACTTATGTTTCATCAAGTACATATACCCATATCTGCTCAAATCATCTGTGAAGGTTAGAAAATAATGATACCCGCCGCGAGCATCAACACTCATCGGACCGCATACATCAGTATGTATTATTTCCAACAAGTCTGTTGCTCGCTCCATTGTTCCGGAGAACGGAGTATTAGTCATCTTGCCCATGAGGCATGGTTCGCAAGCATCAAGTGATTCCAAAAGCCCATCAGCATGGATTTTCTTCATGCGCTTTACACCAATATGACCTAAACGGCAGTGCCACAAATAAGTTGCACTATCATTATTCAACTTATATCTTTTGGCTTCAATACTATGAATATGTGTATCACTACTATCAAGATTTAGTAATAATAGACCACTCATCAAGGGTGCATGACCATAAAAGATATTACTCATATAAATAGCACAACCATTATTCTCTGATTTAAATGAATAACCGTCTCGCATCAAACAAGATCTAGATATAATGTTCATGCTTAACGCTGGCACCAAATAACAATTATTCAGGTCTAAAACTAATCCCGAAGGTAGATGTAGAGGTAGCGTGCCGACGGCGATCACATCGACTTTGGAACCATTTACCACGCGCATCGTCACCTCGTCCTTAGCCAATCTTCGCTTAATCCATAGCCCCTGTTTCGAGTTGCAAATATTAGCAACAGAACCAGTATCAAATACTCAGGCGCTACTGCGAGTATTAGTAAGGTACACATCAATAACATGTATATCAAATATACCTTACACTTTGCCATCCTTTTTTCCGCCAAATACTTGGGGCAGTTCCGCTTCCAGTGACCAGTCCCTTTGCAGTAGAAGCACTCAGTCTCAGGCTTATGTCCAGACTTGGGCTTCTTCACTTGAGCAGCAACTTGCTTGCCGTTCTTCTTGAAGTTCCCCTTCTTCCCTTTGCCCTTCTTCTTGAAACTGGTGGTCTTGTTGACCATCAACACTTGATGCTCCTTCTTGATTTCTACCTCCGCAGCCTTTAGCATCGCGAAGAGCTCGGGTATTGTCTTATCCATCCCTTGCATATTATAGTTCATCACGAAGGTTTTGTAGCTTGGTGGTAGTGATTGAAGAACTCTACCAATGACACTATCAACTGGAAGATTAACTCCCAGCTGAGTTAAGTGATTGTGGTACCCAGACATTCTGAGTATGTGCTCACTGACGGAACTATTCTCCTCCATTTTGCAGCTGTAGAACTTATAGGAGACTTCATATCTCTTAATCCGGGCATTTGCTTGAAATATTAACTTCAACTCCTGGAACATCTCATATGCTCCATGACGTTCAAAACGTCGTTGAAGTCCCGGTTCTAAGCCGTAAAGCATGGCACACTGAACTATCGAGTAGTCATCAGCTTTGCTCTGCCAGGTGTTCATAACATCTAGAGTTGCTCCTGCAGCGGGTTTGGTACCTTGCGGTGCTTCCAGGACGTAATTCTTCTGTGCAGCAATGATGATAATCCTCAAGTTACGGAGCCAGTCTGTGTAGTTGCTACCATCATCTTTCAACTTAGCTTTCTCTAGGAACGCATTAAAATTCAACGGAATAGTAGCACGAGCCATTTATCTACAACAACATAGACATGAAAAATACTATCAGGTACTAAGTTCATGATAAATTAAAGTTCAATTAATCATATTACTTAAGAACTCCCACTTAGATAGACATCCCTCTAATAATCTAAGTGATCACGTTATCCATATCAACTAAACCATGTCCGATCATCACGTGAGATGGAGTAGTTTTCAGTGGTGAACATCACTATGTTGATCGTATCTATTATATGATTCACGCTCGACCTTTCGGTCTCAGTGTTCCGAGGCCATATCTGCATATGCTAGGCTCGTCAAGTTTAACCTGAGTATCCTGCATGTGCAAAACTGGCTTGCACCCGTTGTATGTGAACATAGAGCTTATTGATAACCCACAAGTATAGGGGATCGCAACAGTTTTCGAGGGTAGAGTAGTCAACCCAAATTTATTGATTCGACACATTCTCAAGTATTAGCAGTTGAGTTGTCAATTCAACCACACCTGGATAACTTAATATCTGCAGCAAAGTATTTAGTAGCAAAGCAATATGGAAGTAACGGCAACGATAGCAAAAGTAATATTTTTGGGTTTTGTAGTGATTGTAACAGTAGCAACGGGAAAGTAAATAAGCAAAGAACAATATGTGAAAAGCTTGTAGGCATTGGATCGGTGATGGAGAATTATGCTGGATGCGGTTCATCATGTAACAATCATAACATAGGGTGACACAGAACTAGCTCCAATTCATTAATGTAATGTAGGCATGTATTTTGAATATAGTCATACGTGCTTATGGAAAAGAACTTGCATGACATCTTTTGTCCTACCCTCCCGTGGCAGCGGGGTCCTAATGGAAACTAAGGGATATTAAGGCCTCCTTTTAATAGAGTACCGGACCAAAGCATTAACACATAGTGAATACATGAACTCCTCAAACTATGGTCATCACCGGGAGTGGTCCCGATTATTGTCACTTCGGGGTTGCCAGATCATAACACATAGTAGGTGACTATAGACTTGCAAGATAGGATCAAGAACTCACATATATTCATGAAAACATAATAGGTTCAGATCTGAAATCATGGCACTCGGGCCCTAGTGACAAGCATTAAGCATAGCAAAGTCATAGCAACATCAATCTCAGAACATAGTGGATATTAGGGACCAAACCCTAACAAAACTAACTCGATTACATGATAAATCTCATCCAACCCATCACCGTCCAGCAAGCCTACGATGGAATTACTCACGCACGGCGGTGAGCATCATGAAATTGGTGATGGAGGATGGTTGATGATGACAACGACGACGGATTCCCCTCTCCGGAGCCCCGAACGGACTCCAGATCAGCCCTCCCAAGAGAGTTTAGGGCTTGGCGGCGGCTCCGTATCGTAAAACGCGATGAATCTTTCTCTCTGATTTTTTCTCCCCGAACACGAATATATGGAGTTGGAGTTGAGGTCGGTGGAGCTCCAGGGGGCCCACGAGGCAGGGGGGCGCGCCCAGGGGGGCAGGCACGCCCCCCACCCTCGTGGACAGGTGGTGGCCCCCCTTGCCTTGATTCTTTCGCCAATATTTTAATATTTTCCAAAAATAAGTTCCGTGGAGTTTCAGGTCATTCCGAGAACTTTTGTTTCTGCACATAAATAACACCATGGAAAGTCTGCTGAAAACAGCATTAGTCCGGGTTAGTTCCATTCAAATCATGCAAGTTAGAGTCCAAAACAAGGGCCAAAGTGTTTGTAAAAGTAGATACGACGGAGACGTATCAACTCCCCCAAGCTTAAACCTTTGCTTGTCCTCAAGCAATACAGTTGATAAACTGAAAGTGATAAACAAAAACTTTTACAAACTCTGTTTGCTCTGGTTGTTGTAAATATGTAAAGCCAGCATTCAAGTTTTCAGCAAAGATTATAACTAACCACATTCACAATAACACTTAGGTCTCATGTTTACTCATATCAATGGCATAATCAACTAGCGAGCAATAATAAAAAATCTCGGATGACAACACTTTCTCAAAACAATCATAATATGATATAACAAGATGGTATCTCGCTAGCCCTTTCTGAGACCGCAAAACATAAATACAGAGCACCTTTAAAGATCAAGGACTGACTAAACATTGTAATTCATGGTAAAAGAGATCCAGTCATGGTCATACCCAATATAAATTAATAGTAATGGATGCAAATGACAACAGTGTTCTCCAGCTAGTGCTTTTTAATAAGAGGGTGATGACTCAACATAAAAGTAAATAGATAGGCCCTTCGCAGAGGGAAGCAGGGATTTGTAGAGGTGCCAGAGCTTGGTTTTGAAATAGAGATAAATAATATTTTGAGCGGTATACTTTCATTGTCAACATAACAACCAAGAGATGGCGGTATCTTCCATGCTACACACATTATAGGCGGTTCCCAAACAGAATGGTAAAGTTTATGCTCCCCCTCCACCAACAAGCATCAATCCATGGCTTGCTCGAAACAACGAGTGCCTCCAACTAACAACAGTCCCAGGGGGAGTTTTGTTTGCAGTTATTTTGATTTAGTTTGCATAAAGCATGGGACTGGGCATCCCGGTGACCAGCCATTTTCTCGTGAGTGAGGAGCGGAGTCCACTCCTCTTGAGAATAACCCGCCTAACATGGAAGATACGGACAACCCTAGTTGATACATGAGCTATTCGAGCATACAAAACAGAATTTCATTTGAAGGTTTAGAGTTTGGCACATACAAATTTACTTGGAACGGCAGGTAGATACCGCATATAGGAAGGTATAGTGGACTCACATGGCATAACTTTGGGGTTTAAAGGATTGGATGCACAAGCAGTATTCCCGCTTAGTACAAGTGAAGGCTAGCAAAAGACTGAGAAGCGACCAACTAGAGAGCGACAACAGTCATGAACATGCATTAAAATTAATAAACATTGAGTGCAAGCATGAGTAGGATATAATCCACCATGAACATAAATATCGTGAAGGCTATGTTGATTTGTTTCAACTACATGTGTTAACATGTGCCAAGTCGAGTCACTTGAATCATTCAAAGGAGGATACCACCCCACTATACCACATCACAACCATTTTAATAGCATGTTGGCACACAAGGTAAACCATTATAACTCATAGCTAATCAAGCATGGCACGAGCAACTATAATCTCTAGGGCCAATTCCATTTCCCCCCCTAATTTTATCCCGACCTCATCTTTACCCCTAAATAAAAACAGTGCTCAACTTTGCCCCTCTTCCGTTAAGTGCGCTTATAGAAATGCCCTTCCGTACATTTTTCATCCAGTCAAAGGCCTTTGACCGTTAGATTTTTCTATATGCGCACTTAACGGTCAAAGTCCTTTGACTGGACGGACAATGTATGGAAGGGCATTTCTATAAGCGCACTTAACGGAAGAGGGGTAAAGTTGAGCACTGTTTTTATTTAGGGGTAAAGATGAGGTCGGGACAAAATTAGGGGGAAAAGTGGAAATCTCCCTAATCTCTAATTGTCATTGCAAACATGTTTATCCATAATAGGCTGAATCAGGAACGATGAACTAATCATATTTACAAAAACAAGAGAGGTCGAGTTCATACCAGCTTTCCTTATCTCAATCAGTCCATCATATATCGTCATAATTGCCTTTCACTTGCACGACCGAACGATGTGAATAATAATACCAGTGCATGTGCATTGGACTAAGCTGGAATCTGCGAGCATTCAACAAACAGGAGAAGACAAGGCAATATGGGCTCTTGGTTAAATCAACAATAATGCATATAAGTGCCACTTCAACAATTTAATCATGGTCTTCCCCTATCGACCCCAAAGGAAAAAAACTATTTACACGGGAAAGCTCCCAACGAGCAAAAGAAGAACGGGAAATCTTTTTTGGGTTTTCTTTTAATTATTACTACTACAGCAAGAAAGGTAAACTAACTAAAAGCTACTACTAATTTTTTTGTTGGTTTTCTTAAGATTTTTCAAACACACAAGAAGAAAGCAAAAAAAGCAAAATAAACTAGCATGGATATTACAGTGAAAAAGTATGAGCACCGACATCTAGCAATGAGTGTCTGAACATGAATGTAATGTCGGTGAGAAATACGTACTCCGCCAAGCTTAGGCTTTTGGTCTAAGTTGGTTTATTGCCACTGATGGCCTGGCGGATATCCAAAGTTGTAGTTGGGGTCGTACTGAGATGCAGCGGCTATTGCATCGTGGGCTGCAACTTGGAGGCGAGCTGCCCTCGTCCTCCTTTCGTACTCATTTGCCTCCTCCCTGGTTATAAAATGTCTCCCCTTTGCCTGAAAGTCAAAGAGAGCAGGAGTAGGGAGAACAATATTGACAGCGTGACGCCTGTCAAAGATTAGTCGGTACTGGAGAGGTGGTTCATTCCTCTCAACAAACTGACGATGAACCATAGCATTAAAGTCTAGATAAGTAGGAGGCAATTCAATATCATCATCACGTATGGTTACATCAAGAAAATCAGCTAAGCGGGTTGCATAAATTCCACCAAAGGAATCTCCATTAAATCTATTATGATGCAACCTACGTGCAACAATGGCTCCCAAATTATAAGATTTATCTCCTAACACAACACTCCTAGGAATACAGAGGTCAAGGACACACATGTGACATGCTTCATCTTTACCATTTATGCACCTACCTATGAAGAGAGCAAAATAATGTATAGCAGGAAAATGAATGCTCCCTATGGTAGCTTGGGCTATATCTCTAGATTCCCCCACAGCTATACTAGCAAGGAAATCTCTAAATTCAGATTTGCGAGGTTCACTAGCACTACCCCATTGTGGAAGTTTGCAAGCAGTGGTAAAATCCTCTAAGTCCTTAGTATAAGAATTTTTATAAAGATCAAACAGGACCGTTTGAGAATTGCGTGAAGATGAAAATTCAAACCTCCTCACAAAGGAACTAGTGAGATAGTAGTACTGGCGGCACTTTTCTGCCTCGAAGCTCACAAGATCAGCGTTACGCAAATATGCATTAAATTCTTCCTTGATTCCCGCTCGATCCATAAAGTCCTCTGAAGGCCATTCACAAGGCCGCACTGGAGCGTTCCTTGGTGGTTCATGATCGGCATCGCGCATTGCAAGCCTGGGTCCTTGCTTCCTTGAAGAGCCACCTTGGTACATTTTCCTATACATATTTCTTCCTCTGAAAAATTTCTGAAAATTTTAGTAACTTCAAAATAAAAGTGAACCAAGCTCAACAAAATTTATAGCAACTACTCCTACAAGTGCCTAGAGCCTATATCATGCATTAGAACTACTTGGAACCATATAAATTTGACATGCAAGCTCAAGAACATGGTCGCCTAGGCAGCACAAATTTGCAATGAATAAAGCACTAGAATAAAAACTAATTGGACCAACGGAGGAGTGACATACCAAGGAACAATCTCCCAAAGTAGTTTTGTGAGAGGTGCTTTGAGCAAGGAGATCAAAAATCGCAGCAAAATGAGCTAGAACTCGTGCTTGAGCTGGATGGTGATTTTTTTTGGGAGGAAGAAGAAGTGTGTGGTGGCTGGCATAAGTGGAGGGGGGCCACCGTGGGCCCACGAGCCAGGGGGCGCGCCCTGGACCCTCGTGGCCAAGTGTTTGCTCCCCCTGCTGTGTTCTCAGTGCCAGATATTCTCAAATATTCCAGGAAAAATCATATTAAATTGGCAGGGCATTTGGAGAACTTTTATTTTCGGGGTATTTTTATATTGCACGGATAATTCAGGAAACAGACAGAAAAAATACTATTTTTACTTTATTTCAACTAAATAACAGAAAGTAGAGAAAGGGTACAGAAGGTTGTGCCTTCTAGTTTCATCCATCTCATGCTCATCAAAAGGAACCCACTAACAAGGTTGATCAAGTCTTGTTAACAAACTCATTCCGAATAACATGGAACCGGAGAAATTTCGAATAACACTATGTTACCTCAACGGGGATATTCACATCCCCAATAATAAGAATATCATATCTCTTTTTGACAGTAGGAAGAGGAAATTCAAAACCTCCAAAAATAATCGATGGAATTTTTCCAATAGAGTTGATACTGTGGACTTGAGGTTGTTTCCTCAGAATGTGTACCGTATGCTCATTACCATTAACATGAAAAGTGACATTGCCTTTGTTGCAATCAATAACAGCCCCTGTAGTATTCAAAAAGGGTCTTCCAAGAATAATAGACATACTATCGTCCTCGGGAATATCAAGAATAACAAAGTCCGTTAAAATAGTAACGTTTGCAACCACAACAGGCACATCCTCACAAATACCGGCAGGTATAGCAGTTGATTTATCAGCCATTTGCAAAGATATTTCAGTAGGTGTCAACTTATTCAAATCAAGTCTACGATATAAAGAGAGAGGCATGACACTAACACCGGCTCCAAGATCACATAAAGCAGTTTTAACATTGTTTCTTTTAATGGAGCATGGTATAATGGGTACTCCTGGATCGCCTAGTTTCTTTGGTATTACACCCTTAAAAGTATAATTAGCAAGCATGGTGGAAATTTCAGTTTCCGGTATCTTTCTTTTATTTGTGAAAATTTCTTTCATATATTTAGCATAAGGATTCATTTTGAGCATATCAGTTAAACGCATACGCAAGAAGATAGGTCTAATCATTTCAGCAAAACGCTCAAAATCCTCATCATCCTTTTTCTTGGATGGTTTCGGAGGAAAAGGCATGGGTTTCTGAACCCATGGTTCTCTTTCCCTACCGTGTTTCCTAGCAACCAAGTCTCTCTTATCATAACGTTGATTCTTTGATTGTGGGTTATCAAGATCAACAGTAGGTTAAATTTGTACATCATTATCATTACTAGGTTGAGCATCATCATGAACATTATCATTAACATTTTCATTAGGTTCATGTTCATTACCAGATTGTGTTTGAGCATCAGAAATAGAAATATCATTTTGATTCTCAGGTGGTTCAGCAATAGGTTCCCTAGAAGCATGCAAAGTCCTACCATTTTTCTTTTTCTTCTTTTTAGAAGGACTAGGTGCATCAATATTATTTCTCTGAGAATCTTGCTCAATTCTCTTAGGGTGGCCTTCAGGATACAAAGGTTCCTGAGTCATTCTACCAGTTCTAGTAGCCACTCTAACAACATAATCACTATTCTTACTATTCAATTCGCTGAGCAAATCATTCTGAGCCTTAAGTACCTGTTCTACTTGAGTGGTAACCATAGAAGCATGTTTACTAATGAGTTTAAGTTCACCTTTAACTCTAGACATATAATCACCCAAGTGTTCAATCATATAAGCATTTTGTTTTAATTGTCTACCAAAATAAGCATTGAAATCTTCTTGCTTAACCATAAAATTATCAAACTCATCCAAACATTGGCTAGCAAACTTAGTAGGAGGGATTTCAGCTTTATCATATCTATAGAGAGAATTTACCTTTACTACCTGTGTCGGGTTATCAAGACCATGAGTCTCTTCATTAGGTGATGAATTAAGACCATGTATTTCTTCAATAGGAGGTAAATTCTTAACATCTTCAGCTTTAATACCTTTTTCTTTCATAGATTTCTTTGCCTCTTGCATATCTTCAGGACTGAGAAATAGAACACCTCTTTTCTTCGGAGTTGGTTTAGGAATAGGCTTAGGAGCTGGCTCAGGAAGTGTCCAATTATTTTCATTTGTCAACATATTATTCAATAGAATTTCAGCTTCATCCGGTGTTCTTTCCCTGAAAACAGAACCAGCACAACTATCCAGGTAATCTCTGGAAGCATCGGTTAGTCCATTATAAAAGATATCGAGTATTTCGTTTTTCTTAAGAGGATGATCAGACAAAGCATTAAGTAATTGGAGAAGCCTCCCCCAAGCTTGTGGGAGACTCTCTTCTTCAATTTGCACAAAATTATATATATCCCTTAAAGCAGCTTGTTTCTTATGAGCAAGGAAATATTTAGCAGAGAAGTAATAAATCATATCCTGGGGACTACGCACACAACCAGGATCAAGAGAATTAAACCATATCTTAGCATCACCCTTTAATGAGAACAGAAATATCTTAAGGATATAAAAGTAGCGAGTTCTCTCATCATTAGTGAACATGGTGGCGATATCATTTAATTTAGTAAGATGTGCCACAACAGTTTCAGATTCATAGCCATAGAAAGGATCAGATTCAACCAAAGTAATTATATCAGGATCAACAGAGAATTCATAATCCTTATCAGTAACACAGATAGGTGAAGTAGCAAAAGCAGGGTCAGGTTTCATTCTAGCATTAGGAGATTGCTGCTTCCATTTAGCTAATAACTTCTTAAGATCATATCTATCATTGCAAGCTAAAATAGCTCTAGCAGCTTCTTCATCCATAACATAACCCTCAGGAACAACAGGTAAATCATATTTATTAGGGGGAGAGTCTTCATCATCACTATCATCAATATTATTAGTTTCAATAATTTCATTCTCTCTAGCCCTAGCAAGTTGTTCATCAAGAAATTCACCAAGTGGCACAGTAGTATCAAGCATAGAAGTAGTTTCATTATAAGTATCATGCATAGCAGAAGTGGCATCATCAATAACATGCGACATATCAGAATGAATAACATAAGTAGTTTTAGGTGTCGCAAGCTTACTCAAAACAGAAGGTGAATCAAGTGCAGAGCTACATGGCAGTTCCTTACCTCCCCTCGTAGTTGAGGGATAAATTTTTGTTTTCTCATCTTTCAAGTTCTTCATAGTGACCAGCAGATATAAATCCCAAGTGACTCAAAGAATAGAGCTATGCTCCCCGGCAACGGCGCCAGAAAATAGTCTTGATAACCCACAAGTATAGGGGATCGCAACAGTTTTCGAGGGTAGAGTATTCAACCCAAATTTATTGATTCGACACAAGGGGAGCCAAAAAATATTCTCAAGTATTAGCAGTTGAGTTGTCAATTCAACCACACCTGGATAACTTAATATCTGCAGCAAAGTATTTAGTAGCAAAGCAATATGGAAGTAACGTTAATGATAGCAAAAGTAATTTTTTTTTGGGTTTTGTAGTGATTGTAACAGTAGCAACGGAAAAGTAAATAAGCAAAGTACAATATGTGAAAAGCTCGTAGGCATTGGATCGGTGATGGAGAATTATGCTGGATGCGGTTCATCATGTAACAATCATAACATAGGGTGACACAGAACTAGGTCCAATTCATCAATGTAATGTAGGCATGTATTTCCGAATATAGTCATATGTGCTTATGGAAAAGAACTTGCATGACATCTTTTGTCCTACCCTCCCGTGGCAGCGGGGTCCTAATGGAAACTAAGGGATATTAAGGCCTCCTTTTAATAGAGTACCAGACCAAAGCATTAACACATAGTGAATACATGAACTCCTCAAACTATGGTCATCACCGGGAGTGGTCCCGATTATTGTCACTTCGGGGTTGCCGGATCATAACACATAGTAGGTGACTATATACTTGCAAGATAGGATCAAGAACTCACATATATTCATGAAAAAATAATAGGTTCAGATATGAAATCAGGGCAATCGGGCCCTAGTGACAAGCATTAAGCATAGCAAAGTCATAGCAACATCAATCTCAGAACATAGTGGATACTAGGGATCAAACCCTAACAAAACTAACTCGATTACATGATAAATCTCATCCAACCCATCACCGTCCAGCAAGCCTATGACGGAATTACTCACGCACGGCGGTGAGCATCATGAAATTGGTGATGGAGGATGGTTGATGATGACGACGGCGACGGATTCCCCTCTCCGGAGCCCCGAACGGACTCTAGATCAGCCCTCCCGAGAGAGTTTAGGGCTTGGCGGCGGCTCCGTATCGTAAAACGCGATGAATCTTTCTCCCTGATTTTTTCTCCCCAAACATGAATATATTGAGTTGGAGTTGAGGTCGGTGGAGCTCCAGGGGGCCCACGAGGCAGGGGGCGCGCCCAGGGGGGCAGGCGCGCCCCCCACCCTCGTGGACAGGTGGTGGCCCCCCTGGCCTTGATTCTTTCGCCAATATTTTTAATATTTTCCAAAAATAAGTTCCATGGAGTTTTAGGTCATTCCGAGAACTTTTGTTTCTGCACATAAATAACACCATGGAAAGTCTGCTGAAAACAGCGTCAGTCCGGGTTAGTTCCATTCAAATCATGCAAGTTAGAGTCCAAAACAAGGGCAAAAGTGTTTGGAAAAGTAGATACGACGGAGACGTATCACTTATCACACCCGATCATCACGTGGTGTCTCAGCACGACGAAGTGTAGCAATGGTGCATACTCAGGGAGAACACTTGCACCTTGAAATTTAGTGAGAGATCATCTTATAATGCTACCGTCGTACTAAGCAAAATAAGATGCATAAAGGATAAACATCACATGCAATCAATATAAGTGATATGATATGGCCATCATCATCTTGTGCCTTTGATCTCCATCTCCAAAGCACCGTCATGATCACCATCGTCACCGGCTTGACACGTTGATCTCCATCGAAGCATCATTGTCGTCTCGCCAACTATTGCTTCTATGACTATCACTACCGGTTAGTGATAAAGTAAAGCAATTACATGGCGTTTGCATTTCATACAATAAAGCGACAACCATATGGCTCCTGCCACCAGTTGCCGACAACTGTTACAAAACATGATCATCTCATACAACAATTTATATATCATCACGTCTTGACCATATCACATCACAGCAAGCCCTGCAAAACAAGTTAGACGTCCTCTACTTTGTTGTTGCAGATTTTACGTGGCTACGGGCTTTAGCAAGAACCGTTCTTACCTACGCATCAAAACCACAACGATTTTTGGTCAAGTGTGTTGTTTTAACCTTCAACAAGGACCGGGCGTAGTCACAGTCGATTCAACTAAAGTTGGAGAAACAGACACCCACTAGCCACCTGTGTGCAAAGCACAGCGGTAGAACTAGTCTCATGAACGCGGTCTTGTAATGTCGGTCTAGGCCGCTTCATCCAGCAATACCGCCGAATCAAAGTATGACATGCTGGTAAGCAGTATGACTATTATCGCCCACAACTCTTTGTGTTCTACTCGTGCATATAACATCTACGCATAGACATGGCTCTGATGCCACTGTTGGGGAACGTAGTATTTCAAAAAAAATTACTACGATCACACAAGATTTATCTAGGAGAAGCATAGCAACGAGCGGGGAGAGTGTGTCTACGTACCCTCATAGATCGAAAGCGGAAGCGTTAAGTAACGCGGTTGATGTAGTCGAACGTCTTCGCGATCCAACCAATCAAGGGCCGAACGCACGACACCTCTGCGATCTGCACGCACATGTTCAGCTCGGTGACGTCCCTCGAACTTCTAGATCCAGCTGAGGTCGAGAGAGAGTTTCGTCAGCATGACGACATGTTGACGGTGATGATGAATTTATCAACGTAGGGCTTCGCCTAAGCACTATGATAGTATGACCGAGGTGGAAATCTGTGGAGGGGGGCACCGCACACGGCTAAGATCAACTAGTGTGTCTATGGGGTGCCCCCCTACCCCGTATATAAAGGAGTGGAGGAGGGGGCCGGCCGGCCTCATAGGGTGCGCCCCAAGGGGGGGAATCCTACTCCTACTAGGAGTAGGTTCCCCCCTTTCCTAGTCCAACTAGGAGGGGGAAGGAAGGGGAAGAGGGAGAGAAGGAAAGGGGGGCCACCCCCCCAATTCGGATTGGGCTTGGGGGTGCGTGCCTCCCACTTGGCCGCTTCGTCCTCTCTTCCACTAAAGCGCATGTAGGCCCAATAATCCCCCGGGGGGTTCTGGTAACCCCCCGGTACTCGAGAAAATGCCCGAACCTATCCGAAACCTTTCCGGTGTCCAAACATAACCTTCCAATATATCAATCTTCATGTATCGACCATTTTGAGACTCCTCGTAATGTCCGTGATCACATCCGGGACTCCGAACTACCTTAGGTACATAAAACACATAAACTCATAATACCGATCGTCGAATCGAACGTTAAGCGTGCGGACCCTACGGGTTCGAGAACTATGTAGACATAACCGAGACTCATCTCCGGTCAATAACCAATAACGGAACCTAGATGCTCATATTGGTTCCTACATATTCTACGAAGATCTTTATCGGTCAAACCACATAACAACATACGTTTGTTCCCTTTGTCATCGGTATGTTACTTGCCCGAGATTCGATCGTCGGTATCATCATACCTAGTTCAATCTCGTTACCGGCAAGTCTCTTTTCTTGTTCCGTAATGCATCATCTCGTAACTAACTCATTAGTCACATTGCTTGACAGGCTTATAGTGATGTGCATTACCGAGAGGGCCCAGAGATACCTCTCTGACAATCGGAGTGACAAATCCTAATCCCGATCTATGCCAACTCAACGAACACCATCAGATACACCTGTAGAGCATCTTTATAATCACCTAGTTACGTTGTGACATTTGATAGCACACTAAGTGTTCCTCCGGTATTCGGGAGTAGCATAATCTCATAGTCATAGGAACATGTATAAGTCATGAAGAAAGCAATAGCAATAAACTAAACGATCATAGTGCTAAGCTAACGAATGGGTCAAGTCAATCACATCATTCTCTAATGATGTGATCCCGTTCATCAAATGACAACTCATGTTTATGGCTAGGAAACTTAACCATCTTTGATTAACGAGCTAGTCAAGTAGAGGCATACTAGTGACACTCTGTTTGTCTATGTATTCACACATGTACTAAGTTTCCGGTTAATACAATTCTAGCATGAATAATAAACATTTATCATGATATAAGGAAATATAAAGAAAAACTTTATTATTGCCTCTAGGGCATATTTCCTTCACTTCTATCACTGGGAAAGAAGACCGCACGATCGAACCCATCACAAAGCACCTCTTCCCATGGCAAGAAATATAGATCTAGTTGGTACTAAACAAAAGATTTGAAGTAGAAATACGAGGCTATAAATAATCATGCATATAAGAGATCAAAAGAAGACTCAAATACTATTCATGGATATAGATCTGATCATAAACTCAAAGTTCATCGGGTTCCAAGAAACACACTGCTAAAAGAGTTATATGAATAGATCTCCAAGAGACCATTGTATTGAGAATCAAAAGAGAAAGAGGAAGCCAACTAGATACTGCCTACGGACCCATAGGTCTATGATGAAGTACTCACGCATCATCGGAGAGGCACCAATGAGGATGATGAACCCCTTCATGATGGTGTCTCGATCGGATCTTGTGGTTCTAGAACTTGCGGCGGCTGGAATTGTGTTTCGTCAACTCCCCTAGGGTTTTTGTAATATTTGGGGATTTATAGGGCGAAGAGGCGGTGCAGGAGGCCACCAAGGTGGGCACAACCCACCTGGGTGCACCTGGGCTCCTGGGCGTGCCTTGGTGGGTTGTGCTCCCCTCGGAGCCCCCCTCTGGTACTTCTTTGGTCCATCAGGTGTCTTCTGACCCAGAAAAATTCTCCAAAAAGTGTCACTGCGTTTGGACTTCGTTTGGTATTGATTTTCTGTGAAGTAAAAAACAAGCAAAAAACAGCAGCTGGCACTAGGCACTATGTCAATAGGTTAGTCCCAATAAATGATATAAAGTTGCTATAAAATGATTGTAAAACATCCAAGAATGATAATATAACAACATGGATGAAGCAAAAATTATAGATACGTTGGAGACGTATCAGACCAGTCGGCTAGACGCACGCCAGGGGGGCTCACCCAGCTGGGACTTAGTGTGCAATCAGGATGGACATTACTCTTTAATAGAGCAGACGTTTCAACGGGGCCATTACCCTACCATTACAACAAAGCCATCAAGTGTGAGTTTCTAGTGCATAGTTAAAAGAAAGTTTCCATTCGGCATTAACCATGTCATAACACACCCGAACGTTGTAAAATTAGGCAATGCCATCCCTATATAAGGCGGAGTCCGGGTATCTAGCACGGGGCCTCTCACTCAATCACATGCTTGTAATCCCTATACACAATTATATGCAAGAATAACCACACACATTATTAGAGCTATTATGTCTACCGTTGAGGGGCCTGAACCTATATAATCACTTGTGTCACCCATTTTGCGCCTTGATAGATCAAGCTCCATTCATACACCTCTCTTATTGTCAAATTTAGAACCACGACAGTTGGAGCCCACCTTGGGGCTGGCATCTATCAAGCCATGGCACAAATGGCTTTCTGTTCAGTCACCGACAGCGGACTGATTCCCGAGTGTGCCCTCTATTTGGGTTCACTTGACTTCGTCGCCGAAAACTTTGTGTGGTGTCCTGACACGCCGTTTGCCAGGATCGCACAATTATGTACCTTTTGAAACTAAACTTTTTTAAATGTATTTATTCTTGCCTTGCTTATGAATGCCATGTACTAGATGAACTTGAACGGACACCACTTGATTGGTCACCGGTTCTGGACAACTATGAGCAACTTTGCCAAGAACTGTCAGCTTGATGCATCATCTCTTTACTAAAACTTGACGGGTTGAAGAAAGGGAATATGACTACCAATGGTGCCATGTGTGATGTGAGGCCATGGGCTAAACAGTGGATATAGTCTAGGGAAATTGTGTGATGTAGTTGACCCACCTATTACTTACATATATAGTAGATCACCTACTATAAAGTTGGAAAAACCTATTTTATGCAAAGAGCCTTGAACTCCACTTACCAAAAGATGCATGTAGGTGAGATGGGAATATTGAACAACTATGGAAACTTGCCAATAAATTCAATGTATTGACTCTAGTGGCTACAACGTATCATGTTGCAGGTGACTATTACAAGGAGGGACTTACATAGGGTTTTATGCCTTCACTCGATGTGCTTCCCGGTGGTGTTGATGGAGCCTTACCAAGACAACAAACATAGTTGCTTTCATTTACGCTATTAGAGAGCTCTGCTTGCTTATGTAAGACTATTTATTTGGCTAGCCTGTGGCCAGAGTTTGTAAGACTATTTGCTTTGTGGACCATGCCATGTAATAAAATGATGTATTTGTGTATGATATTAAATCCTTATCGTGTTTCCAATGATTCGATCTAGGGGCTGGAAAAGAAACACAAGGAGACCATAAACTGAAAAGGCAGGTCGTTACAACCATCCCAATATAAGGTGGAGTCCAGGTATCTCAGGGGGATCTCTCTCACTCAATTACATATGTGCAAACCATATACGCAATTATACGCAAGAATACCCACACACAGAAATACGATGAAGGCTATTATATAGGGGCCTGAACCTGTATAATCTCTTGTGTCACCCAATTGTGCCTCGATAGATCAAGCTTCGTCCATAGACCTCTCTTATTATCAAATTTTAGAACCATGAAAATGGGGCCATGTGATGCTGATGGGCGGTTACTTTGCCCGAGATGCCTTATTTGCGGATAATTTTTGCCAGCACTTCGAGATGTGAAAAATATCTTTGATCGCCTCTACAATGACGTCTGGTCCTATGATGACTATTTCTTCTTTGAAAAGGATGATCCAGAAAGGATTGGATTCTCTGGTTATCAGAAGTGCACGACTACATTAATTGCAAATGCTTGCATACGGATGATGTATACTACGCAACTTGTTCTTGTAGACTTGTGTTGGGCCTCCAAGCGCAGAGTTTTGTAGGACAGTAGCAATTTTCCCTCAAGTGGATGACCTAAGGTTTATCAATCCGTAGGAGGCGTTTGATGAAGATGGTCTCTCTCAAACAACCCTGCAACCAAATAATAAAAAGTCTCTTGTGTCCCCAACACACCAAATACAATGGCAAATTGTATAGGTGCACTAGTTTGGCAAAGAGATGGTGATAAAAGTGTAACATGGATGGTAGAAATATATTTTTATAATCTGAATAAATAAAAACAGCAAGGTAGCAATTTATAAAATGGAGCACAAACGGTATTGCAATGCTTGTAAACAAGGCCTAGGGTCCGTACTTTCGCTAGTGCAATCTCTCAACAATGGAAATATAATTGGATCATATAACCATCCCTCAACGGGCAATGAAGAATCACTCCAAAGTTCTTATCTAGCGGAGAACATAAGAAGAAATTGTTTGTAGGGTACGAAACCACCTCGAAGCTATTCTTTTCGATCGATCTATCCAAGAGTTCATACTAAAATAACACTAAATAATCTCAGATTCATAATACTCAATCCAACATAAAGAACCTCAAAGAGTGCCCCAAGATTTCTACCGGAGAAACAAAGACAAGAAGGTGTATCAACCCCTATATGCGTAGATTACCCCAATGTCACCTCGGGAATCCGCGAGTTGAGTGCCAGAACATATATCAAGTGAATCAATATAATACCCCATTGTCACCAGGGTATTCGTATGCAAGACATATATCAAGTGCTCTCCAATCCATAAAATTATTCAATCCGACAAAATGAAATCTCAAAGGGAAAACTCAATTCATCACAACAAGATAGAGAGGGGAAAACACCATATGATCCAACCATATTAACAAAGCCCACGATACATCAAGATCGTGACATCTCAAGAACACGAGAGAGAGAGAGAGAGAGAGAGAGATTAAACACATAGCTACTGGTACAAACCCTCAGCCCCGAGGGTGGACTACTCCCTCCTCATCATGGTGGCCGATGGGATGATGAAGATGGCCACCGGTGATGATTCCCCCCTCCGGCAGGGTGCCGGAATGGGGTCTAGATTGACTTCTCGTGGCTACAGAGCCTTGCGACGGCGGAACTTCTGATCTAGGGTTACCCCAAGGGTTTTTGGAATATTTGGGAATTTATAGGGCGAAGAGGCGGTGCGGGAGGCCACGGAGGTGGGCACAACCCACCTGGGAGCGCCTGGGAGCCCAGGCGCGCCCTGGTGGGTTGTTCCCCCTCGGGGCACCCCCCAGGCGCTTCTCTAGCCCAATGTATGTCTTCAGGTCCATAGAAAAATCCACAAAACGTTTCACGGTGTTTGGACTCCGTTTGATATTGATTTCCTGCGATGTAAAAAACAAGCAAAAAACGGCAACTGGCACTGGGCACTGGGTCAATAATTTAGTCCCAAAAATGATATAAATTTGCTATAAAATGATTGTAAAACATCCAAGAATGATAATATATCAGCATGAATACTTCATAAATTATAGATACGTTGGAGACGTATCAGCATCCCCAAGCTTAACTCCTATTCGTCCTCGAGTAGGTAAATGATAAAAGAAATAATTTATGAAGTGTGAATGCTAGCAAAGTGCATAAGTTTGATCAATAATAATTTCAATCACTTTTCCTAGCATCATAATAGCAATTCTTTCTCATAAAACTCATCATGGTAAAGTAGCAACCAATTCACATGTTAAGGTTCAAACAATGAATTCTCTTGAAACTCAACAACCTATGTTCTTAGTCACCAAGCAATTGCAATTTAACTTATTCAACAGAGTCTAAGAGCTCTACATACTCAACCATCATATAGTCTTCTATGATTGCTAACACTCACCACATAAACATGAGCAGAACATTTCCACCGGACACATAGAAAGATATGGGCTTATAATTTCTCCTCCCAACGTATTCACCTCAAGGGTGATGTCAACAATAATAACTCATGCTACCCATATCCAACTGGATATATGTGCCTAGATCTTTCCTCACCACATGATGCTTGCCAAAAGAGAAAAATAAAAAGGAATAGAGAGAAAAACTTTGACTCTCGCATGAAAGTAAATACATAAAAGTAAAAGATAGGCCCTTTGCAGAGGGAAGCAGAGGTTGCCATGCGTTTGTTTGTATGCTCAACCGCTTAGTGCAAAATAACGTCACATTATATTGCCCCTTATGATAGCAACCTTTATTATGCAGTCTGTCGCTTTTATTCTTTGCCATCACAAGTTCGTACAACGCTCAATTTTCTCTTACACTAAATGATCTAACACTTTTAGAAGCAAGTTTTATTATCTTATTGCACCGATGACCACTTACTTGAAAGTTCTTACTCAATCCTTAGGTAGGTATGGTGGACTCTTGAAAATAAGATTTGGGTTTAAGGGTTTTTGGATGCACAAGTAGTATCTCTACTTGGTGCGGAATTTTTGGCTAGCAAAGATGGGGGGAAAGCACCACATGTTGAAGGATCCATGACAATATAACTTCTATGTGAATATGAACAAACATAAATCATTACGTTGTCTTCCTTGTCCAACGTCAATAATATTTGCATATAATATTTTGATGGGGGCTCAAAATCATAAAAGACTTCCAAATTAGTGTATTTGCATGTGAAAGTTCTCTTCCTTCTACTAATCATTCATGAATTGCTTGTATGACCAATATTGTGATTGTCAAGCTTCAAAATATTTCACTTTCTAAACCCACTGTGAAGCTACCACTAGGCATGATATGACCATATAATTTCAACTTCATTACATTCAATTTATTCAACAATTTACTCATAGGATATAAGTGAAGCACGAGAGTAAATGACAAACTACTCCAAAAAGATATAAGTGAAGATCAGACGAGTAGTTAAGTAAATGGGTAGCTAATTGAGGACACTCTCTTATTTAAAACCTTCATATCTAAGTATTTTATTAAAACAGCAAGCAAAATGAAAACAAAATGACATTTCAAGGATAGCACAACACATGTGAAGAAGCAAAAACTTAGGCTCAACCGATACTAACCGATAATTGTTGATGAAGAAAGGTGGGATGCCTACCGGGGCATACCCAAGCATGGATGCTTGAGACTTCTTGAAATATTATCTTGGGATTCCTTGGGCATCCCCAAGCTTGGGCTTTTGTGTCTCCTTAATTCCTTTTATATTACGGTTTTCCTAAATCTCAAAAACTTCATCCACACAAAACTCAACAAGAACTCGTGAGATAAGTTAGTATAAATCAATGCAAAACCTTATCATTTTCTACTGTAGAAATTCAACAAAATTATTATTCAACATTGCATACTAAATGCCTCTGCATATTTAATACTCCTATCCTCAAATAGAATCATTAAAGAAGCAAACATATGAAAAAATGCAAACATAACAGCAATCTGCCAAAATAGTACAGTCTGTAAAGAATGCAAGAGTATCAATACTTCTTTAACTCCAAAAATTATGAAAATTTACCACACTGTAGAAAATTTATCAAAGCTTATTTTGCAAAACGTTTCAACATTTTATCACATTCTGACTTTTCTAGGGAATGTTTGCAACAGCGGTAAACTTTCTGTTTTGAAACAGCAACATGTATACTTCCAAAATAAGCATGGTGAAGGCTATCCTTGACATTTTTATTGAAGTGAAAGATGCAAAACATTATTATAGATAGCAGCAAGCAAATATTAACAAAATAAGATGACGCTCCAAGTAAAACTCATATCATGTGAGGAATGAAAATACAGCTCCAAGTGAGGTTACCGATAATATTGGAGACGAAAGAGGGGATGCCTTCCGGGGCATCCCCAAGCTTAGTTGCTTGGATATTAACTTGGGGTGCCTTGGGAATCCCCAATCATAGGGTCTTCTCACTCCTTATTTTCCTCACATGGAAATCTCACCCAAAACTTCAATCACAAAAAACTTAACGGAACTTCGTGAGATAGGTTAGTATGATAAATAGCAAAACCATTTCACTTTGGTACTGTCAAAGGCAAGATTCATAATTGTTTCCACACAATGCCTACTGTAGCATATCATTTCCACAATTTATATTGAGCAATATAAGCCATAGAAACTAGGAAACAAGCAAACTATGCATTGAAAACAGAATCTGTAAAAAACAGAACAGTCTGTAGTAATCTGTACTTGAACCATACTTCTGCTACTCCAAAAATTATGAAAAATTAGGACAACGTAGGAAATTTGTATATATATCTTCTGTAAAAATTTCAGAATTTTTCCACGTTCCAGTAAAATATAGGAATTTCTGGACTGGATGCAAAAGTTTCTGTTTTTGCACAAAATCAAGTCAACTATCAACCACACTATCCCAAAGGCTTTACTTGGCACTTTATTGAAACAAAAGCAATAAAACATGATGACTACAGTAGAATAATCATATGAACACACAAAAATAGTAGGTAAAAGTGTTGGGTTGTCTCCCAACAAGCGCTTTTTAAATGCCTTTTAGCTAGGCATGATGAGTTCAATGATGCTCACATAAAGGATAAGAATTGAAACTTAAAGAGAGCATCATGAATCCATGGAAATCACATATTATTCTAACCCACTTCCTATGCATAGGGATTTTGTGAGCAAACAACTTACGGGAACAAGAATCAACTTGCATAGGAAGGCAAAACAAGCATAACTTCAAAACCTTCAACACATAGAGAGGAAACTTGATATTATTGGTAATTCCTACAAGCATAAGTTCCTCCCTCATAATAATTTTCAGTAGCATCTCATAAAGCATTCTTTTCATGACACAAAAGCATAGAAATCTTATTACTCTCCACACAAGAAAATTTCTTCTCACCAATAGTAGTGGGAGCAAACTCAACAAAATAACTATCATGCGATTGAAAATTAAGATCATGATGACAAGTTTCATGGTTATCATTATTCTTTATAGCATACATGTCATCACCATAATCATCATAGATAGGAACTTTGTTGTCATAGTCAATTGAAGCCTCTTCCAATTTAGTGGATTCATCATTTAATAAAGTCATGACCTCTCCAACTCCACTTTCATCATTATAATCATCATAAATAGGACGCATGCAATCAATATAACAAATTGGCACATCAAATATTGGGGGACTAAAAGTATCATCTTCATCAAACATAGCTTCCCCAAGCTTATGGTTTTGCATATCATTAGCATCATGAATATTCAAAGAATTCATACTAACAACATTGCAATCATGCTCATTATTCAAAGATTTTTTATCATTTTTTTTATAAAACTCTTCTTCTATCAATTGATCACAATTTTCCTTTCCATTATTTTCACGAAAAACATTATAAATATGAATAATATGATGCAAACTCAATTCCATTTTTTTGTAGTTTTCTTTTTTTAAACTAAACTAGTGATAAAAAAAGAAACTAAAAGATCCGATTGCATGATTTAAAGATATACCTTCATGCACTCACCTCCCCGGCAACGGCGCCAGAAAAGAGCTTGATGTCTACTATGCAACTTGTTCTTGTAGACTTGTGTTGGGCCTCCAAGCGCGGAGTTTTGTAGGACAGTAGCAATTTTCCCTCAAGTGGATAGCGTAAGGTTTATCAATCCGTGGGAGGCATAGATGAAGATGGTCTCTCTCAAATAACCCTAAAACCAAATAATAAAAAGTCTCTCGTGTCCCCAACACACCAAATACAATGGCAAATTGTATATGTTCACTAGTTCGGCGAAGAGATGGTGATAAAAGTGTAATATGGATGGTAGAAATATATTTTTATAATCTGAATAAATAAAAATAGCAAGGTAGCAATTGATAAAACGGAGCACAAACGGTATTGCAATGCTTGAAAACAAGGCCTAGGGTCCGTACTTTCGCTAGGGAAATCTCTCAACAATGCAAATATAATTGGATCATATAACCATCCCTCAACGAGCAACGAAGAATCACTCCAAAGTTCTTATCTAGCTTAGAACATAAGAAGAAACTGTTTGTAGGGTACGAGACCACCTCGAAGCTATTCTTTCCGATTGATCTATCCAAGAGTTCGTACTAAAATAACACCAAATAATTTCAAATTAATAATACTCAATCCAACACAAAGAACCTCAAAGAGTGCCCCAAGATTTCTACCGGAGAAACAAAGACAAGAACATGCATCAACCACTATGCGTAGATTACCCCAATGTCACCTCGGGAATCCGCGAGTTGAGTGCCAAAACATATATCAAGTGAATCAATATAATACCCCATTTTCTCCACAGGTATTAGTATGCAAGACATATATCAAGTGCTCTCAAATCCATAAAAGTATTCAATCCGACAAAACGAAATCCCAAAGGGAAAACTCAATTCATCACAACAAGATAGAGAGGGGAAAACACGATATGATCCAACTATATTAACAAAGCCCGCGATACATCAAGATCGTGACATCTCAAGAACACGAGAGAGAGAGAGAGATTAAACACATAGCTACTGGTACAAACCCTCAACCCCGAGGCTGGACTACTCCCTCCTCATCATGGTGGCCGCCGAGATGATAAAGATGGCCACCGGTGATGACCCCCCCTCCGGCAGGGTGCCGGAACGGGGTCTAGATTGATTTCTCGTGGCTACAGAGCCTCGCGGCGGCGGAACTTCTGATCTAGGGTTACCCCGAGGGCTTTTGGAATATTTGGGAATTTATA
Source organism: Aegilops tauschii subsp. strangulata (assembly GCF_002575655.3). Classification (NCBI taxonomy): domain Eukaryota; kingdom Viridiplantae; phylum Streptophyta; class Magnoliopsida; order Poales; family Poaceae; genus Aegilops; species Aegilops tauschii. The sequence continues at coordinate 309,283,094 of NC_053036.3, forward strand.
AGGCGAAGAGGCAGTGCGGGAGGCCACCGAGGTGGGCACAACCCACCTGGGCGCACCTGGGCCCCCAGGTACGCCCTGGTGGGTTGTGCCCCCCTCGGGGCACCCCCAGGTGCTTCTCTGGCCCACTGGATGTCTTCTGGTCCCTAAAAATCCACAAAAAGTTTTGCGGTGTTTGGACTCCGTTTGGTATTGATTTCCTGCGATGTAAAAAACAAGCAAAAAACATCAACTGGCACTGGGCACTGGGTCAATAAGTTAGTCCCAAAAAATGATATAGAGTTTCTATTAAATGATTGTAAAACATCCAAGAATGATAATATATCAGCATGAATACTTCATAAATTATAGATACGTTGGAGACGTATCAATGGACGGCTGCAGATTCGTGGGACGAGTACCTCTGGATGTCTGGGAGCACATGCGGAGTTGCCATGGTCAGATTTTCTACTTTAGTGGTAGAGATGTTGGGACCTCAGTACTTGAGAGAACCAACTTCACACACACTGAAAGGGACTTGGCAATGTATGAAGCAAGAGGGTGGCCAAGTTTGCTTGGATCTTTTGATTGCATGCGCTAAAGATGGAATAACTATCCAAAAGCTCTACAAGAGTAATATCTGGGCCATGTTAAGAAGCCCACCATCATTCTTGAAGCAGTTGCATCACATGACCTCTGGATTTGGCACGCTTTCTTTGGCATTGCCTGGATCTCACAATGACATCAATGTGCTGCAGCGGTCTCTATTGTTTGCCTTGTTGACTGAAGGGCAAGCTCCTCCTTGCAACTATAATGTTAATGGGCCTGAGTACAACATGGACTACTATCTGGTTGACGGTATCTATCCTCTGTGGGCACCTTCTTCAAGACCATATCTGAGATAGTTGGTCACAAAAGGTCTCACTTTTCCCAAACACAAGGAGCTAGAAAGTATGTGATTCGGAGGGCTCCAGACCCGTTTTGTAGTTGTCCATGGACCTGCTAAACAATGGGATTTAGAGACCTTGTGGGGGGTGTGATGACATATTTTGTGTGATCATGAACAACATGATCGTGGAGGGTGAGGGATAAAATGTTGTCGCGGGTTTGAAATTTGAGAAAATTGGTGATCCTATCGAACTTCATATCAGAATCCGACCATGTTTGATGACTTTGTTCAAATGCATCAATAAATTTGATATTAAGCAACTCAAGAAAGATTTGATTAAGCATATTGATGACCCAGATAAGTAAGAGTATCGAACCCAACGAGGAGCAGAAGGAAATGACAAGTAGTTTTCAACAAGGTATTTCTGCAAGCACTGAAACTGTCGATAACAGGTAGTTTGATAGCAAGATAATTTGTAAAGGACAAGTAATGGTAATGGTAAATAAAGTGCAGCAAGGTATCCCAATCCTTTTTGTAGCAAAGGACAGGTCAAAACGGTCTCAGATAATAAGCAAAGTGTTCTTCAGGAATTTCATCTAGTCACTTTCATCATGTTGGTTTGATTCACGTTCGCTACTTTGATGATTTGAGATGTGGGTGGACCGGTGCTTGGGTGTTGTTCTTACTTGAACAATCCTACCACTTATGATTAACCCCCTCGTAAGCATCCACAACTATGAGAAAAGAGTTAAGATAAAATCTAACCATAGCATTAAACATTTGGATCCAGATCGGTCCCTTACGAAGTAGCGCATAAACTAGGGTTTAAGCTTCTGTCACTCTAGCATCCCATCATCTAATAACTACTCCACAATGCATTCCCTTAGGCCCAAAGATGGTGAAGTGCCATGTAGTCGACATTCACATGACACCACTAAGGGAATTTCAACATTCATATCATCAAAATATCGAACACGTATCAAATTCACATGATTACTTGCAACATGACTTCTCCCGTGACCTAAAGAACAAAAGTAACTACTCACAAATGATATTCCTGCTCAAGACCAGAGGGGTATTAAATAGCATAATGGATCTGAACATATAATCTTCCACCGAATAAACCATATAGTAATCAACTACAAGATGTAATCAACACTATTAGTCACCCACAGGTACCAATCTGAGGTTCTGGTACAAAAATTGAACACAAGAGACGAACTAGGGTTTGAGAGGAGATGGTGCTGTTGAAGTTGTCGATGGATATTGGCCTACCAAAAATAAGAGGATTGTTGGTGATGACGATGGCTTAGATTTCCCCCTTTGGGAGGGAAGTTCCCCCGGCGGGATCGCTCCACCGGAGGGCAAACGTGCTCCGTCCCAAGCTCCACCTCGAGACGGCGGCGCTCCATCCCGAAAGTCCTCCTCTTTTTTTTCTAGGTCAATGACTTATATACTAGAAGATGGGCACCGGAGGTGGGCTGGGCTGGCCACAACACAGCAGGGCGCGCCTGGGGGGGCCTGGCGCGCCTTGGAGTCTTGTGGTCACCAGATGGCCCCCTCCCGGTAGTTATTTGCTCCATTATTTTTTATATATTCCAAAATAATTCTCCGTGAAATTTCAGCTTATTTGGAGATGTGCAAAATACGTAACTCCGACGTAGCTTTTTTAGGTCCAGATTCCAGCTGCTAGCATTCTCCCTGTTTGTGTAAACCTTGCATATTATGAGAGAAAATGCATTAGAATTACTCCATAAAGCATTATTATGCATATTTTTTATAAATAATAGTATGAAAACATGATGCAAAAAGGATGTATCAACTCCCCAAGCTTAGACCTCGCTTCTCCTCAAGCGAAAGCCGATATCGAAAAACATGTCCACATGTTTGGAGAGAGAGGTGTCGATAAAACAAAATAGGGACATAGTAGCATCATGCTTATTATTATAATAGCAACAAACTTTATCATATAACTTCTCATGAACAAGTAACAATTCATCACAACTGTCGGATCTCGGCTTTCGGCAAAACCCTCAAGGTTCAAACACTCGGGTGCGCACGAAGATCTCCCCCTACCAAATCACGCCCTCAACCTCGCCACAATCTCAACGGCTAGCTCGACGAACTCGCAACACAAGAGACACAAGATTTATACTGGTTCGGGCCACCATTGTGGTGTAATACCCTACTCCAGTGTGGTGTGGTGGATTGCCTCTTGGGCTGAGGATGAACAGTACAAGGGGAAGTACCGCCTCCTGAGGCGAGGTGTTCTTGTGCTTGGTGGGTGTGAGGATGGGTTGGATCTAGTCCAAGATGAGATGGCTGAGGCTCCGTTGCCTCCTATTGTGATGGCTAATCCTATTTATAGAGGCCCTGGTCCTCTCCCCAAATATTGAGCGGGAAGGGATGCCACAACGGCCAATTTTAAAGGGGACATCTAGTACAAGTTATCCTGACAAAAGCAGTCTCCGCCTGCCAAAGGCTCTGGTGGTGACGCCGCCTTGGGCTCCATGGTGACCTCCATCTTGCCGTCCTACTGGTCTTGGTCTCGTTGCACCGATATGGAAACCTTTGCTTGACGCCTCGGTACTCTTCGTCTGCGCTTGCCTCCTTAGCACCAAAGAGGAAACAAGGACACTATGCGCGCTGGCGCCCGCCTGGCACCTGCCTACCGCCCGCCTGGTCTCGATCGTCATGGCTCACGTCATTGGAACCTCGCGAGGTTTGCCTTGCCTTGATCTCTCTGCCCCTCGCGAGCCAGCCTAGTGAGGCCGCTCCCGAGGAGGTGTTGTGTCGTCTGCGTCGCGAGGCTTGGTCCCTCGCGAGGGTCTTGAATGCTTGTTGGTGAAGATGGGACGTACTGGCCCGCTTGCAGAGCCACGCCGTGGGCCGCAGGCAGGCAAGTCTGGGGACCCCCGTTCCCAGAACACCGACAGTAGCCCCCGGGGCCAAGGCGTGCTTGGGCTTGGCTTCAAGGCGAAGCCAAAGGGCAAGTGCGGAGCGCCGCGGGCCCCAACAGCCTGCGGCCTTGGTCGACGCGTGGCGGTTGATTGGACGTGGGCATCTCCGCTTCCCCATGCTTCCTTGATACCCGCCTGGCTAGGCGGCAACCGTGGTCTACACGGTTTCCTTCCTATTGTTGCGGCGCATTCCCCAATTCTTCCGCTTCCTCGAAGCTCAGCCTCTTCTCCCGATATGATCTAAGCTCAGTCCTCCCATTGCCATGGCGCCGGGCCAGTCGGAGAAAGGGAAGAGTCCTCTGTCCTCCGCCAAGCTACGCCCGAACACTAAGCCTGCCGTTGGCAGGTCGCTGGTGCTCAACCAAGAAGCCATGGACAAGGTGCGTCCCATGCTAGCCTCCAGCTTCAATGAGTGGGGAGAGACGGTGGCTTGGCCTGCATCTCGCGCTCGGATCGACTGGACAACCACCGAGGTCCCATTCTTAATCGACGCCCTTCGAGCTGGCCTGGTTCCTCCTTTCTCTGCCTTCTTCAACGCAGTGCTTGCCCATTATCAGATCCACATGCTGCACCTTGATCCCCAATCCTTGACCCTTCTTGCCGTCTTCGCCTTTGTTTGGGAGGCCATGGTGGGCATTGCCCCTTCCGTGGCCCTTCTCCGCCACTTCTTCTCGTTGCACCTGATTGATCCCCAGCAGAGCTCGGGGTGCCTGAGCTTCCAGGCCGTGGTAGCGACGGCAGGCGTGGGGATTGACTTCGAGCTTCCACCATCCATGAGCAAGTTTCGGACACGGTGGGTATTTGTTGATGTCGGAGTGCTCAGCCCTCTGCTCCATTATCCGTCGGTGCCTGCCATTCCCAACTCCGGTTGGTGTCATCAAAGGCTCGCCGATTCGCGCCTTGTCCCTGTCTGGCTCAGGCTGAAGGGGCTGAAAGACCTTGGCGTGATTGCACCTATGGTGGTGAAGGAGTTCGTCTGGCGCCGGGTTGCTCCGCTTCAGCGCCATTCCCGGCCAATGTGGGCCTTGCTCAGCAGCAAGGACCCCATGAGCCTTCAGGAGTTCGGGCTCCCCCTTGAGGCGCGGCAAATGGTGCTCGAGGTCCTGACGGGTGTCCCGTTGCCAGATGATATGCCAGGGAAGAGTTGTCTGCTGTACCGCTGCTCGAACAAGGTGGAATTTGTGGAGCGTACGCCCTCCTTCGATGAGTGGGGGTTGTGTCTAGTCGGTCTAGCGGGGCCTCGTGAGAACCCCGTCGACGTGGCTCCCCTCCTTCCCGCTGGCGTCGAGCTCGCCCCAAGTGTGGATGCAGGGGGGCGAGCACCGCTGGAGACGACGCGGGTGCCGAGGTGCTGACGTTGCCTATGGCTCTCGAGGCGTCGTCTTCGGGAACTCGTGACTCTTGCCCTGGGGCGGCATTTGAGGGGGCGACGCAGCCCGCGACTCCCGAGGCCAAGGCTCCTGAGGCCTCGGCAGGTCGCTGCGAGGCAGAGCCCGATAGCTCCCCTCAGCTTGGCGCTCCTGAGGTTGTCCCTTCGAGCGCTTCTCCAGTTGCACCTCGTGTTGGCCGCCATGTCCAGCGCTTCGGTCGGCTTTGTGTGGACTTCGAGGAGCTCCGCAAGAGGAAGGGGTCCCCAAGCCGCGGCAGCGGCACCTTCGGGCCGTTAAAGCGGAGAAAGTACATCGATGTTGATGAGTAAGTACCTTATCTTTGTGATTCTTCGGGTGCTGCTTCCTTTCCTGACGATGGCTCTTCAGGATCCCTTCTGCCAAGGCCGCGAAATCTCCTGAGAAGCAAACTCCTCTCGCCTCGTTTCTCCCGCTAGACTTGAGCGCTGCAAGCCCGCGCGCTGCTCACGGCGCGGAGTCAACTGGGGAAGCCAGCCCGTTAATGAGGCGTCTTGAGCTCGCGCCCATGCCATCTCTCCTTCGCGGCCTTTCTTGGAATACAGCAAGCGTGCCAAGGGTTCCTCCCCTGGTCGTGGACGGCGACTGGGTGGCTTCGGTCTTGGGCTCCTCTTCAAGCAGCGGGCCTCCACTCGCTCGTGCCCCTCGCAAGGCCTGGCCGGCAACCGGGTGGGTGCCAGCCCCCAGCCACCCGTTAAAAGGGGGCGAGCCGCTTCGGGCCCCATCTACGGCCCCCGTGGCGAAGGACGGAGTCAGCAGCATGCTCAAGTCGGCGCAAGAAAGGAGCGTCGTCCGCCACGAGCTCTTTCAAGAGGCGATGGGCGCGATGAACCGGCTTGGTGAAGAGCTCGGGGATGTAGACGCGTGCCTTGTGGCCGAGGGTCTTCGGCTGCTGGAGGAGCGGCATAAGTTGAAGGTAGCTATCAACCTCGGGCGCCACCAGTGCGAGCTTGATAATGCGAAGGCCAAGGTTTCTCTCGCAGCCTCGCGTGAGGCCTGCTCCCGAGATCAGGAAGAGGCCCGGGAAGCTAACCGCCGTTGCGAGGCCGCGGAGAAGCGCGCTTGGGAGCTCCAAGCCTGGAGCGCCTCCTTGGAGCAGCAAGTGGAGGCGCACAGAGCCGTCCTTGCATCGTTGAGGGGGACGCCCGCCGAAGAGGAAGAGATCCAGAAGCGCGAGGAGGCATTGGCGCTGGAGGCCGTGGAGCGTAGCCTTGAGCTCGAGCGACTGGAGACGAGGGAGCGTCAAGTTTCCCAAGCGGAGGATGCTGTTGGCGCGCGCGAGGCCAGGGCCCAGGAGGAGGCCGACCGCCGGGTGGCCGAGGCTCGCGCGGATCTTGAGGGCAGGTACGACCTGAAGTTGGAGTTCATGAAAGCCGAGGCTGTAGGCAGGACTGCTGCCCTCAAGTCCAGGTAGATTGAAGTGGAGCGGCGCGAGGAGGCCGCCGCAGCCACCCTGGTCTCAGCGCTGGCCGAACTGGCCTCCGCCCACGCCGAGCAGATCCCTCTTCAGCAGCGGGTTGCCGACGCCGAGTCCGTCGCTCGGCAGAATAGGGAGGAAGTGCTTCAGCGGCGGACGCTGGAGCGCGTGGACGCCCCCATGCTTGAGGGCCTCGGGAACTGGGCCAACAGTGCCTTGGGCCACATCTGTGACGAGAATGCCCCTCATCCCCGCGTGGACGACTACGCCAGTCACCTCCGCTTCTTCACCGACGTGGTGACACGCCTGGAGAATCGCCCCGAGAGAGCTCACCTGCTTGTTGAAGAGAGGAGCCACGGCCTGCTGGGGCACGCATTCTCCCGTGTCTTCAGCCATCTCCAGAACACCTACCAGAACTTTGACTTTGACGCCGCCATTGCTCCAGTTCCGGAGGCCATCAGGGGTGACCTGGCATGGTGGGTGGAGGACAATGTGGATGCGCTAGTCAGGGCCTTCGCCCGACGACGCGGTGCTGGTCGCGGCGGATGAAGGCGACGTGGTCGACGATGGTGATGGCGGCACCGGTGGAGGCGATGGTGATGCTAGCGACGGTGGCAGCGATGACGCGTCTGAGGGCGATCCGGGGGACGCGGCGAGCGACATGTCCGACTGATCCCGTGTTTCCCAGCTGTTTGTCCAGCACGCAGAAGCTCGGGCGAGGCCCTAGAGGTTGTAAGAGCATTTTTGGAGGGGAAGCCCCTCATGTAAATATACTACTGCCTCTATCTTTTTAGGCCGAGTTGAATATGTGTCTTCATGAACTCTCGTATCCTGGGGCAAGTTTGCTGTTGCGGTTTACCTTAGCCTGGGCGAGCCCCGAACCGGGTCGTGAGGTTGTGAGTTTCTGGAAAGCTCCTGAAGAGCCTGTCGACACGCCCGAGGGGGCCGCGTGATAAGAAAGCGCTAGCCGTGGTGCGACATGCACGTGGGGCTAGTGTGCCATGCCTAGCCCCGCCCGTGAGGGAGAAGCAACAGGCACGAACTCCAAATTAAGGCGAGAACTAGATAGCAAGAAATCGCTCGAGCGAGAAAAAGGCACCACCCCGCGCGCACCAATGAAAATTCAACTTCAACTTAAATCCAACTCCAGAAGGCAGGGTTGCAGAAAAGAGATCCAAAGCAAATGGCCGCGTCCGGCGCCTAGTCTAGTCTTCTTGTCTTCTCACCAGCGCGGAGCTAAGTGCTGCCACTAGGACGTGGGAGGGAGCCCCCGAGGCCCGAGGGCGGCACTCCTGAGACTCCGGGGCGTGTACAACCCCACTCATTATTACGTGAGAGTGTCACGAGCGGAGACCTTCACAGGCGTGAGCCTTACTTCATATCGCCACACGAGGGCCCCGCCTTGCGCCTCCCTCGACCACCGTTGGGGGCGACCGGAAACGAGGACGACACCAAGGGGCAAAGGGGATGCCAGCGGCGCCCTCGGCGACCACGGGTCCTCTGCCGGGGGAAGGCTCTGGAGCACCTCCCCGGCAGAGGGCCTACCTCCGGGGGACGCCTTGCTCCGTGCGGCGCGGGGAGGGCCCTTCCTCCCGGCCCCTCTCCTGCAGCCCCCAGCGTGCCCCCCTGGCGGCAGGGAGGCCGACGAGCTGGGGCCGCCATCCACTGCTGCGACCTGATCCTGCTGCGTCCCATGGTTAGGGTAAGCCTGCTCCTGAGGAATTAGTGGTACCCTGTAGCCGTTGTCACCGGCGCGGTTGGTGAGGATTCCGGAGGGCTCCTGAAAGGCGCCGACTTCTAACGCCTCCTCCTCCAAGCCCGGCTCGAGGAACGAGCCAGGGTCGTCTTCCAGCATGTACCCCTGGTCCACCATGCGGGGCGCGTAGGCCTCCGAGGCCGTCTCCTCGAAGACCTCGCCGTAGTGCCCCATGCTCCATGTTGCCCGGCCTTGCGTGCCGCCTTGAGGATGGTAGGGTTGCATCCCGCCGGGGCCGTAAGCGGCAGCGCTCGTGCCCGCACCCACCGGAGGTGGCGCGGGTGCGAGCGGGCGTCCAGCTCCGTTGGTCGCGCCGGTGTCGATGAAGGCTGGCGGCGTGCCCGTGGGCACGCGGGCGCGGCGAGGCCCGCCATGCGACCCGGCCGCAGCCTGAGTTGCGAGCAGAGAGCAGAAGGGTGGTGCTCCCAAGGCCGCGACGTCCAAGAGCTCGGCGACGCGCTCCAGCAATGCATCCCGGCCGCTCTCCATTAACCGGCACCGCAGCAGCTCCCGAGCCACTGTGAGCACGGCCCTCATGTTTGCTTGCTCCCGTCGGGTATGCGGTGCCGTGGCCGCGGCGTGGCTTGAGGCCCTTGCGGCTGCCCGCACTTGTCGCGGAGTAAGGGCGGACGGCGGGTGACCGCGCCGCCCACGCCCCGCAGTGTTTGGTGGTGCGCGTGCTGCCTGGGCGCGGGATTGAGGTCTTCTTGGGCGGCGGCGCCGCCCGGGCTGGCCAGGCTGCCCAGCGGTCGGCGTTGGTCCTTGAGTCGCCGGACATCGGAGCGGCAGAGTGTCGGGGGATCAAAGGGCGGATCAACTGGCGGAAGAAGAGCTCCGACGCACCCCTACCTGGCGCGCCAAATGTCGGATCTCGGGTTCCGACAAAACCCTCAAGGTTCAAACACTGGGGTGCGCACGAAGATCTCCCCTACCAAATCACGCCCTCAACCTCGCCACGATCTCAACGGCTAGCTCGACGAACTCGCAACACAAGAGACACAAGATTTATACTGGTTCGGGCCATCGTTGTGGTGTAATACCCTACTCAAGTGTGGTGTGGCGGATTGCCTCTCGGGCTGAGGATGAACAGTACAAGGGGAAGAACAGCCTCCTGAGGCGAGTTGTTCTTGTGCTTGGTGGGTGTGAGGATGGGTTGGATCTAGTCCAAGATGAGATGGATGAGGCTCCGTTGCCTCCTACTGTGGTGGCTAATCCTATTTATAGAGGCCCTGGTCCTCTCCCCAAATATTGAGCGGGAAGGAATGCCACAACGGCCATTTTGAAAGGGGACAACTAGTACAAGTTATCCTGACAAAAGCAGTCTTCGCCTGCCAAAGGCTTTGGTGGTGACGCCGCCTTGGGCTCCATGGTGACCTTCGTCTTGCCGTCCTGCTGGTCTTGGTCTCGTTGCACCGATATGGAAACCTTTGCTTGACGCCTCGGTACTCTTCGTCTGCGCTTGCCTCCTTAGCACCAAAGAGGAAACAAGGACACTGTGCGCGCTGGCGCCCGCCTGGTCTCGATCGTCATGGCTCACGTCATTGGAACCTCATGAGGTTTGCCTTGCCTTGATCTCTCCGCCCCTCACGAGCCAGCCTAGTGAGGCCGCTCCCGAGGAGGTCTTGTGTCGTCCGCCTCGTGAGGCTTGGCCCAACGCGAGGGTCTCGAATGCTTGTTGGTGAAGATGGGCCGTACGGGCCCGCTTGCAGAGCCACGTCGTGGGCCACAGGCAGGCAAGTCTGGGGACCCCCGTTCCTAGAACGCCGACAACAACATAGAAGTAAAAAGCATAAACTCTATTGAAAACCAACAAACTATGTTCTCAATCAACCTTGCAACTACAATTCATCATATTTTCAGGAAGGGAGCCTATTGGAAAGTCCACATACTCAACCATAATTTAATATTCTATGATTACTAACAGTCACCGCATACACATGAGCAAAAGGTTTCAACCGTACACATAGAAATATAGGGGCTTATAGTTTCATCTCCCAACTCATTCACGTCAAGGGTGATGTCAACAATAATAACTCATGCTCACTCATATTTAACTCGGTATATGTGCCTAGATCTTTCCACACCACATGATTCTTGCAAAAAAGAAAATAAAAAGGAATAGGGAAGAATACTTTGACTCTTGCATAAAAGTAAATACATAAAGTAAAACATAGGCCCTTCGCAGAGGGAAGCAGAGGTTGTCATGCACTTTTTTGGTCTGTATGCACAATCTCTTAATGCAAAAGAATGTCACGTTATAATGCCCCTTAAGATAGCAACCTTTATTATGCAGTCTATCGCTTTTATTACTTTGCCATCACAAGTTCGTACAACACTTAATTTCTCTTACACTAAATGATAAAACACATTTAGAAGCAATTCTTATTGCCTTATTGCACCGATGACAACTTACTTGAAGTATCTTACTCAATCCATAGGTAGGTAAGGTGGACTCTCAAAACATGAGTTTGGGTTTAAGGTTTTTGGATGCACAAGTAGTATCTCTGCTTAGTGTGAAATTTTTGGCTAGCAAAGGTATTGGGCAAGCACCACATGTTGAAGGATCTATGCCAATATAACTTCTATGTGAATATGAGTAAACATAAATCATTACGTTGTCTTCCTTGTCCAACGTCAACAGTTTTGGCATATAATTTTTAATGGGGGCTCACAATCATAAAAGATGTCCAAGATAGTGTATTTGCATATGAATATTCTCTTCCCTTATTAATTCTTTCATCAATTGCATCATTGACCAATGTTATGTTTGTCCACTTTCAAATTTTTTTACCACTTGTACTTTTCCTTATGCGATGTCATTACTTACCATAAGATTTGCATATGAGACATTTCATTATTTTCTTTTATTTTGATTGAAACATAAAAGTAAAGAAGCAAAAACTCAAACTAAACTTCATTATATAACTCTCACTCGATTACATAGATAGATAGATCACGATACTAGCACTCGAAAATAGATCAAACTAAACTTTTATTCAACTAAATCATGAGATAACTAAGGATCGAACTAGAATAGGTAAAGATAATAAAAGTGATGGTGATACGATACCAGGGTATATCCCCCAAGCTTGGCACAAGCCAAGGGGAGTGCCCATACCCGTGTACTCAAGTCTCCTTTGGTGGTGAAGATGGTGATGGTGGTGGTGATGATGATGAAGTAGTAGTGAGCTTATCCAGCTTGCGTCAGAGACGACAATTATCCTCCCTTAGATCATCATTCTCTAACTCAAGCCTTAATATCCTCTTGCATAATGCTACTTTGCTTTCTTGCAAAAAACGAGAAGGGATAGATTGGGTCTTAGTTTTATTTGCTCTGTTGGGGGAGACTTGGCTTCTTGAGACTCGCGTGCAGATCTCCAAGTTGAGGTAGTGGGGCTTCATCTTCATCTGAGGATCCATCCTCTATCTCCTACGGCTCGGTCTCCTCCTCCTCATCTATGAACCACACCTAGGGGAAGGTATCCTTGAAGACATTTGGATCTTGAGCATGGTAGGTAACATAGCCCTCTCCATCCGAATCTTGAGACGGCATATTTTCAGATCTGTCCGGGAAACAACGCGAAATAAGAATAGAGGATTTATCTGCGATGCGGTGGTCAATACGTTCGGGGGGTATATAAAGATTTTTTATCTTGGGAAACAAGCAAACGGAAGGAAAACGGAGTCGGGAAGGTTCCCGAGGGGACCACAACCACTGGTGTATCCTGGCCACCTCGACTGCCTTCCTAGTTGTTTCTTATTTTCCAAATATTTCTAATATTCCAAAATTGACAGAAAATATTTTTCTGGATTTTTTGGAGTCCGTTTACTTACCATATAACGTACCTCCTCTTTTTCAGGGTTCAGGAGTGTTCTGGAAGGTTTCTTTTATGTGTTCCTCCGGTGTCATGGTTTGGATAATATTGGTTTCAACATTAATAGACGTACCTGAGATAAATTGTTTAATTATTTTCCCATTGACCACCTTTGGATTGGTGCCTTCTACATTATTGATCTTTCGGGGTTTTATCAATTCTACCACGAGTTGTGTCCCACTACTCAGTTTTGCCACTAAAAGTTATAACTGCTCAAAAATTGCATCTTTCCATGAGATGCTTGCTAAAAAATGCCATTAGATATCTCAAAATGCCATCGTTCTATTAGATGTTTGCTCAAAAATGCCACTAGACATCGTTATTGTCAGGTCAAACCCATTGACCATGTTATATGACAAAAATACCCCTAAAAGCACATGTCAGTTCTCTCTATCTCACAATGATAAGTGTGGCCCCACTTGTCAGGAGTAAGCAAGCGAACAATTTTACAGTAAAATAAGAACGCTTTTGGGATCAAGTGGGACCCAGACTTTATTGTAGTGAGATAGGGGGAGAGCTGGCATGTTGGTCCATTGGCATTTATGTCATTATATCATCGCAAACGAGATTTGAGGTGACAGTAATGGTGTCAAGTGACATTTTTTAGCATGCGCCTAACGAAGCAATGGTATTTTTAAGCAGTTGAAATTCCTAGTGGCAAAACTGAGTAGTGGGATACAACTAGTGGCATAAATGCTAAAAATCCTTGATCTTAATGGCTCCAGAACAATACACCTCTTCAATAATATATGGTCCTTCCCATTTGGAAAGAAGTTTTCTTGCAAAAAATCTAAAAGAGTTGTACAAAAGAACATATTCACCAACTTTGAATTCCCGTTTTTGGATTCTTTTGTCACCACCTTTAAATTTTTCTTTGAACAGTTTTGTCGTGGTATTCTCATGGGGGGGGGGTGTGAGGGGACAGATGCCACAAGGGCTTTGTGTGAGGGTAGGACTGCTGCTTATAGGACCGGGAGCGGGTATGCGAGTAGCACGCGCTAGTTTACCCAGGTTCGGGGCTCTCCGGAGAGATAATACCCCTACTCCTGCATGTCTGAGTATCTGTAGTATATCTGGTACAGAGTTGCTCATGGAGCTGTATCTGAGGTCAGTACCATAGGCATCTGGCATCTGGCCTCGTATATGCCTCGCATGTGGCATGCTAGTGGCCGGCCACGCTCCTGCGTGAGTGTGTCTGAGAGTGAGTCCATCCTCTTGGATGGATGGATGGATGGCTATATATAGTGTGGAGCTAGCTTACTATCTAAGCTATGTGGTGGTATGGGAGCAAGGCATGGTGCATGTCATGCTTGTCCCCTGGGTCACTTCATAAATAGTGCCAGGGGACAAGTGACACTATACATGATGGCTGGGGTGACACGTGAATAGTGCTCGGGTACGACCGTCTCGTCGGTGTCTTGTCGGTGTCGAGTTGGGCTGAAGCCGGCAGCCGGCTAGTTGGTGCAGTCGACAGCCGGCAGCCGGCCAGGTAGAGCAGTCGGTCGGGGAGCCGGCAGGAGCAGCCGGGCAGTCGGACTGAGGGGCTTTGCTAGCCCCGATGTCTTGAAATATTGTCTTGCCGTCTTCGGGATACCCGTGGCCAATTACTCCGACAGTAGCCCCCAAGCCTCCGGGCAACTTGGCAAAGTTGGGCGGAGGTTTTTTGGCGGTTGTTCATGGAAATGATCATGCAAAAGACAAAGTTAGTCCACGTAGATATATCAAATGATTGCTTTTAGCGTTACAAGTTTTATGCGGAGGGTGCCGACTCGGTTTTGTCCGAGCCCCCTTCAATCTTTTTCATGTTCCCTCCACTCTTTGGCTTGCTCTCGCTTGCCGGACAGCTGCTCTGTGGTCTGTGGCTGAGAGTGGGCCACGGAGTGGAGTGTACAATACTCAGACTCTGGGAGCGAATTTAACCGAGCAGATACTCATAAAGAAAACGGCCGGGTCGCCCGAACCGTTTTTCTTCCCGGACATTTTTCGCGTGGGTGGCCTCCAGCGTTCACTCTTGCTAGCCGGACAGCCGCTCTGCGGTCTGTGACTAAGAGTGGGCCTTTGGTACCACGCACGCTACTAAGCCATCTGCGGGAACAAACGTCTCAGGCCAAGCGGCCAGCCCCCGGGCCAACTCTGGCTGGCGCCGAGGCGAACAGTGATGTAACTGTAATGAAATGCAGAGATAGCCCCCGAGCATCGCTCGTGGTTATCCGTGCTCTCGCGGTGAAAAAATATGCGGGTGAGGAGCTCACATTGGTTTTCATGTAGCCGAGGCGGAGTTTGCCGAAGACAGCCGGCGCGGCTCGGCGCTCGCGGAGCGCACTGGCACACCCACTGGATGTTGCCTTCGAGCCCCCGGGTGCTCGAAGGGGGTTCCCGGCCGGTCAGGCTCGACCGGCCAGGCGGCGAGGCGTCTTGCAGCGCCCTTTTTCTTCTTCTGCCGGCTGCTGGCAGCTGGACAAAACTCTTCTCTTGTCTGCAATCTTCCGTGGGGGCGCGCCAGCGCACCCACTGGGTGTAGCCCCCGAGATTATGGTCGACTGCTGAGCAGTCGGGCCGGATCTTCCGGCAGCTACTTTGTCTTCTTTCCTCGCGGAGGCGCGGCAGTGCACCCGCTGGGTGTAGCCCCCGAAATTTGGGCCAACTGCTGAGCAGTCGGGCCGGATCTCCTGGCAATTACTTTGTCTTCTTTCCTCGTGGGGGCGCGTCAGCGCACCCGCTGGGTGTAGCCCCCGAGATTCGGGCCAACTGCTGAGCAATCGGGCCGGATCTCCCGGCGACTACTTTGTCTTCTTTCCTCGCGGGGGCATGTCAGCGCACCCGCTGGGTGTAGCCCCCGAGATTCGGGCCGACTGCTGAGCAGTCGGGCCGGATCTCCCGGCGACTACTTTGTCTTCTCTTTCTTCGCGGGGGCGCGTCAGCGCACCCGCTGGGTGTAGCCCTCGAGATTCGGGCGGACTGCTAAGCAGTCGGGCCGGATCTCCCGGCAACTACTTTGTCTTCTTTCCTCGCGGGGGCGCGTCAGCGCACCCGCTGGGTGTAGCCCCCGAGATTCGGGCCGACTGCTGAGCAGTCGGGCCGGATCTCCGGGCAACTACTTTGTCTTCTCTTTCTTCGCGGGGGCGCGTCAGCGCACCCGCTGGGTGTAGCCCCCGAGATTCGGGCCGACTGCTGAGCAGTCGGGCCGGATCTCCCGGCGACTACTTTGTCTTCTCTTTCTTCGCGGGGGCGCGTCAGCGCACCCGCTGGTTGTAGCCCCCGAGATTCGGGCCGACTGCTGAGCAGTCGGGCCGGATCTCCCGGCAACTACTTTGTCTTCTTTCCTCGCGGGGGCGCGTCAGCGCACCTGCTGGGAGTAGCCCCCGAGATTCGGGCCGACTGCTGAGCAGTCGGGCCGGATCTCTGGGCAACTACTTTGTCTTCTCTTTCTTTGCGGGGGCGCGTCAGCGCACCCGCTGGGTATCCTGTCGGAGCAGGAGGCAGACTAGCCGGCTTGGCACTACCGACAGCGTGGGTCACGACTGACCGTCCGAGTGGCGAAGCAGGCGGATGAATCATCCGGACGGGTGTTTCTTTTCTTGTCTTTGTCCCAGCCGACTTCTTTCTCTTTTTTCTCGGGGAGCCGGCTTGGCACTCGGCCATTGACTTTTCTAACAGTCGGGCTCCAACTTTTTTCTAGCCGGCCGTCCTTTTTCTTCCAGCCGGCCTTTGGGCAGGCGGCCCTATCTGCACGGAGCAGCCGGCCAGGGCGCAACCCGGCGGGGTGCCGAGCTAAGGCGGGCGGCAGGCGGCCGCAGGCGGTGGCCGCCAGGCGGGGAGTCGGCCACCCGGGGCCGGGATGCGGCCAAGGCGAAGGAGAGGGGCGCGGCGACCTGGCGGCCGGGCGCCGGCGAAGCCGGCCGTGCGGACAGAGCCGGGGCGACGTGGGAGGGAGCCGGCAGCCGGCGGCGGGGCAGGCGGCCACAGGCGCACCCGGCGGGCGTGGCGCGCGGAGGCGGACCCGGCTGGGGAGCCGGCTTGCGGGCGAGGCGGACACAGGAGCCGGCGGCCGGGTGCGAGGCAAGGCTGACGCAGGAGCCGGCAGCCGTGTGCGAGGCAAGGCGGACGCAGCCGCACGCGGAGCCCGAAAGCCGGACTGGGCGGAGCCGGGGGCGAAAGCGAGAGGCCGAGCGGTGCAGCCGGCGTGAGGAGGACCCAACGCGAAGGATGGCGAGCTCGGCGCGCGGGAGGCGGCCCGGAGGAGCGATGGGCCCGTAGCGGAGCGGGCGGAGCTGGCGCGACCGAGTGTGGAGGAGGCCAGAGAGGTGCGGCCAGGTGGATGGGCGGAGCCGGCCACGCGGGCAGGCGGCCGAGGCAAGGCGAAGCCGGCCCGCGGGAGCCGGCGGGCGGGCGAGGCGGCCTGGCAGGGGCGGAGCAGTGGCCAGCGCGGGAGTGGCGGTGCTCGGAAGCCGGCCGGGTCGGGGCCAGAGCCGGCGCGGGCGGTAGGCGACCGGTCGGGCCGGGCCGGGCACGGCGGGGCGGCACAGCGACGCGAGGGCCAGGCGCGGAGGCGCGCGACGCTAGGAGGCGCTAGGCCGCGAAGGCGGAGGCTGGGACGGCGCAGCGACGAGTGCCGGGGCGGGCGCGTCTGGAGGAGCCCTTGGCCGACTGGTGGGTGGGAGGCGGCCGGGGGCTGAGCGGAGGAGCCGGCCAGGCGAGGTAGACTCGGCGGCTGGGCGAGCTCGAACCAGCGGTCGGGCGCGGCGGCGAGACGGCGAGGACGGCAGGGCCGGCGCCGGGGCGCGAGCCGGCACAGGCACCCGGCCGAGTAGCGGAGGCGGCTCGGCGCAGAGCAGCCCAGAGCGGAGGGCGGGCATGGCGCAGAGGGACCTGGCGGCTGCCGCTCGGGTCGGGGAGGCGGAGCTCGAGCTCTTGGAGCTCCTGCTTGAGCTCGGGCGCGGGAGGCGAGTCCGCACGGCCAAGCGGGGAGGCGCAGGCGCGGAGTGGCCTGAGCCGCAAGCCGGGCGAGGAGGGGCGCCGGGGCGGCTGCGGCGCGAGGCCGGGGCGATGCGGGGAAGCCGCGCACGCGGAGACTGCGGGGCGCTGGGGAAGAGCCCGGACGGGGACGCAGCAAGCTGCAGCGGCACAGGCGCGGCCGTGCGGAACCCTGACGGGCACTGAGCAAGCCGCAGCAGCGCTGGCGCGGCCGGAGATGCATAAGGCTCGGATGCAGTGTAGGAGCTAACAACAAACGAAGCTACGGTGAGGACGCGCCACCCCTTGCGGGTGCTCCGGGGTCGCGTCGATGTCGGGCCCCCGAGCGCCACCGGAGAGACAACGGCGACGCTGCGGTGACGACGAAGGCGAGGCCGACGGCGAGGACGCGCCGTCCCCCGCGGCCGCTCCGGGGGCGGGTCGAAGTCGAGCCCCCGAGCTCTATCAGAGAGTCGGCGCGACGCCGCGGCGGCGATGGCGAAGATGGTCCCGCCCGGACTGCGAAACCAGCAGCAGCGTGGTAGCATAGTAGTAGTACCACCCCACGGTGGGCGCCAACTGTCGTGGTATTCTCACGGGGGGGTGTGAGGCGACAGATGCCACAAGGGCTTTGTGTGAGGGTAGGACTGCTGCTGATAGGACCGGGAGCGGGTATGCGAGTAGCACGCGCCAGTTTGCCCAGGTTCGGGGCTCTCCGGAGAGATAATACCCCTACTCCTGCATGTCTGAGTATCTGTAGTATATCTGGTACAGAGTTGCTCCTGAAGCTGTATCTGAGGTCAGTACCATAGGCATCTGGCATCTGGCCTCGTATATGCCTCGCATGTGGCATGCTAGTGGCCGGCCACGCTCATGCGTGAGTGTGTCTGAGAGTGAGTCCATCCTCTTGGATGGATGGCTATATATAGTGTGGAGCTAGCTTACTATCTAAGCTATGTGGTGGTATGGGAGCAAGGCATGGTGCATGTCATGCTTGTCCCCTGGGTCACTTCATAAATAGTGCCAGGGGACAAGTGACACTATACATGATGGCTGGGGTGACACGTGAATAGTGCTCGGGTACGACCGTCTCGTCGGTGTCTTGTCGGTGTCGAGTCGGGCTGAAGCCGGCAGCCGGCCAGTTGGTGCAGTCGACAGCTGGCAGCCGGCCAGGTAGAGCAGTCGGTCGGGGAGCCGGCAGGAGCAGCCGGGCAGTCGGACTGAGGGGCTTTGCTAGCCCCGATGTCTTGAAATATTGTCTTGCCGTCTTCGGGATACCCGTGGTCAATTACTCCGACAAGTTTGGAATTTTCATAAGCTTGGGTTCTCCATTCATCTAGTGAGCTAATATGAAATATCCTCTTTTCACTGGCAAGTTTGAAGTCATAATTATTGAGTTCTTTAATTGCCCAATATGCTTTATATTCTAACTCAAGAGGTAAATGACAAGCTTTTCAATAAACCAATTTATATGGAGACGTACCCATAGGATTTTTATAATTTGTTCTGTAGGCCCAAAGTGCATCATCTAGTTTCATAGACCAATTTTTTCGGGACCTATTGACAATTTTTTGTAATATTAATTTTATTTCTCTATTTCTAAGTTCAACTTGACCACTAGATTGAGGATGATATGCTAATGCAATTATATGGTTAACATCATATTTAGAAGCATTTTACGGAAAGCACCATGAATAAAGTGTGAACCACCATCAGTCATTAAATATCTAGGGACTCAAAACCTTGGGAATATGACTTCTTTAAGCATTTTAATGGAAGTGTTATGATCAACACTACTAGTTCGAATAGCTTCTACCCACTTAGTAACATAATCAACAACAACCAAAACATGTGTATACCCAATAGAGGAAGGAAAAGGTCCTATATAGTCAAAGCTCCAAACATCAAATGGTTCAACAACAAGTGAATAATTCATAGGCATTTCCTAACGCTTACCGATATTACCTATTCTTTGGCATTCATCACAAGACAAGACAAACTTACGGACATCTTCGAAAAGAGTAGGCCAATAAAAACCAGATTGCAATACCTTGTGAGTGATGACCCACAAGTATAGCGGATCAATTGTAGCTCTTTTCGATAAGTAAGAGTGTCGAACCCAACGAGGAGCAGAAGGAAATGACAAGTAGTTTTCAGTAATGTGATGTCTGCAAGTGCTGAAATTGTAAGTAGTAGAGTAGTTTGATAGCAAGATAATTTGTAACGAGCAAGTAACAATAGTAGTAACAAGTATGCACCAAGGTAGCCCAATCCTTTTGAGGCAAAGGACATGCCAAAACGGTCTCTTACGATAAGCAAAGTGTTCTTGAGGGTACACGCCGGATGTAACTTTCCATATTTGTAACTCCAACTCTTGCCATTTTTGGCAATGTGTTATCATATTCCCTTCGTGGTCGGGTTTTGTTTTTTATTTTTCAGTTTGTTCATGTCATGCATCTCTTATCATGTCATCATGTGCATTGCATTTGCATACGTGTTCGTCTCATGCACCCGAGCATTTTCCCCGTTGTCCGTTTTGCAATCCGGCACTCCCACCTCCTCTGGCGCATCCCTCTTGTTTTCTTTTCATGAGCGGGTGTTAAACGTTCTCGGAATGGACCGAGGCTTGTCAAGTGGCCTTGGTATACCACCGGTAGACCACCGGTCAAGTTTCGTTCCATTTGGAGGTCGTTTGGTACTCGAACGGTTAACCGAGTAACCGCAAAGTCCGTTTGTGTGTGCAGCAAACCCCCCCTCAAAACAGCCCAAAACTTCGATCATGATCGTGTGGGCGAAAACCGCACTCCATTTGGAGTCTCCTAGCTCCCTCTAGCTATATATATGTGAGTCCAACCGAAAACATTCGCAGTCCAAACCCTAACCCGCTCCTCCGCGCCGCCGGACGTGTCCGCCCGGGGCCGGACACATCGGCACCGCCGCCCCAGTCACTCGGAGGGCGACACGTGTCGCCTCCGTACGCCGCGCCGCCGCGGCCCGGGAAGCCCGCGTTCGGCCCCCGCCGGGCCCGTGCCTCCTCGCGCCCGAGCCCGCGCAGCTCGCCGCCTCCTTCCTCCCTTCGCCCACCGGGCCCCGCGCCGCCATCGCCCCCGCCGCCGTCCGCCGGGAGCCCGAGCTCCGCCGGCCGCCGCCGTCCTCCGCCCTCGCCGCCGCGGCTCCGCGCCCCGAGGCGCCGCCGTAGCCCGTCGCCGGCGCCGGCGCGCCCGCACCCGACCTTCCCCGAGCCCCGGCGCCTCCTTCCTCCTTCGCTCCGGCCGCCGGCAGCAGCTCCTTCTCCGGCGAGCTCGAGGTCAAGCCGAGCTCGATCCCGATCCAGTCAACGCCCGCGGGTTGACTTTCTTTCTCCCCCCGAAATTTTCCCAAGTCTGTGATATTCTACATTATGTTGCATACTTCCTCATGGCATAACTCTCTGCATATAACTCCGTTTCGCGCGTGTGATATATCGAAATGTTCGCCTCATGATGCTCTTCATTTTGTTCTATTTCACCATGTTCATTTGAGTCCATCTTGATGAAGTAATCTTTGGTGCAAGAGTGCTAGTTGCTGTTATCTGATGTTACTTAGCAGAACTTGAGGATTTGTTATTTTTGTTGCATTTATTCTGTGTATCTTATGGGCATGAGCTCTACATGTGTTTTGTTATATGCCATGCCATCTTTACCGAGGTGTATGCCATGTATTTTTGTGATCTCTGTGGTGACTAGCACAAGCATGCAAACTAGGCTTCGTGATGTTTCTGATTTCAGGGACTAATTAAGTCTGTGACTGCTGTTATTTTCTTGCTATGTATCCATGTGGCTACAGAGAGATCCATGCTTATTTTGGTGATGTTCAGTAAGGATGTCTTGTAGATATTGTTGTAATTGATCCATTCGTTTCCTTTTTTGCAATTATGGAGTGACATAGCATGACTCAATCTTGCTCTACTTTTGCTATAAAATATTTCTGGCAGATTGTTTACAGGTTATTCAATATTGCCAAGCTTGTTGTAGTTGTTTCATACATGCTATGTACTTTCTCTTGACATGGATAGCTTCATAAACATGCCATATTGCTCTAGGTTTGCTTGTTTTGTCATGCATTGCTTTGTGGTGAGTGCATCAAGCTCACCAAGATGCCTTCATATTACTGTTTCTGCCATGCTCTGTTTTCTGCTAAGTCTGAAACCTGTTAACGAAACTTGCTATGTTTACATGGTTGCCATCATACCTTCTGGTCCTTGTTGGCTTATGGTCAGTAAGGTACTTTTGTCATATGCATTTAGTAGAATACTGCCATGCCTTTTTTTGCCATGTTAATTTCCTGTAGCATGTTAATTTCATGCTCTGAACATTGCTACCTGATGCTGTTTTCTGCCATGTCCAGTAATTTCACCAAGTCTGTGAACCTGTTATCTTTTGCACATTTGCCATGCTTGTTTGAACCTGTTATGTTGTGATCTAGCCGTAGCTCAGTGTTCATCTTTTGTCAAGAATCTCCTGTAGATTACTGCCATATGCTTTGTTGCTATGTTGGGGTGCTGTAGCATTGTTACTTGTTGCATTCTAAGTGCTATCATGCTGTTAATCGCAGATTCGTGTCATTCTTGTTTTGCTTGCCATTTGCAAACCGTGCATCCGTTTCCGGTGATCTTTATATCGATTTCGACCAAAATCATCTTATATTTCCAGTGGCATGCTTGGTTTGCCAAGTTACTTCCTTGTTCATCTTTTTCCTTCCGGAGCACGCATATGCATCGCATATCATATCTTGCATATCATTCATGTATTGCATCATGTTGCTTGTGCATTTCTCGTGATTGATTGTAGTTCCGTTGCTTGTGCTCTTGTTTTGGGTAGAGCCGGGAGACGAGTTCGTGAACGAGGAACCTGTTGAGTACGCTTACGAGGATCAAGCTTTCGACAACTCTGAGAACCTTGCAGGCAAGATGACCACACCCTCGAAATCACTTCTATCTTTGCTTTGCTAGTTGTTCGTTCTATTGCCATGCTGCGCTACCTACCACTTGCTATATCATGCCTCCCTTTTTGCCATGTCAGCCTCTAACCATCCTTTCCTAGCAAACCGTTGTTTGGCTAAGTTATCGCTTTTGCTCAGCCCTCTTATAGCGTTGTTAGTTGCAGGTGAAGTTGAAGTTGGTTCCATGTTGGAACATGGATATTTTGGGATATCACAATATCTCTTATTTAATTAATGCATCTATATATTTGGTAAAGGGTGGAAGGCTCGGCCTTATGCCTGGTGTTTTGTTCCACTCTTGCCGCCCTAGTTTTCGTCATACCGGTATTATGTTCCTTGAGTTTGCGTTCCTTACGCGGTTGGGTGATTTTTGGGACCCCCTTGACAGTTCGCCTTGAATAAAACTCCTCCAGCAAGGCCCAACTTTGGTTTTACCATTTGCCACCTAAGCCTTTTCCCCCGGGTTTGCGCGAGCCCGAGGGTCATCTTTATTTAAACCCCCGGGCCAGTGCTCCTCTGAGTATTGGTCCAACCTGTCAGTCGCCGGTGGCCACCAGGGGCAACTCTGGGCTCGCCTATCAGAAGCTTGGATAATCCGGTGTGCCCTGAGAATGAGATATGTGCAGCTCCTATCGGGATTTGTCGGCACATTCGGGTGGCTTTGCTGGTCTTGTTTTACCATTGTCGAAATGTCTTGTAAACCGGGATTCTGAGACTGATTGGGTCTTCCTGGGAGAAGGTTTATCCTTCGTTGACCGTGAGAGCTTATGATGGGCTAAGTTGGGACACCCCTGCAGGGTATTTTCTTTCAAAAGCCGTGCCCGCGGTTATGAGGCAGATGGGAATTTGTTAATGTCCGGTTGTAGAGAACTTGTCACTTGACCCAAGTAAAATACATCAACTGTGTGTGTAGCCGTGATGGTCTCTTCTCGGCGGAGTCCGGGAAGTGAACACGGTTTGAGTTATGAATGACGTAAGTAGGAGTTCAGGATCACTTCTTGGTCATTACAAGATGACGACCGTTCCGTTGCTTTTCTTCTCGCTCTCATTTGCGTATGTTAGCCACTATATATGCTTAGTGCCTGCTGCAGCTCCACCTTTACACCATCCTTTCCCACAAGCCTAAATAGTCTTGATCTCGCGGGTGTGAGATTTCTGAGTCCTCGTGACTCACAGATTCTACCACAACAGTTGCAGGTGCCGACGATGCCAGTGCAGATGATGAGATCGACCTCAAGTGGGAGTTCGACGAGGAACGTGGTCGTTACTATGTGTCTTTTCTTGATGATCAGTAGTGGAGCCCAGTTGGGACGATCGGGGATTTAGCATTTGGGGTTATCTTATTTTCATTTGGATCTTGACCGTAGTCGGTCTATGTGTGTATTTTGGATGATGTATGGATTATATTTATGTATTGTGTGAAGTGGCAATTGTAAGCCAACTCTCGTTATCCCATTCTTGTTCATTACATGGGATTGTGTGAAGATGACCCTTCTTGCGACAAAACCACAATGCGGTTATGCCTCTAAGTCGTGCCTCGACACGTGGGAGATATAGCCGCATCGTGGGCGTTACACCATAGCATTAAACTCTAGGATCCAATCGGTCCCTTACGGAATAGTGCATAAACTGGGGTTTAAGTTTCTGTCACTCTCGCAACCCACCATCTATTTACTACTCCACAATGCATTCCCTTAGGCCCAAAATATGGTGAAGTGTCATGTAGTCGACGTTCACATGAAACCACTAAGGGAATCACAACATACATACCATCAAAATATCGAACACATATGAAATTCACATGATTACTTGCAACATGATTTATCCCGTGACCTCAAGAACGAAAGTAACTACTCACAAACAATAAACATGTACATGATCAGAGGGGTATTAATATGCATAATGGATCTGAACATATAATCTTCCACCAAATAAACCATATAGTAATCAACTACAAGATGTAATCAACACTACTATTCACCCCCTAGCAACAATCTATAGTTCCGGTAACAAGATTGAATACAAGAGATGAACTAGGGTTTGAGATGAGATGGTGCTGGTGAATATGTTGATGGAGATTGCCCTCCCCAAGATGGGAGAGTTGTTTGTGACGATGATGACGATGATTTTCCCCCTCCGGGAGGGAAGTTCCCCCGGCAGAATCGCTCCGCCGGAGGGCAAAAGTGCTCCTGCCCAAGTTCCGCCTCAAGACGGCGGCGCTCCGTCCCGAAAGTCTTCTCCTTATTTTTCTAGGTCAAAATGACTTATATACCAGAATATGGGCACTGGAGGTTGTCGGATGTGGGGTTCCGGCAAACCCTTAAGGTTCAAACACTGGGGTGCGCGCGAAGTCTTTCCCTCCTCCGATCTACGCCCTAGCTCGCTAAGATCTAGCGGACGAACTCGACGAACTCGCAACACAGAAAGACACGAGGTTTATACTGGTTCGGGCCACCGTTGTGGTGTAATACCCTACTCCAGTGTGGTGGTGGTGGATTGCCTCTAGGGCTGATGATGAATAGTACAAGGGAAGAACAGCCTCCTGAGGTTGAGGTGTTCTTGTGGGTAGGCTCTCGATCGGGTTGGATCAAGCTAAGACGAGATGAAATGCCTCTACTATGGTGGCTAGCTCTACTTATATAGGCCCTGGTCCTCTTCCCAAATATCGAGCGGGAAGGGAGCCAACAACGGCGGGCAAATTTGAAGGGGGACAGCTAGTACAAGCTATCCTGACAAAAGCGGTCTACGCCTGCGAAAGCTCTGGTGGTGACGCCGTCTTGGGCTCCACGATGACCTCCGTCATGCCGTCCTCCTGGTCTTGGTCTCGTTGCACCAATATAGCAACCTTTTCCTGATGCCTTGGTACTCTTCGCCTGCGCTAGCCTCCTTAGCACCAAAGAGGAAATAAGGACGCTGCGCGCGCTCACGCCCGCCTGGTGTCATTCGTCATGGCTCACGTCACGAGAGCCTCGTGAGGTTTGCCCTGCCTTGATATCTCCGCCCCTCGTGAGCCTGCCTGGCTAGGCCACTCCAGAGGAGGTCTTGCGTCATCCGCCTCGCGACGCTCGGACCCTCACGAGGGTCTTGGATGCCTTGTTGATGAAGATGGGTCGTACGGCCTGCTGGCTTAGCCACGCTGTGGGCTGCAGGCAGGCAAGTCTGGGGACCCCCATTCCCAGAACGCCGACAGTAGCCCCCGTGCCCAAGGTGCGCTCGGGCTTGGCTTCGCGGCGAAGCCAAGGGTCAAGTTCGGAGCACTGCTGGCCCCAAAAGCCTGCGGCCTCGGTTGACGCGTGGCGGTTGATTAGACGTGGGCGTCTCCGCTTCCCCATGCTGCCTCTGCAAGTGCACGACTTGACAAGTCCCTGCGACATGCAAGGAAAACCATCATTACCTGCGATCGTGGGAGACGCCGGTTGGCCTTCTCTTGGTATATATGGGGAGGGGGGCGGAGCCCCCGTCGCCCATCTCTTCCTCGCTTGCTTGCTTCTTCTTTGCTCCATTGCTTGCAGTGCCACCGATGGCGCCACGAAGGAAGTTCTCTGCCGCCGAGAAGGGGAAGGCCCCTCGCGAGGGCCCCGGTTTCCCGGCACCCAAGCGCGGTCGCGGCCGTCCGCGCAAGCACGCCGTGACCCCCGCCGTGGCCCACCGTCGAGGCGGCGCCGCGGCACGCGGAGGGGATCGTCCCAACCATGGCGGTCCAGCTGACGAGGGGGAGGCGCGCAATGGTGGCGCGGCCTCCCCGCCTGCGCTTCCATTCAGCGGAGGTGTCGCCGGAGTTCGTCGTCTGGTCGGAGAACCCGGCCGGCAACTGGCTCCAGCTTCCGCTTGTCGATGAACTGCCGGCCCCTGGTCCAGGCGGGCTCTGGTTGCAGGCAGATGGTTGCTGCAGCAAGGCCTCTTGGGTCGCGGTCGAGACTTCCGCCGCGGGCAACATAGCCCTGGCCCGCGGCTGGCAGACGTTCGCTCGCGCGCGCAGCCTGGGCAGGCGGTGCACGCTCCACTTCAAGTATGACGGTGGATCGACCCTCTATGTGAGGGTGTTTGGGGAAGATGGTCGCCGCGCCGGGTGCTGCCCTGAGACAAACGAAGGTGAGGAGGTGCTCGGCCTTGGTGATGATCGCGACGAGGATGAGGGCGAGCCTGCCCTCGACGGCGACCGCGTCTCTTCCAGCTACGGCGGCTCTTCCTCCGGCGACAGCTCCAGCAGCGGTGGCTACGACCAGCCGCCGCGCCATCGCGCCCGCTTCGAATGAGGCAGCGGGTCATCTCATCGCCGCGCCTCCGTGAAGCGCGAGGAGGTGTCTGGCTAGGCTCGGGGCGTCGCTAAGGGCCTGCCTCCGCGGATTGCTGCAACGCCGCTTTGTTTAGCTCTTTTTCCCTGCATCAAAAAATGAAACCAGTATGGGCCCAGAGGGGTGTGTATCGAACTGTGGTGCTTTGGTTATTGCACTGTGCGTGTTATTCCCATGCCGTGTTGTTATTTTGCGCAAAGATAACTTAACCTGGTGCGTTTGGGACGCCCTTTGCCTCACGAGGTGTCTGCGTTTGCTCAGAAACTGCAAAAAATCATTAGGGGGTGCGCTAGAGGACTTGCCGTCCGCCCAAGCCTCGACTTGGCGCTTTGTATCGCGGTACCCGAGGGGCACGGATTAGGAGAGATGCGCCAGCTTTCAGGCTCGAACGAGGGTGGCTCGCGAGAAGGCAGAGAGAAGAAAAATGCTCGCGACGGCACCTGCCTAGCCCCCTCGCGAGGTATGCGAGAGAGAGAACACGAGCAAACCAGAGCCGAAAAATGCGGTAAAAGGCTAGGGAATCAAATCAACAATGAACACCAAGAGCAACTTCGATTAAGGAAAGGCGAGCCAACTACGGAAAGCAAATGAAAAGCCGCGTCCGGCACCTAATCTAGTCTTCAAATCTTCTCACCAGCGCGGAGCTAAGTGCTGCCACTAAGCGTGGGCAAGAGCCCCAGGGCCTGAGGCCGGCGCTCCTGAGACTCCGGGGCGTGTACAGCCCCAACTCATTATTACGTGAGAGTGTCACGAGCGGCGATTCTTCACAGGCACCGGGCCTTCTTCATAGGCTCTGGGCCTTTCTTCACAGGCTCTGGGCCTTGCTTCATAGGCTCTCGGCCTTGCTTCATGGGTAGAACTTCCAGAGGTGCTGGATGTTCCAGGGTTTTGGATAGGTGTCCCTTCTTGCATCTCCAAGCGCACGACGCCAGGCCTGGAGATGTGGACGACCCTGAACGGGCCCTCCCACATGGGTGAAAGCTGGTGCAACCCTTCCCTTGAGAGGACCCGCCTCAGGACTAGGTCACCCGTCTCGAGCGTCCTGGAGCGAATGTTGCGGCAGTGGTAACGCCGCAGCGCTTGCTGGTACCTTGCCTCCCTTAATGCAGCTTCGCGACGACGTTCCTCCCCCAGGACGAGATCCATCCCCCGCATGGCGTCCTGCTGCTTTTCGTCGAACGCCAGGACCCGCGCGGAGCGATGCTTGACCTCGTGAGGGAGGACTGCTTCGGCTCTGTAGACGAGGAAGAATGGAGTCTCACCCGTTGGCTTGGTAGCGGTGGTGTGGATGAACCACATCACGGACTGGAACTCGTCGTGCCAGCCCCTGCCGCAGGCCTCCAGCTTCTTCTTGAAGGTGCTGGTCTTGAGGCCCCTCAGGACCTCTGGGTTGGCGCGCTTAGCCTGACCGTTGCTCCTGCGGTGGGCCACCGAAGCGTAGCTGATCTGCGTTCCAAGGTTAGCACAGTAGGTTTTGAAGAGGTTACTAGTAAACTGCGAGCCGTTATCTGTGATGATGCGATTGGGGACCCCGAAGCGGCTCACGAGGCCCTTGATGAACTTGACGGCAGAGCCGGCCGGGATGGTACGGACGGCTTCCACTTCCGCCCACTTGGTGAACTTGTCGATGGCGACGTAGAGATAGCGATAGCCCCCTGGCGCCTGTGGGAACGGGCCTAAGATGTCCAGCCCCGGACAACGAACGGCCATGTGAGAGGGATGGTTTGGAGCCCCTGAGCAGGCTGATGGATTTGCTTGGCATGGAATTGGCAAGCTTCGCAGGACTTCACCAGCTTGGCTGCGTTGTTGAGCGCTGTAGGCCAATAGAATCCACTAAGGAACACCTTGCCGACGAAGGTCCGTGACGACGAGTGATGCCCGCAGTCCCCGCCGTGTATGTCAATCAGTAGCTCCCTTCCTTGATTGCTGGAGATGCAGCGCAGCGTGACATTGTTCGGCCGTTTCCTGTACAACTCGCTGTCTTGAATGCAGTATGCCGCGGCTTGACGGGCCACGCGCTCCGTGTCTGCTTCCTTATCCGGTAGCGCCCCGTGTGTCGAGTACAACTTGAATTCCTTAGTCCAGCATTCCTCCTAGGGCTCGAGCGCCAAGAGCAGCCGAGCTCCTGAGGTCGGGACACAGGCCGGGGCTCCCGTGACCGGAGGCTGTGAGAGCTCCTCCCGAGGCTGAGTAGTGCTTGAAAGGGGTGGCGTAGCTGATGGCTTGAAGAGCCGCTCCTCAAAGACACCAGGCTCTTGTGGTAGCCGCTTGGATGCTCTCCTGGCAATGTCGTCGGCTTCTTTGTTGGTGCCCCGGGGCACGTGGTGCAGCTCGAGACCTGAGAACATCTTTTCCATCTTGCGTACTTCCGCGAGGTAGGCCTCCATGTGCTCGTCCTTCGGCTCGTACACCTTGTTGGAGAAGTTGACGAGGAGTTGCGAGTCGCCTCTGACGGTAAGGCGCTTCACCCCCAGAGCTGCCGCAGCCTTCAGGCCAGCTATGAGGCCTTCGTATTCGACGATATTGTTGGAGACCTTCTCGCCGTGCTGGAAGCAGAGTTGCACGGCGTAGTAGAGCTTGTCCTGGGTGGGCGAGATGAGCACCGCTCCGGCTCCCGCGCCCTGGTACGCGAAAGCGCCGTCGAATTACATGACCCAGCCGTCTAGAGCCTCGCTCCCTGGGGAGGTGGACCGGTCCTCCCCCTCCTCTGTCAGGGCATCCATCCATTCTGCCACAAAGTCAGCGAGCGCAGCCCCCTTGATGACCCTGGTAGTGCTGAACTCTAACTGGAATGCTTGCAGCTCGATATTCCACTCAGCGACCCTTTCAGCCGAATTTGGGCTCCTGAGTACCCTCTCCAATGGGTAAGCTGAGACGACCTTGATCGGGTGCCCCTGGAAGTAGTATCGCAGCTTGCGTGAGGCCACCAAGAGTGCGAGCAGGAGCTTCTGAGGCATGGGGTAGCATGCTCTTGCGTTTCTCAGCACGGTGCTGACGACGTACACCGGGTGTTCGACGTGGGCTGGCGCACTATCGAGGTTGGGGTCCTGCGGAGATTGGTGCATCTCCTGAGGTGGAGGGTTTCTCGAGACTTGGCTGTCCTCAGGAGCTTCTGCGACGTTGTCCTGCCGAGCTTTGTCTTCCCCACCTGATGCCTTTGCTGCATCCTCTTGACCCTGCGCCACTTCTACTCCGGCTTGGCGCGGCGCGCCCTTGGCTTGGCGTTCCTCACTGACCGCCACCAGTGCTGCGCTGGCGGAGTACGGGGTCGCGGCAAGGTAGAGTACCAGAGGCTCAAGAGGCCGTGGTGCCACCATCAACGGGGGGCTGGTAAGGTATTTCTTGAGGTCTTGGAAGGCCTGATCGGCCTCCGGGGTCCATTCGAACGGGCCTTTCTTCTTCATGAGCTTGAAGAAGGGTAAGGCGCGCTCTCCCAGCTTGGAGATGAAACGCCCTAATGCGGTCACCCGCCCCGCTAGCTTTTGCATCTCTTTGAGGGTCTGTGGCGGGCTCTTGTCCTCGATGGCCTTGATCTTCTCAGGGTTCTCCTCGATCCCCCTGTGGGAAACGAGGAATCCCAGTAGCTTGCGCGAGGGGACACCGAACACACACTTCTCCGGGTTAATCCTCAAGTTCACCCGGCACAGGCTCTCGAAGGTTTCCTCCAAATCTTGAATCAATGTCCTCGCCTCACGAGACTTTACCACTATGTCGTCGACGTAGGCCTCTGTGTTCCTCCCGAGCTGCCGCCCCAGGGCGATGTGCATCAACCGCTGGAAGGTGGCGCCTGTGTTGCGCTGCCCGAAGGGCATGCAGGTGTAGCAGTACACCCCACATGGTGTTAGGAAAGCTGTCTTCTCCACATCTTCCACCGCCATCTTGATCTGATGATACCCTAAGAACGCGTCCAGGAAGCACAGCAAGTCGCACTCGGCGGTGGAGTCGACAATCTGGTCGATGCGCGGGAGCGGAAACGGATCTTGGGGGCAGGCTTTGTTAAGGTTGGTGAAGTCGACGCACATCCGCTCCTTCCCGCCTTTCTTTGGCACTACAACAGGGTTTGCCAGCCATTCGGGATATTGAACTTCCCGAATGGCGCCTGCCGCCTCCAGCTTGCGTGTCTCTTGGACGATGAAGGCCTGCTTCTCAGTGGACTGCCGTCTGGCTCGATATTTCACGGGGCGTATGTTGGGGCATACCGTTAGATGATGCTGGATCACCTCTCTTGGGACCCCTACCAGCTGATTGGGCTCCCACGCGAATATCTCCTTGTTCGCGCGCAAGAACCTCACCAAGGCTTCTTCTTGTCCCGGGTCAAGGCCGGCTCCTATGGTGAAGGTGGCCCCCGAAGACCCGTCCTCGTTGACCGGCACCTGCTTGGTTTCCGCCTTGTCTTGGGTGAACAACTGCTTCTTCTTGGTAGGCGCAGCCTCCTTGGCCTCGTCGGTACCGGCACCGGCCGGATGTGCTGCTGCCGCAGTCTTGAAGGCGAGCCTAAGCGCCGTCACGTCCTCCTTTGTGTCCCCCTTGATGGTGAGGACGCCCTTGCTTCCTGGCATCTTCATGAGGTTGTAGGCCGGATGGGTCGCCGCCATGAACTGAGCGAGAGCTGGGTACCCGAAGATGGCATTGTATGGGAGACCGATGCGGGCGATGTCGAAGTCCACCAGCTCAGTGCGGTAGTTGTCGTGTGTGCCAAAGGTGACAGGGAGGCGGATCTGCCCCAGAGAGTGGGCAGCTCCACCACCCACTCCCGAAAAGGGCTTGCTGAGGTTGAGCCGCTCGAGCGGCACGTGGAGAAGGCTGAAGGCTTCTACGGAGAGCAAGTTGAGGCCGGCACCGCCGTCGATGAGGGTCTTGGTGACGGCCACGTTGCAGATGGTGGGCATGCAGAGCATTGGGAGCATGCCGGAGCCGGCGGTGGAGCCAGGGTGGTCTTCTGAGCCGAAGGTGAGGTTGGCCTCTGGGGCAGCCCAACTTGGCGGAGCCCCCGGGCGCTTGGAGGTGGCCCCGATCTGACGGAGGAACGGTTTGACGTGGCGATCTGAAGGCGGTGCTTGAGAGCCGCCCAGCAGGGCTGCGACTGCATGGTGTGCTGGCACCGCGTAGCGATCGATGAAGAGGTCACGGAGTTCCCCCCAGGAAGCCACTATGGATCCCGGGGGGTTGAGCAGCCAGGTGCGCGGCTCGCCGGCAAGGGCCATGGGGAACCAGTTGGCCTTGATCTTGTCGCCGCCTCCGGCTTCGAGGACAGCCTCCCCATACGCCAGCAGGAACGGCGTCGGGTCTGCCGCACCGTCGTAACGCGGCGGCATCTCTGGCTTGAACTTGGTCGGCCACCGCACTCGGCGTAGGGCGGGGGCCAGGGCTCGGTACCCAGATGCCCCGCTGTCGACGTAGGTCGCGGAGGTGGATGGCGGGGCACCCGCCATGGGAGCGAAGTGCGGCGGCATGGGGCGCAGGTTGGTGGAGAGGAGCTCCGGCGCACCCCTACCTGGCGCTTGATGTGTCGGATGTGGGGTTCCGGCAAACCCTTAAGGTTCGAACACTGGGGTGCGCGCGAAGTCTTTCCCTCCTACTGATCTACGCCCTAGCTCGCTAAGATCTCGTGGACGAACTCGATGAACTCGCAACACAGAAAGACACGAGGTTTATACTGGTTCGGGCCACCGTTGTGGTGTAATACCCTACTCCAGTGTGGTGGTGGTGGATTGCCTCTAGGGCTGATGATGAACAGTACAAGGGAAGAACAGCCTCCTGACATTGAGGTGTTCTTGTGGGTAGGCTCTCGATCGGGTTGGATCAAGCTAAGACAAGATGAGATGCGTCTACTATGGTGGCTAGCTCTACTTGTATAGGCCCTGGTCCTCTTCCCAAATATCGAGCGGGAAGGGAGCCAACAACGGCGGGCAAATTTGAAGGGGGACAGCTAGTACAAGCTATCCTGACAAAAGCGGTCTTCGCGTGCGAAAAGCTCTGGTGGTGACGCCGTCTTGGGCTCCACAATGACCTCCGTCTTGCCGTCCTCCTGGTCTTGGTCTCGTTGCACCAATATAGCAACGTTTCCCTGATGCCTCGGTACTATTCGCCTGCGCTGGCCTCCTTAGCACCAAAGAGGAAATAAGGACGCTGCGCGCGTTGGCGCTCGCCTGGTGTCGTTCGTCATGGCTCACGTCACGAGAGCCTCATGAGGTTTGCCCTGCCTTGATATCTCCGCTCCTCGTGAGCCTGCCTGGCTAGGCCACTCCAGAGGAGGTCTTGTGTCGTCCGCCTCGCGAGGCTCGGACCCTCACGAGGGTCTTGGATGCCTTGTTGATGAAGATGGGTCGTACGGCCTGCTGACTTAGCCACGCTATGGGCCGCAGGCAGGCAAGTCTGGGGACCCCCGTTCCCAGAACGCTGTCAGAGGTGGGCCGAGGAGGCCACAACCCACCAGGGAGCGCCAGGGGGGCCTGGCGCGCCCAGGTGGGTTGTGCCCACCTTGTAGCCCCCTCTGGTGTTTATTGGCTCCAGTATTTCTTAAATATTCCATAAAAAATGCTCGTGGAGTTTCAGCTCATTTGGAGTTGTGCAGAATAGGTGGCCTGACGTAGCTTTTTCAGGTCCAGATTTCCAGCTGCCAGAATTCTCCCTCTTGTTGTGTACCTTGCAAATTATGAGAGAAAAGGCATTAGAATTACTCCAAAAAGCATTATTATGGATAAAAACATTGTAAATAACAGTAAGAAAACATGATGCAAAATGGAAACCGAAACCGAAAACATGTCCACATGCTTTGAGAGAGGGGTGTTGATAAAAACAAAATACGGACATAGAAGCATCATGTTGATCATTATAACAACAACAAAATTAAACATAGGACTTTTATCATACAACTTTTATCATACACTTCTCATGAATAAGTAATAGTTCATCACACAATTGAAGTATAAAGCAAAACTCTATTAGAAACCAACAAACTATGCTCTCAGTCAACTTTGCAACAACAATTCATCATCTTTTCAGGAAGGGTCCCATGTCGGAGCCTTTAGGCAAGTCCACATACTCAACCATCATATAGTCTTCTATGATTGCTAACACTCACCTTGTACACATGAGCAAAATGTTTCAATCGGACACATAGAAACATAGGGGCTTATAGTTTCGCCTCCCAACATACTCACCTCAAGGGTGATGTCAAAAATAATAACTCATGCTATCTATATTCAACTGGACATATGTGCCTAGATTTTCCTCACCACATGATGCTTGCCAAAAGAGAAAAATATAAAGGAATAGAAGGAAAACTTTGATTTTTGCATAAAAGTAAATACATAAAAGTAAAAGATAGGCCCTTCGCAGAGGGAAGCAGAGGTTGCCATGCGCTTATTTGTTTGCGTGCTCAACCTCTTAGTGCAAAAGAACGTCACGTTATATTCCCCTTAAGATGACAACCTTTATTATGCAATCCGTCGCTTTTATTCTTTGTTATCCAAGTTCGTGGAACGCTCAATTTTCTCTTACACTAAAAGATCTCGCATATTTAGAAGCAATTTTTATTGCCTTTTTGCACCGATGACAACTTAATTTAGGGATCTTGTTCAATCCCTAGGTAGGTATGGTGGACACTTGAAAAAGATTTGGGTTTAAGGGTTTTTGGATGCACAAGTAGTATCTCTACTTAGTGCGGAATTTTTGGCTAGCAAAGATAGGGGGCAAGCATCACATGATAAAGGATCTATGACAATATGACTTCTATGTGAATATGAACATACATAAACAATTACGTTGTCTTCCTTGTCCAACGTCAACAATTTTGGCATATAATATTTTGATGAGGGCTCACAATCACAAAAGATTTCTAGGATAGTATATTTATATGTGAATCTTCCCTTCCCTTATTAATTCTTTCATGAGTTGCATCACTGACCAATGCTATGTTTGTCAATCTCTAATAAAATTTTCTTACTTATACTTTTCCTTATATGGAGCTATCACCTACCATAGGATTAGTATATGATCTTATTGATTTATTTCCTTTCTTTTGTTTGCTTTCTTTCTCTTTTTCTTTTCTTTATTTGCAACATGAAAGTAAAGAAAGTAAAAACTCGAACTAACTTTATTATATAATTTGAACACAATAACAATGATAGATCACTAAGCAAACTCTCAAAGAAGAAAAGATCGAACTAAACTTTATTCATCTAAGCAAAAGATTGAACTAAGATAAGTAAAAGCAAAAAGATAGTGGGATGATACGATACTGGGGCACCTCCCCCGATCTTGGCGGAAGCCAAGGGGAGTGCCCATACCCGATACTCAGTTCTCCTTTGGTGGTGAAGAAGGTGATGAAGCGATCCTGTCCTTAAGGGTCAAGAGATCCTGCAGCCGACGGATGACGCTCTGGAGATGGATAATATGCTCTTGATGCAGAATGTTTTCGCGGGTGAGATACTTATTTTTATATGTGAACTATTTCAATGACGCGAAAAGCTTCAATCTCAGCAGGGGTAAGATGAGTAAGGTAGGGCTTAAGGATATCTTCCTCCTCCTCCTCGGCCAGCAGTGCTTGTGCTGTCACCGGGGATGAATGTATGGTAACTTCCTTGCCCTTGTCTCCCTTGATGGCGTCCGTAGGCTCCTCCCGCTTTGTCTCGATCTTCATCAGGGAAGCATCTTCTTCCATGTGGTTGGAGGAGCGGGAAGACATGATGCTTAGCTTGATAAATCTGACGGGGAACAGCAAGAAAAGAGAACAAGGGATTTTCTCCGCGATACGGTGGTTAACAGGTTTGGGAAGTATATATAGATTTTTTATCTTGGAGGACAAGCATATGGAAGAAAAACGGACTACGGAAGGTGTCCTAAGTGGGCACAACCCACCTGGGCGCGCCAGGCCTGGCGCGCCCTGGTGTCCTGTGCTCACCAGGGGACGCTTCCTGGAAGTTTCTTTATTTCCAAAATTCTAAAATATTCCAACACTGACAAAAAATATTTTTCCTGATTTTTTGGAGTCCGTTTACTTACCGTATCACGTACCTCCTTATTTTGACGATTCTGGAGTGTTCCGGAAGGACTCTTTTATGTGCTCTTCCGGTGTCAAAGTTTGGATAATATTATTTTCAACGTTAATGGGCGTACCCGAGATATAATGATTTATTCGTTGTCCATTGACAACCTTCGGAATTATTTATTTTGATGGATCCAGACCGGTAAACCTACTCGATGACATATGGGCCTTCCCATTTCAAGAGGAGCTTTCCTGCAAAAAATCTAAAATGAGAGTTGTACAAAAGAACATATTCTCCAACTTTAAACTCACGCTTTTGGATTCTTCTGTCATGCCAGTTTTTAACTTCTTCTTTGAATAACTTTGCATTTTCATAAGCTTGGGTTCTCCATTCATCTAGAGAGCTAATATCAAATAACCTCTTTTCACCAGCAAGTTTGAAATCATAGTTGAGCTCTTTGACTGCCCAATATGCTTTATGTTCTAACTCAAGAGGCAAATGACAAGCTTTTCCATCATACCCATAGGATTTTTATATGATGTTCTATAAGCCCAAAGTGCATCACCTAATTTCTTAGACCAATTCTTCCTGGACCTATTGACAGTCTTTTGCAAAATTAACTTTATTTATCTATTGCTAAGTTCAACTTGACCACTAGATTGAGGATGATAAGGTGATGCAATTCTACGGTTAACATCATACTTGGCAAGCATTTTACGGAAAGCACCATGAATAAAGTGTGAACCACCATTAATAGGCGTACCTGAGATATAATGCTTTATTCGTTGTCCATTGACAACCTTCGGGTTAGTACCTTCGGAATTATTTATTTTGAAGGCACTGGACCGATAAACCTCCTTGATGACATACGGGCCTTCCCATTTCAAGAGGAGCTTACCTGCAAAAAATGTAAAAAGAGAGTTGTACAAAAGAACATATTCTCCGACTTTAAACTCACGCTTTTGGATTCTTTTGTCATGCCATCTTTTAACTTTCTCTTTGAATAACTTTGCATTTTCATAAGCTTGGTTCTCCATTCATCTAATGAGCTTATATCAAATAACCTCTTTTGACCAGCAAGTTTGAAATCATAGTTAAGTTCTTTAAATGCCCAATATGCTTTATGTTCTAAATCAAGAGGCAAACGATAAGCTTTTCCATAAACCATTTTATAAGGAGACATGCCCATAGGATTTTATATGTTGTTCTTTAAGCCCAAAGTGCATCATCTAATTTCTTAGACTAATTCTTCCTGGACCTATTGATAGTCTTTTGCAAAATTAATTTTATTTCTCTATTGCTAAGTTCAACTTGACCACTAGACTAAGGATGATAGGGTGGTGCAATTCTATGGTTAACATCATACTTAGCAAGCATCTTACGGAAAGCACCATGAATAAAGTGTGAACTACCATCAGTCATTAAATATCTAGGGACTCCAAACCTTGGGAAAATAACATCCTTAAGCATTTCAATAGAGGTGTTGTGATCAGCACTACTGGTTGGAATAGCTTCTACTAATTTAGTAACATAATCAACAGTAACAAAAATATGTGTATACCCATTAGAGGAAGGGAAAGGTCCCATGTAATCAAATCCCCAAACATCAAATGGTTCAACAGCAAGAGAATAGTTCATAGGCATTTCTTGGCGCTTACCAATATTACCTATTCTTTGGCATTCGTCACAAGATGAGACATACTTACGAGCATCCTTGAAGA